>NC_057346.1:67999466-68299466 GCF_016509475.1 Prionailurus bengalensis | reverse complement strand
TCCGGAGAGTCATTTGTTCCTGCCCCCCCAACCCCCCGCCTATTCTTTTCTGTGTTTTGTTTTTGTTTTAGCCCAGTCTCTGTGCAATTTTGTATCAGACCCTGGAAGGTAGCCTTGCTGCCACCATTACATTGTAGCTTGACTTTTCCAGGAAGGGACCATCAGCTGAGACCAAACTCAGTCCCTCAGAATGACAGATAGCAAGTGAGCCGGGGCTCCTCCTCCTCCTCCCGCTCCCCCTCCTCTTTGTCCTCCTCTTCCAGACACTGTTGTGTTCTTTTGATGAGACCTGATCTTCATAAATCTGCAATTGCAGAAGGGGAATTCAGAGACATCTACTCCCATTACAAATGCTCTTTACTTTGTAAAGCGATGCAAGAGGCAGGATACAGATAAGTATCCAGTGCTTGTGAGTGACTCTTTACAGAAATTACCCTTACACACAAGTTTTGCTATCAAGCAAAACTTCCCGAACATAAAGTCAGTCCTGAAGACAGAGTTAACCCCTGCTGTAAACTACCCCAGGAAACAACATTTACTCCCATAGATCCTGACTCTAAGTGTGTGCTGTCTGTCTAGCTGTGGAAAGTTCAAGGGACCGGCCCCGGTCCCTGTCCTTGCTTGCTGCAGGACCCGGCAGGTGCTGGAACCGTGGATGTGCTGTGCCCCCACTGTATTCATTATGCCTGCTTCGGATGCTGCTCGTCAGTGACTTGTGTAATTTTCTGCACTGGATTGTAGCGATGGAAAGAAATCCTGAAGTAGGGGAGAGAAAACATGAATCATGATTTCAAGAGAGTTGCTTTTCTTGGATTTCAGCATTTCTAAAATCAAGTTGTGCCCTATGAACTTAGCATATATAAATAAATAATAAATATCTAAGTAAATTACAATTTATCCCAACCAGAACAGTTTTGAGAATGAAAGTACTACCAGCAGTTACACTGGAACAACAGGTAAAAACCAATATTATCAGGGGCAAACCAGGACATATGGTCACTGGACTTATACTTTGATGTGTGCATTTAATGCAGTTCTCTCCTTTCACGTCGCTAGGTGGCTGTTGTAGGTGTCATTGGGCCTACAATGTTTGACATTGGACATACAGTGTTTGAAAATAAGCACAGCCCCTTCCCTCTTAGAGCTAATGGCATAATAGCACAGACAGCTGATAAAAGAGAACACAGAATAAATATACAGTTACAAATTTCAGGAAGTGCTATTCTATTAATCAACTTGGGCTGCCATAACAGAATACCAAGGTGGCTTCAACAATGCAAATTTATTTTTTCGCTATTCTGGAAGCTAGGAGTCTGAGATCAGGACTCCTGCATGGTCGGGTTCTAGTAAGACTTCTCTTCCTGACTTGTAAACGACCACCTTCTCACTGTGTCCTTACATGGTACAGAGAGTGTTCTAATGTCTCTTTGTCTTCTTATAAGGATACCAGTTCTGTCTGATCAGGGTTCCACCCTTATGACTCATTTAACTTAATCACCTCCTTAAAAGGCTCTATTCCAATATAGTCACATGGGGGAGTTAGGGCTTCAGGATATGAATTTGGTGGAGTGGTACACAATTCTGTCCCTAGCAAGTGCTATGGCAAAAAAACACAGAATGTAAGTTCCACAAAGTCAGGGATTTTGTATGTATTTTTCAGTGACAAAATGCCCATCTCGTACAACAGTGCCTGGCACAGAGTGGGTAGTCAATAAATGATTGTTGAATTGAACTAAAGCAGAGAAGGGACATGATCTGATTCATAGTTGTAGAAGGATTGCAGGGCAACAAGGATTGAAGGAAAGAGACTTTAGGAGGCTGTTGATAGGGTTGTCTACACAAAGATAATAGTGGCTTAGACCAGGCTGTTGACTCTGCAGATTGAGAGGTGTGATTAACCTTAAGCTATACTTAGGAGGTAGAACTGACTGCTGGTGTATTATTAGTCGTGGAGGGGAGAAAGAGGATTGGGATTACAGATGGATTACGTCATTATTGATGTAGGTTTTAGGCTTGGGCTATTAGTTGGATGAGGGGAAGACTAGGGGATGACGGGGAGGCAGGGAAGGAAATCGACAACTTGGTTTTGCACAAGGCAAGCTTGTGACACCTCAGAGATACACAAGTGGAGGTAACATGTAGGCAGCGGGATATATAAATCTTGAGCACAGAGGGATGTAGCTCATTTGATTGTCACAACAACTGTTTTTTCAGTGTGTCATTTTTGTCTCCATTTCACAGACAAGGAAATTGAATGTTAGAAGGTGAAATGAGTTGCCTAAAGTCGCCAGTCCAGCAAATGAGAAGTGTGGGATTTGACACCAACACTGTTTAACCCCTGAGCCTGGCCTCTGAACCACAGTGACCTCCTGTCTCTCAAGAGGCCTAGGTCTTGGGTACATTTCCTAATCTGCTTCTAAGTTATCACGTGACCTTGAGCCTCACTTTGCTCGCCTGGGAAATGATGGGCTCCTTCAGTTCTATACTGCAATGCCGATCTCCTTTGTAAATCCCATTTTTAATGTGAGTTTGCCATAGGTACCTTTCAGAGATGATGCCCAAGCTGACAATTCATTTTGACACACATGAAAAGGGCAAATCTCTTTAAGCAAAGACCCAGCACACCAGCTTTTTAAATCTGAATTCCAATGGAGCAAGAGGAAGGTTGCTTAGAACAAATACCATTTCTGAGTAAGAGAATGTTCAGCATCTCAGATTCCTTTTTATTATCTGAATAGTATTCCTCAAGGGTCCCACTGAGCCAACTGTGAGGGTGATGCTTGAGCCAGACACATAGCTTCCTCTAAGGTCTGTGCCCAGGGTCTGCCAAACTTTCCCACCTATGCCATCTCATATGTCACTGAGTCATATGCCCACCAATATGCTGGGGATAGGGAGGTAGTGATGACACAGTGTATCCTTTCTTCCAGTGGTTCCTGGTTGCCCTACATTTCAGAAAGGACCCCCCCTAACTTACCATGGGCTATATTCTTCAGACACTAGTCCAAAGAGTCGTCCTTTGGGCCAGTGTCACCCTTTTGAGGGGGCATCTGATATGGACAGTCAATTTGAATTTGATTGGGACATGTTAATGAGCCATTCATATGTGTAGGATTCGTTTCTGATTAGATTAAGCTTCTCAGAGAGGAAAGAAACAGCCACTGATTAAAGACATAAAAAAGGAAACACTTTAAATGAGTAAGTGGCTCATCTTCATATAGCAAAGTATAAATTAAACATAGTCCAGGGGCTCAGCTTTGAATAGCAGCTGGATAGAGTGGGATTTTCTGAATATGTCCACAAGGAGAAGATGCTCACAGCAATTCAAAGGGACTTAACGCACCAGAGAGGGCACTGAGCACTCTGGAGTAAATGGATGGGCCAAGTTATCTGATAAAAATGACTCTCAGACTAGCAATGAGAAGAGTTTTATTTGGATTTCAGAAAATTGCTCCCCGAGTCCCCGTGACATTCAAGCTTATTATTATTCTCTGGAAGCATCCATGATGGTAATGGGGCCAGAGATCTTAGCTCAAAACAAAGACTTGATTACAGTAGACAGCACACGTGTCAATGGGACCCTGATTTGGAACTTAGTCAATACTTCTTTCTCAGAGCTTGGGGGGTTCTATAGTTTGGGCTCTATAGAAATGCCTGGATTGGAATTAGCCTGGCTTGTCTGCCATGCCTGGGAAGCTGTAAGGGTCAGCCCTGTCATGACGGTGTTGCCTGACCAAGGCTGGGGTGCAGCTCCGGCCCCAGACTCACCTGGCCGGCTCCAGAAGTAGCGGAGCCACCACAGGGCTGCTGTCTAGCGGTCTGAGGAACTCTGGACTGTGTGTGACCGCCAAACCCCAACCTTTTCCTTTTCCACCCTGCTGGCTTCTTAGCTTTTTGACCTCTGTTCTTGTTCTGAACATGAAGCAGACTCTCACCTACAGCCTGTTATGTGAAGGTCCGACACCCTGCCTGCCCGTGGTAGCTAGCTCCCTCTCCCACTCCTTGGGACTAGACCTACTGTCTGTACCCTCGGCCTCTGGTGGCGTCATGTTCGGAATGCACTTATCACCTGCAGTTGGGAAGTTGTTGCCTTCTGAATAGTCTCTCCCAACGCCTGGGACTTTCTGCTACGAAGTCCCACTCAGTAGACTGAACCCCTGATTATCGGTATTGCAGGAGCCGAGCCTCTCTGGTCACTTTGCCTCTTTGGCAGCTTGTATTCATCAGGGAGGTGATCAAAAGCTGCACCAGTAGCCCCCAAACCACAGAGGCTTAACCCAGGACGAGTTTGTTTGCTGCTCACATCGGTCTCTTGAGAGGTGGGAGGCTGTCCTGGGCAGCCATTCTCTACGTGGTGACTCAGGTAGCTTCCTTTGAGGGGTTACCCATATTTGAGCCTCAGGGTCATCCTGCTTTAAACATCCAGCAGATTGGGAGGGAGGGAGGTAGACATGTTCATGGACTTCCCACATGGGATACTTACTGCCCTTGGCCAGGAAGTGGCAGCTATTTATTTCATTGGGCACAGCTATTCACATGGTCCCTCCTGACAGCAAGGGAGGATGGGAGATGTAAAGGAGCACAGACATATTAGTGAGCAGTACAAGTCTACCACACCCTTGAAGACCACCCTACTCCGGTCTCAGCTTTGCCAGCCTCCGTATGTTCAGGCCCGGCTCCTTCCATTTTGTCATGAATCCAACTTAGCTTGAGTGTGGGCAATATTAACCAGGCCTGTTAGCTAGAAGGAGACCTGAAGTAACCATGAATAAACTCTACTTGGTTGGAACCATTAAAAGATGCCTTCTGATCTCAATTTGCAAAGCAATCCTCGTGAAATTTCCCATGAGGAAGTGAACTCCCATGGCCCCAATCTTAACAGAGCAGTGGCGTCTGAGGAAAAGCAGAGTCCCCTGTGTATGATGGGTTAGTTTGCTGTGCTTGGGGCCATTGCAGCCCCCGGGTTTCCTGTAGGGAAGCAGCTATCTCAGCAAATCTCAAGACCCTGCAAAACAGCCTTTTAACTTTTTCTTCATGAAAAGCTTCCAGACATTCCAGCCCAGCTGGTCTCTTTTTGGAATTCTGCCAGATGGATCCTCCTGCTGCTTTCTGATAGTTATGAAGACTCCCTTTCACACAGGGAAAGTGCTTCAAGTGCTTCTTAGGGTTGACCCAAAATCAGACCCCTTCAGGGACACCTTCCAAGAAAAAGCATCATTTTTTTTTCCCCAAGCATCAATTCTGTCCAGAGGACTCTGTGGCAGTGTTTTGACAAGAAGAGGGCTTGGGGAAACTGTATCCCCAGGGAGTGTTTTTCCATGGGGTCCGGTGGAAGAATAAGCATGGACTTTAAAAATGTTTTCTTACACTCTAAAATAATGCAATATCAACCCTTGTGATCCTGGAAGAGCACCAAGTAAAGTGCACTGGGGATAATTCAGAAGTCAGGCCAGGTTCTTGATCCTGCGTTCATGCAGGAACGATTTATCAAGCACCTATCGTGGAGGCCCAAGGGATTCCCTCATGAGAGCTAGGTGGCCTTGGGTCTTCTCTCACAGTCTGGTAGTGCAGATCTGTAAACAGGAAGGGCTCCAGCTCACTGAAAGTCAAGGAGTTACAAACTGAAGCTCCAGTGAGAGCGAATTCCACACCCATCGGCAAGAATTAAAACGTTGGACAGAACCAAATGTTGGTGAGATTGCAAAGCAACAGGAGTGCTCATCTGCGCTGTGGGAGCAGAGCTTGGTGTACTCGCTTTGGAAGATTTTCACCTTCCTGGGGAAAGTCGAATGTGTATATAACCTGTGCCTCAGAAATTCCACCGCAGTGTAAATACGTGGAGAGGCGCCTGCTCTTGGGCACCAAGAGACGTGCATAAGAATGTTCCAAGGAGTGCTCCTCATTATACTGGAAACAACCAGACTGTCGACCAACAAGAGAATGCATAAGTAAACTGCTGTATATTTATACAGTGGAACACCATGGTGATGAAAATAAACGAAGCAAGAAGCAGGTTGCAGAATGCAGACGATATGCTTTCATTTATGTAGCATTCAAAAACAGATAAAACCAAATATAGATAGTTTAGGTTGATGGCAAGGAAATTAACAAAATTCAGGATAATGGGTTACCTTTGGGATGAAGGAAGAGCACACAGAGTTTTCTGAGTTACTGCTAATGTACTGTTTTGTAAGCAGGGTGCTAGGTAAATAGATTTTCCTTATATTATGTGTCTTTAAACTGTACATTTGCACACAGTTATTGTAAGTGCTGTGCAAGAGGAAGTATAGGTAATACGGCAATGAGTAGCAGAGGTATTTAAGCAAATTTAGGACAGCCAGGAAATGTAGGTAGGAATCACTAGGCAAATAAATGTATTGCTGCGGGCAGGGGGAGGGGAGGAAAATTCCAGTAAAGGGAATGGTATGAGGTGCAGGGCAGGAATCCGAGACTAGGAATCCTAGGTCTATCCTAAGAACTAAGAGAAGTTGATGTAACAGGAGAGCATAGCATGAAACAGGAAGCTGCAGCAAACAGAAAGGACCAGGTCTCAGGGGTCTTGCAAATCATGTTAAGGAATATGGTCTTTTCTCTGGAGACTAAAAGTTGCAAGTATGGGAGTGAGGTGCATTTTAGAGGGAGTTTGGCTCCATGTTTTACATTGTCCCCATCCTGGCTCCTCTTCTGCCTCACGCCCTTGACCTCAGTTTGCTGGTGGCTTCTGGCATTTGTCTTAGCTTTGCCCAGACTTGACCCCTCTTCCCTTCTTACTCCCATGCAGGACCAGGCCTAGGGCCAAGGTGAGCCAAGTGCCCAGGGTGCAGAATGGAAAGACACCTGAGGAATAGGGGCCCTGCACAGCCCTGGTCAGCGTCTTGGTTTGCCTGCATTTCTGACCCTACAACCACCCTGGAAATGAGTTTCTCGTCTTCTGCCAGCTATTCTCAGGCCTCAGCCTCAACCTCCATCCTCCTTGTCTTTCTTCCCCGAGCCTGCCTGGTTTGGCTTTCTACTCTGGTTGCTGCATTTCACAGCCAAGTTAGGAGAAACAGTTACACATAAAAAAGATAATTAACAACATGAGCCAAGAAATACGGACCACAGGAGTGGTACAAATCATGTGTTTCAGGAGTTTGGAGGAACTGGGCCAGGCTGGCTTTGGATGGATGGAGAGCAGGAAGGAGGCTTTTTATGCTAAAGGAATAGGGGGAACATTTTGCCAAGAGCAAAGAGCTCATTAAAAGTCATGTGGAGATAAAAGCTGGACAGGATTTGGGGTCCTGTGGTCTAGGTCTATAGAGTACAAGGCGGAGATGCCACCACCCCCAATCCCTTGCCTCCAGGAAGCATCACTAATAAACTGTGGCACACTTTTCTGTTGAGCCCGGGGAATCCTTCTCAGAAGGATTCAGAGCCTCAGAATCCTCAACACGGTGCTTCAGAAGGACATTAACAAGCAAATGCATTTATCATGGAAGTATTATTTGCTCTCCTTGACATAGACTGCAGAGTGATCATGAGTCTGAGTGGGAGAAATGGTCAAGCTGTATCCTGTCGCCTCCCTCCAGTGTCTCTCTGTTTTACAACTTCGGATTTACGACTCTGCCAGTCACGTCTCAAAATACTGGGCATCATTTGAGGTACTGGCAAGAAAACGTAGACTCACAAAATGCAAGTAGAAGGGATCTATCACATCACTGAGTTCCGTTCCTCCATTTGGCAGCTAGGAGAAACTTGAGGCCTGGGAGGGAAACAGCCTTGTTTATAGAAGTGACAAACAGAACATAAACTCAAATCCTTTGACCCTGACCTTTTAGCAGCAGCTCCCAGCCTGGAAGGGGAAAGGGAACCTGACCTTTCCCTAAGAACCCACTACATGCCTGTCTTCGCTAGTGGCAGCTTTTCATACAGCATCTCTTTTAAACCTGCCAGGGTATCATTATCCCCAATAAAAAGGCAACTGACACCCAAAGACAGGTTCAGGTCAAAGGCTAATGGGCAACAGAGGCAGGATGGAAACCCTCTTCCATCAGCCCCCAAGACCTGCCTTCCCAGATGGTTCCCAGGTGGATGCTCCATCTTTCTGGAAACACTAATAGGATTAGGGCTCTCTGGGAAGGGCTGGTGGTGAGTGAGACTTCATGCTGCTTAACTGTTGTTTACCGTCTACTTCCGGTTCTTGGTCCCACCTGAGGGCAAGCCCAGCATCTCCTCTGTGGGTGTTTGCAAACACTGGCCAGGCTGAGGGCTTTCTCCACACTAGTTCGTCGTTCCACAAGATGAAGCCGCCTGCTTTCCACCACGCTCATTTGATGCCTTGCCAGGTTTTACAACATTCATTTACGCTCTGCAGCCAAAGTGACTCTCTTCAGTTACAGCAGTGTGCACTTAAATGTCAGAGCGTCGCTGAAAAACTGCTTGGGTCTGAAGGAAGTCATTGTGTTCAGTCAAATCTGGCCACATTTTATGTTTATGGCCTTTATTAGGGGATCCAGCTGAGCGAGTTAAAACCACTTCTCCATAGTTAGTGAAAGCCCAGGACTCGGAGATTGCTGGAATCACTCATTGAAATAACAGTTTATGTTATTGAATGTATACCATATGCCTGGTGCTGGTGAATACAACATGATCCTTGTCTTCCTGGAGCTTATAGTCTAGCAGGGAGCAGAGGACAGACTTGAATAAACACATAAGTGGAAGTATTATGAATAAGTGTTCCCAAGAAAAAGGGTAGGGCACTGTAAGTATTCTGAGGGGATCTAATGGGCAGGTCAAAGAAGGTAATATTTGAGCTGGGTAACAGTGGGGGGGGGGATTTATCCCAGAAAGATGGAGTAGCAGGTGTGAGGGCACAGAGACAGGAAGAAACTTGGTGTGGTCAAGAACTATATTTCCCAGGGCCCATCCAGAAGCCACAAGATCTAGCCTACATCCAGGGCTGACATGTGTCAAGTATCCCCAGAAGCTGTGGGACTGAGCATGTGTCTCACTTGTGATAACAAGTTGGGGTCACATGCACCCCATGTAAAAACCAAGCTCTCCATCTTGTAGTTGCTTCCTGTGCCCTGTGACCTCATCTGCCTTCTTGGTTACTGACCCTTGACCTTCACTTCTCAGCCATGTCTTTGGTACCCACCTCTCCTGCCCTCTCTCCCCTTGGCACCCTCACCCCATGGAACTTGCAAGGCTAAGCCATCACTGTGTCCCACACCTTTACCGTCCATCCAGTGGCCCTGCTTCTCTGGCACAATCATTCCTGTCTGTAGTTTCTATCTGGTTTGGGTCTTTCTACCTCACACCAGCTGTGACATGTCCCAGATGCAGCTCCCCTTCCTCATTTCCTCACCCCTGCCTTCCCCCACACCAAGCTTCCATGGAAGTTTTATGATATCATTTTCCAGAAGGTCCAAATGCCAGTGATTTTCCTTCCTATCCTTTGTCTACCCTCCATGAGAGGGTCTCCAATATCAGCTGTGGGTCAGACCTTTGAGAGTCTCTCTGTGTCAAGTCATTGGTCAGCAGAGCCACTTACCACCTGGGGATCAGAGATCATGGACTTCCTCTTGTGTATTTCATTGTCATTGGGCAGGGTCCAGAAGCAGCAGGGTAAACATGCCAAATCCACATCTTCTGCTCCAATGCCCAGAGACTGCTAGGAACCCACAGGCTGCATTCAAGACAGATGCCGTCACCCCCTCTATAGATGAATTCCTTTGCAGAGAAGGTAGGAGAGTGGGAGTGACTTCTAGATTAACAAGTGCTCCTAGTCTCTAAGGAGGAGCCTGATTCACCCTACTGCACTGGGCCAGGCACTCTGGAAGTCAGCCTATCTCTCCTCTGTTGGGTTTTAGCCAGACGTGGGAGTCCTCTGCAGTCATTTTCTCCCCCGAAGGTGGATGTTCAGGAAGAGCCAAATAGCAGCGATGATAAGGTTATTATAAAATAATAATGTGTGCACGTTGAGGGCTTGCTGCAGGGCTTCCCGAGCCCACAGCCCTGTGCAGGAACAACCTATTATGCGTGTTTCATAGACAAGAGGTTAAGTGGCCCACAGTCACCCGTCAGCAGGCATGCAGTGGGGACAGAATGACCCCAGATGTCCTGCCCCTACCTCCTTGACTGCCATCCATGCGGTGCTCAGACTGAAGCACCAGGGTTGAACATGATGAATCTGCACATCCCCCTCTTCTCCTGGGCGAAATTGAGGCTTGGGAGAAGTGACCGGCCCAAGGTAGAATTGCAGCAGGTGGCAGAGGCAAAATGTTTGAATTTAGTTCTCGCTGGCTCCAAAGCTGTGCTTTCAAACACTATGTCCTCCCACTGGCCCAGCCACTCCAACTCTGCTGGAAACCCATGATCTGTCCAGGCACCATTTAGCACGTGTCTAAAGGAGAGCTTTGGCAGGGGCGGGGTATATAATTGTATGTGCAGAAATCCAGAGATGGGAGGACAAACATGCATGCTGGGAGATGTAGAACATGTCAGCGTGGCTGTGGCATAGAGCATATGGGGGAGCCAGCACTAGGCTGGAGGGACAGGCAGGGCAGGGCTGGGCCCCAGGAGGCCTCACGGCCTCAGGGCCATGCTGGGAAATGTGTGGTGCAGGGGATGTGATCCACCCTACACTTTAAAGGATCACTCTGGCCGCAGGGAGGCGAAGAGGCTGGAGGAGGAAGGCAGGAGGGAGATCGGTTGTTTGGAGGCTGTTCCAGAGTTCAAGTGAGACATGACAGTGGTCTAGACAAGGGCCGTGGTCAAAGAAAAGGAAAACAGGAGTGGATTCGAGAGTCCAACAGTGAGTTCACACCGTTCCTCTTACCGTGCGCTTAGAGGGCATAGGAGGTACAGCTGCCACCCTTGTGATCAGAACCACAGCAGAGGCACCCACTCTAAAGCGAAATGGTGAAGCAACTCTTTGAGAAACAGGTCTTGTAATAAAAGAGCTTTGTTACAAATCATGTTCTGTGTTGTGTTGCTGAAATATGCCAAGTAATAGCCTCCGTTCCGGTTGCAAAAGAATAATTACCCTAACTCTCTGTGTTGTCAGTAACATGTTCACAGTATTCATAGGCTTTCATTGCAAATCTCAGCAAAGTGAATTGGAAATCAGCACGAGCCCCAGAATGTACGGGTCATGGAAATGAAGGTGCACAGCCTGAGGCCTTCCATGGCTTCCTCTCCTGCCTAAGCTTCAGTGGAGGTCAGACAGATCCTTTTCTCTTCAGTACCAGCCGTGTGGCCTTGGACAAGGGACAGCCTTTGGTCTCAGTTTCCCCATTTGGAATTGGAGACAATAACCACTGTAACACAGGGTTATTCTAAAGATCCTGCTGAATATAATTTGTTTAGTAAGAGCTGAGCTGATGACATGATTATGTGCCAGGCATGTTCCTAAGCACTTTGTATATAATCACTTTAATCTCCTCGGGAACCTCATGAAAGAGGTACTATTTTAATCCCCATTTGAGAGGAGGAAACTGAAACACAATGAGATTGAGTGACGTACCCAAGGTCACGCAGCTAGCATGAAACAGAGCCAGGATTTGAACCCAAGCAGTCTGGTTCCAAACCCTCTGCTCATAACCACCACACTATACTACCTACCCACATACACAGTCCAGTGCCTGGTACATGGTGGACCCTCAGTGCGAACGCTTGTGTCTTTTCCACTGGCCATAAATTATATACTGAAGGCAAGACAAGTTCAGAGAGTGGAAAGGCGATCAGTTGCCTTCCAACTCTGACAGTCTGTAGGGACCAACTGTTGTGAAACAGACGGGTGGAACAGAAGGCATTCTCTTCCTGACACACACACAGAGTAACTTAGTGAAATCCAAAGTTGACCTTATAGAACACTTATCTTGATGAACAATGAGAAATGTATAGAATTTTCCAATCATTGTATTGTACACCTGAACCTAATACAACACTGTATGTTAACTATACTCAAAAAAAAAAAAAAAAAGGAAAAACAAAGTTGACCTTATCTTAGATGCAGACCTATCCTTGATGGATACAGGTTATAAGTGTGAACATTATTTACCAAATTATCTGGTTGACAGTATCTGACAAGTGATCACTGCTATCCACCAAGAAATAATGATTATTTTCCCTCAGAAGCTTCATTCATCAGCTCTGGCCAGGTATTTCGGATTCATCCCACATTTATTAAGCATCAATCATATAGTGATTGAGTGATTAAGTATCATCATCCATATATTGATTCAACAAGTACTTACTAAGTACCTGTATATACCAGGCCTGTGTTAGTGCTAGGGATGAGAAATGAAGGAGACAGGAGTTCTTTCCATCTAGGAACACGAAGTGAGGGAAGGAGGCTGACAGGTAAGCAGGAAGTTGCGATATCAAGAGCTTGGGGACCAGAGGAGGGAGAAATTGGTTCTGCCCCCAAAATTGAGCAAAGACTCTACAACAGAGAAGTCATGTGGTCAGGATCTTGAGAGATTACATTTTTTCAGCTGGAGGAGTAGCATTCTACAATGACAAAAAAAATGTGCACGTCCCAGAACATTGGAAGTTCAGAGTGGCTGCAACATTTGTGGCAAGACCTCCAAGACACTGTCCTTCGGCACTCAGAAGAGAAGATCATTTTTCTTTATTTTTTGAAGTCAAATTGCATCTGATTCAAGCTCCTAGTCACTGAGGTCAGCGAGAAGTTTCACATGATTGCCTTCTTTGTATCTCCCTCTCTCTTGGGTTCTATTAGAACTCAGGGCCCAGGAAGAGACAGACCAGGAGAAGGGCAACAGGCTCACTCCCTCTGGTGATCACTAATTTCTGTCCGGCCCATGTGGTCCATTTTAGGATGATACCTCTGCTGAGTCTCTACTGGTTCCTCTAGGTCAAGCATTGCTGCAGAGACCATTATGAAGATTTTTGTTAACTTCTCTGTCAGGGGCTAGGAGAACCCAGATCATTGGTCACACAATGTCTAGTCTCTTCTTTGCAGGAATGGAAGGGATGGAAAAAGAAGGTGCATTCTTTGCTGGTAAATCCACAGCAACAAGAAACAAGACACAAAATAAGGACTCAATAACCTTCCTGCTATAGGAGTAGAAATAAGGTAGAGCTCACCCCCTCTGTAGACAGTAGTCTGGAGAGACAAGATGAAGAGAGCTGGAGTTGTTCATGCTCAGATTGAATGGTCACCTAAGGCCTACTTTAGTGGCTCAGAGTCAGGTCTGGGCACTGGTGAGTGACTCTGTGTCTTCTACAGGTGTGGCAGTGTGGCGGGAGCGTGGAAGTCCTGCCTTGTTCTCGGATTGCCCACATTGAGCGAGCCCACAAGCCCTACACCGAGGACCTCACAGCCCATGTCCGCAGGAATGCCCTCAGGGTGGCTGAAGTCTGGATGGATGAATTTAAAAGCCATGTCTACATGGCATGGAACATACCCCAAGAGGTAGGAAGCCCCTGTGGGGATGGGGTTTTGGGGAGGGTTGGTTGGAAAAAACATTAAAACACAAAAAATATGGGACTAACCCCTTTTCCTATAGATCAGGAAGAGTCTTATTATCCATGGTAGAGTAGATTCTCAGCCCCAAAAGATACTACATGTGGGAGAAAAGAGGCGGACTGTGAGGCACTAAGCCATGTCTTATCCCCACCCCTGTCCCTGGTCAGCATGCTTAAAGAAAGACTTCTTCTCTCCTGACCTCAGTTATCCTCATTTTAAATGAGAACATTGGACCGGGTGGCTCCAACTTTACTTCATGTCTAGGTCCTCAGCCTCTCTGCTATACAAATATACCAGCAATTACCAAAATTCACCAAAGTGCCCTTTAATCTCCCTGTAGACTGTATTTAGGCTTCTCCATCGAACCTGTGACCAGAGCAATAGGAATGTCCATATGCCTTTGGGATTTCTGGAACCACATGCATGAGGAAGGGATACACCCTCACAGGACCCTCAGGAGAAGGGAACTGTTCTGGGTGGTTTCTAATCATCACAGAATCTCATCATTGCCTGCCACTGTCCTCTATCCTTCTTATCACCTACATTTAAGAAATGCCAGAGAAAAAGCAATGTTTCTCTAGTAGATTGGTTCTGCCTTGTCATGTGTCACATGGAAATGACCTTGGACCACTGAGTTGGGAGAACCCCAACAGATGCCAGCCACGGGATCCCAACCTGCTTACCGGCCTGTCTGCCTGGAGATCATTGGTTATGTTGCACTATGTGAGATAGCCATTGACTGCATGACCTCCTTCTTTCCCCTTGGGAATCCTTTAAAAAGCTTCAGTTCTCTCTTCCTAATAGAGAAATGGTTGATTTTTGCCTAACGTTTCCATATGAAGGTCCTGTTCCCTGATCTCTCCACCCAGCTAATGTTGCTCTGGCGGAGTGATTGAAGGTTACCTGGACCATGGGCAGGAGCTTTTAGGCAGCCCCCATCACCTCCACTATCATAGGGGGTGGGGTGGGGTGGGGTGGGGTGGGGTGGGGTGGGGTTGGGATGTGTACTCCCACGACCAGTGACATTTCACCAGTAGGGAGAAGAGGAGCCAAGAAGTACCAGCCAGAGTGTGAGCAACCTTAATGAACCAGCCCCAGGATTGCATCCCTGACAGTGGGAGTGTTTCTAGGGAAACAGCAGTGCCTTCTAGACCCATCTGTGGTTGTGGGAGTTGGATCACAGTATTCTTGGGAGCATGCTGAGCCCCACTGTGGGTGTCCTCTGATAGCAAAATGTTAAGAACACTTGGAAAGTCCCCCAGGAACTTAGCAGTGAAGTATCATAGATCCGTAGTCTCTTAGAGTCCTGTCCACACTCCTGCCCCCTTCTCTCTGTACCCCAAAGCTGCAAATCTTTTAGCCCTCTCCCCTCATAGTGGCTGATAGATGTTGAAGTGGATAGTAAATCCAATGAATGGCAGAGAACCAAGAGAGAAAAGTAACTGGAAAATGATGAAACTCAGTGTGTGTCTGTGACTTCTCAGAGGGTAGTTCAAACCTGGTCAAATGGGTAGGATGAGAGGGAAGTGAACTCAAGAAAGGCAGATAAGGGGCTCCTGGGTGGCTCAGTCAGTTAAGCATTCGACTTCAGCTCAGATCATGGTCTCACAGTTCATGAGTTAGAGCCCCACATCAGGTTCTATGCTGACAGCTCAGATCCTGGAGCCCACTTCAAATTCTGTGTCTCCCTCTCTCTCGCTCTCAAAAATAAACATTAAAATTTTTTTAATAAAAAAGGGAAGGCATATGAGCAGTGGGAGTGTCCAGGATAAAGCCTCAGATGGAGAAGGTGGTCAGTGTGTTTTCTAAAAGTCTATCTCTTGACCCCCACTATTCCCTGCTTTGTCCAGACTCCATCTCCTGCCTCTTCTGAGACTTCTGGAAAGAGTCAACACTTCCCCCCTCCATTCACTTCTCAAGTCGCATCCCCGTATTGCCCCCAAACTGCTTTTGACAAAGCATCGTAACTGCTTAATGGACATTTTAAAGTCTTTAGCCTCCAGGATCCCACCTTTTCCTTGAAATTCTGTACTTGCTTGGTTCCTTGATTCCACACCCCAGGATATCCCCACCTCTCTCTGATTGCTCCTAATTCCCTGTGGGCAATGCTTACCTCCCCTGGATGCTTAAGTGCACCCAGGCATCCACCCTTGGCCAACCACTCTCATTTTACTCCCTGGTGGTCCCATCTATTCCTGGGTCCTCCTACCATCTATCCATTGACGACTTCCTAACTAATACCTCTAGCCCTGACTTCTGCCTTTAGCTTCAGACCTGCGGCTGCACGTCGATCTCCTGAGTGCTCCCTCAGGCACTTTAGACTGGATCTGCCAAAAATGGAGAACATCTTTTCCCCCCAAAGCTGCTCCTGTTCTCCCTCCCATTACAGTTGAGGATACCACCATCTTCCCAGATCTATGAGCTTGAAACACGTCTTCCTCTGAGCCTCCTTTCCCTTAAGCCCCATTCCCAATCCATCACTGAACTCTTCTGTCCGTTCCTACCCACCTCACGTCTGAGTTCAGGCCTTGTCTTTTCCTGCACAAGAGCCTCGGGTTTCCCTGGCTCGAGACTTATCCCCCTCAAATCTATCCTCCACACTACCCAAAGTTATCTTTAAAAAATAAAAATAAAAATAAACACACACACACACACACACACACACACACACAGTGGGGCGCCTGGGTGGTGCTCAGTCAGTTTGGTGTCTGACTTCGGTTCAGGTCATTATCTCACGGTTCATAGGTTGGAGCCCCGCGTCGGGCTCTGTGCTGACAGCTCAGAGCCTGGAGCCTTCTTTGGGTTCTGTGTCTCCCCCTCTCTACCCCTCCCCTACTCGTACTCTATCTCGCTCAAAAATAATAAAACATTAAAATTTTTTTTTAAAAACTCACAGTGACCACATCATTGCCCTGCTTAAAATCTTGAACGGACTCTCCACTGTGCACCAGATCAGGCATAAACCCCTCTGCCCACCCATAACCCCCTGCCCCCACTCTGTATTATAGTTTCCGTAGGCTGCAGGACAGTGAGAGCTCCAGAGTTGCCCATCTATTCCATGCTATTTCTTCTCTCTGTATGTTTGCTCATTTTGTCCTCTCTGCTTGGAACTCCCTACCCTCTGCCTCTCCCCCAGCATCCACCCTTACCGATTTCCCTCCATCCTAGTAGACTCAGTTCCAGCGACCCCTCCTCTAGAAAGTCAGCCTCAGCTAGAGAAAGTGCCCCCTTTGCATGTATGTCTGTGTCATTGAATCACTATCCTGTGAAAGAATGTTCTATTGTGTAAAAGTCTCTCTCTCTCTCTCTCTCTCTCTCTCTCTCTCTCTCTCTCTCCCCCCTCCCCCAGGGGCTCTCAAATCTGGCTGAACATTAAAATCCCTTGTGCTCCAGAGATTATGACTTAATTGGTTTGGAAGGGGACCAGGGATCATTTTTTGGAAAGCTCTTCAGGGATTCTAATATCCATCCAGGCTGAGAGCCACTGCATTAGACCACAGGCTTCCTGGGGACAGATTGTATCCTTCATTTTTGTGTCACCATGCCTAGCGCAAGCCAGGGCACATGATCAGAGCTCAGGAAAACCTCGCCGATGCTTATTAACAAATGGATCTGCTGGCAGTGTGTGTAATTCCTTTCTCCCTCGGTCAGTGGTTCCTAAAAACAGATCTGCAGACCAGCTGATTAATTCTGGGTCTCATCCTCAGAGATTGTGATGAGTAGGTATGTAGTGGTCCCAGAACCTGTTCAGAGCTCTCTGGGTGCCGGTTTGGGGCTGCCAGATTTGAGTAATACTAGATTAACTAATCCTGCTAGTCTTTAATTCACCTTGAGTGTCACCTCCTCCAGGAAGCCTTCTCTGATTGCTCGCCTTTCCCTCCCCACCATCTTGGCTGCCCCACACAGTGAGATGGACTAAGGGCTCCTTCCTCTTCTGCTCTCCCTCAACACCCTGTTTGCTTCTGTGCTTCACACTGTGTACAGAGTCTGTTTACTTGTCTGGGCCTTCCTTTCAAGCACAGTCTGTGCCTTCTTCCTCTTTGGATGCACAGTGCTTAGGACAACACCTGGCATGTACTAAGGATGAGCTGAAGGGGCGCCTGGGTGGCTCAGTCGGTTGAGCGTCCGACTTCAGCTCAGGTCATGATCTCGCGGTCTGGGAGTTCGAGCCCCGCATCGGGCTCTGTGCCGACAGCTCAGAGCCTGGAGCCTGCTTTGGATTCTGTGTGTGTCTCTCTCTCTCTGCCCCTCCCCCACTCATGCTCTGTTTCTGTCAAAAATAAACATTAAAAAAAATTCTTTTAAGATGATCTGAAAAAGAAAGAGGGAGGAAGTGTGGATGCCACATGCCCCACGTGCCTTCCCCAAGAGTTTTCTCGGCTGCCCTTGCTGTGGTGCTATATCAAGACCTTCTGTTCAACCACAGCACATCTGTTACCTGTTTACTTAACCTTTTGCCTCCAGCATCCCAGCTGCAGGTAGAGAATCAGACCCCACAACCCTGCCCAGTGGCTGCCTTGAAAATTAAATAAGTTCATGTACATAAAGGCTCTGATGGGTGCTCGGCAAGTAGAAAAAGCACCAGATAAGTCTTACTTACCTCTCGGTGTGGGTGGTCTTGCCTCTACCTTCTGCATTCCCACCCCAGCTTTCAAATGCCCTTGCAGGGCATTTATCCTGCCTGGTCGCCTTCTATGCCAAGTCCTCCCCCTGCCGTGCACCAGCCAGGTCCGCCAGCTCTACGACCTGCTTCCTTTCCACGTTCAGTCCCAAGCTTTGGGATGGCCAGAGGAGCTGCCAGCTCTGGCATCCTTTCTACTTTGATTGAAAATCAGTTTGTTTATCAACATACAGGAAGTCAGCCTGCAGCAAAGCATCAACATTCTCTTACACCAGGTTCGGGAACTCTAGCCACCGCCCCCCCCCCCCACCTTCTCTTGCCCAAAGACAGGTTGAGTGCCAGGGATGACTCACCATGGTGCACAAGTGATGGCCCTTCTCTAGGTTTGGCTACAAGATGTTGTATATGTGGCTGCACACACGGGCGGGAATACTGGCCACCTTTTTGTGTGGCTGGGTGTATTTGTTTCCAAGGGCCACCACCACAAATTACCACAAATTGAGTGGCTTTAAACAACAGAAATTACTCTCTCACAATTCTGGAGGCCAGAAGCCCCAAATCAAGGTGACGACAGTGCTGTGCTCCCTCCAAAAGCTTTAGGGGAGGATACTTCGTCTTCTCCAGCTTTTGGTGGCTCCTGGCATATTCCTCATCTCGTAAATGCACCACTCCAGTCTCTCCCTCTGTCTCTATGACTCTGTGTGTTCAATGCCACCCCCCTCCTATCTCTTATGAAGATACTAGCCATTGCATTTAGAGCTTACCCTAAATCCAGAATGATTTCATCTGCAGATCTCTAATGAATTCTGTCTGCAATGATCCTATTGCCAAATAAGATCACATTTGGAGGTTCTGGGTAGACACGAATTTTACAGGGGACTCTATTCAATCCACTAAGTATTTGGCAAAGGGGGTGATACATTTATTGTTTTCTAATAATAAGGGTCAAGGTGACCTTCTCTGAGAAAGTTTGCTTATTTCTCAATTTCTTCCCCCAATCTGAAAACAGTTTGATGCATTTTACAGTAAATACACTGTACAGATGTCCTGAACCATTAAAATGGAAAGGCAGAAGTCAACTAACAAATAGGAAGGGGAAAGGGGCATGATATCCAGAAATATAAGCAGAGCAAAGCTCTGATTCTTGGATCTTCTAGAAGTAGAAATGAGCCTCTGATGGGTATTTCTCCCACCTTCGATTAGATAAGGAGAGAGACCAACTTTCCCTTGATCCTGAATGTAAAAAGAAAGTTTTCCTGTGGGAACCCAGAATTTTAGGAAAGCACGGGGGCCTTCTAGAGACAGATTCTTCCAGTGGCTCCCCGTAAATGCTGAGACACAGTGTTAATTTGTCAGATAAAGGCGATGATAGCATGAAGGGGAAGGCCTGGGTCCTAGCAAATACCTTTGTGATATCAGGATAAGGGGCAGAGAAGTTTAAAGAGCTAATACTTAACAGATCCCTTGGGGTGGGGGTGGGGGTGGGGCTGGGGCTGGGGTGAGTGGCAGGTTACATTTATTGCCAGCTTTTATCTGTAATACTTCATAAATATTTTCTCAACCTAGTTTTCATCAATACAGTCCAGGCTCAGTGGTAGGTCCGGGGCACAGAGATTAGTCTAACATGTTTCCTGGATCCAGCAGAGAAAGGCCAAGTAGCAGTTGCTGGAAAGTTCTCTGGGCAGGAGCCGAGGAATAGGCAAATTACAGATGAGGTCATCTAGAAGTACTCAGAAGACATTGCCCCTTAGCAGTCTAGAACTTAAACTTCAGGCTGTAGTAGGTTCACATTTTTATGTTACCTAAATTCTGGTGGGAAAAATAAATGTATTTCTTCTGTATCTACACTCTCTTGTTACTCAGGCCTCCATGGTTGAATACCAAATACTTCTCCTGATCACGTGCAGATTCGTGCAGCGGCCATCTTTGTGATTTTTCTCAGACATTAACTCAAACTCTGTTCATTTCATGATCTTCCCAACCCCAGTAACTTGATCCCCAGAGCTGTTGTTAGAAGCAGGAGGTTCACATAGCCAGCACACAAGCGCCAGTGCCAGTGGGAGAGAGCTGTTATTTCCCTGTCTTCCTCTCTCCCTACTCTGGGCTTACGAAATACCACGTGCCCTCTCTGGTCCCTGGCTCCGTGGTGTCATCCTCTGAGATGTCACGGAGTCTCCACCTGATCCCCAGCTAGAGAGACTCCTCACCATCTTCTGCTGTGACATCACCTTTCTCAGCTGATTCTGTGCCCTGTTCCACGGCCGGTGTTCAGGCCCAGGGACTCAGTGTTCTCCCCTTTGCTCTGAGACCACAAGGAATATGGGGGCCTCTCTCTAAATCAAGGACACATCCATGTCTCCATTACCACTTCTTGCCTGCTATACCTTGATGGCTCAGAGGCCACCACTCTGATATACCTGGGAAGTGAGAGACACAACTACTCTCTACACTAAGACCCCCAAGCTAAGAGAGGGTCTGCTTCTCCCACAAGGACCTGGTCTTAGGAGGCAGAGGGCAGGCTCTTCTAGATGCATAGCATAGGTTAAAAATGCAAACTCCTGACCTGGGTTGATTGGGTGCAACTCTCAGCTCCACCATTTATCAGCTGTAGGACTTTGGGCAAGAGGTCACTGAACCTCTCTTTGTCTCAACTCATCTATAAAACAGTGCTACCCTATAGGTTTAAGTGGGCCACTATACATGCATATAAACTTCTGTGCAGGTTTCATGCAGGACAGAACCTACCACATTGCGAGCATTGCAAAGACTTTTCTGCCGCAGATATTAGGAATAGTATTTGAATTAGTACTATTCCACCTTCCACTTTTTCCCTCCCTCCCTCCTTCCCCCCACAGCTCAGAACTTCTCATCTTCTAGCATGAGGTAGAAAAAACTGTACTCCAACTGTGTGCTCCAGCTCCTTCCACCTACACCTAGACCACAGGTTTTTTTTGTTCCATTTATTTTTTTTAATGTTTATTTATTTTTGAGAGAGAGAGAGAGAGACTGAGCATGAGCGGGGGAAGGGCAGAGAGAGAGGGAGACACAGAGTCCGAAGCAGGCTCCAGGCTCTGAGCTGTCAGCACAGAGCCCGACATGGGGCTCGAACCCACAAGCCGTGAGATCATGACCTGAGCTGAAGTCAGACACTTAACCGACTGCGCCACTCAGGCCCCCCTTGTTCTATTTATTTTCAAAGGCTTTTGGTGACAGTCCCCATCAGTGCTGACCTCACGTTTCAGTGCCCACATGGGGACAGTCATGGGGCTAAGGACATGTGGGGAAATGAAGGAGTTAAGGTCCCACGTCCTCCCTTCACTAGGCAGTCTCCAGGAACGTTGGCTGGGAGGTCTGGGGAGAAGCCATGTCCTGGTGGTGGCTGTATCTCTGCATTTGCACACCTGCGCAGGACTCTGGAATCGACATTGGGGACATCACCGCAAGGAAGGCCCTGAGAAAACAGCTGCAGTGCAAGACCTTCCGATGGTACCTGGTCAGCGTGTACCCGGAGATGAGGATGTACTCGGATATCATTGCCTATGGAGTGGTAAGGACCTGCCCCTTGGGGTTCACTCAGACACAGAGAGCAAGGCCAGAGAGAGGTATAGAGTCAGGGGAGAGCCTGACTCCACGGGACCTCTGGTAGACCAGCGGGCAAAAGGCAGCTTTTGGTTTCATAGACAGAAACTCTCTGTTCCCTTGAGAGGTGTTTAGTCTCTCCTCTGGAGCCTCAAGCAATTTAGCTCTAGCCTCAAACCTGCATGTGCTACTTAGTAAAACAAAACCCTGCAGTTAGGTTAAGATTGCGAGGTAACATACCAATCACCCACTGTTCCCCAAGCAACGGGTGCCTGAGGTTCTAGTGACCAGCCTGTATGCCTCCCCCACCGAAGGGGCTTATGCTTTCCACTCACACGCACAGCCTCTAGGAAAGGAGTTCTGGAACACAACCTTCTTGAGTTCACTGTATTTGGGGGGAGGTGCCAACCCCCTGTTGTTTGGCACAGAGCAGTTACCCTTATGGAGGGCAGAGCACAGGGTTTGGATGCAGACAGATGTGGTTCGGATCCAAAGCAATCTTGACCAAGCTGCTTCTCAGTCAAGTGTCTTAACATCTATGGGCCTCAGTTTCTCCCTGTGTTAAATGGGGCAAAATAATGCTGTACTCCTAGAATAGAAAAATGTCTCAGCTATATAAATATATATCCTGACGATTTGTATTTTCTAAGGTTAAAATACTTTTAATATGGTAAATTCTACCATTATCCCAATGTTCCCAGGACGATTCAACTCTTAAAGTGTTTTCAATGATACCTGATTGATTTTTTTGATATCTCATCTGGTCTTTGATTCCTGAACACATAGAGCTTTTCTGCTGAGAGCTATAAGCCCCCAAAACTACAAAGATTTCTCACCACCTTGTTCCAGGGTGGGGGGTGACAAAAAGGCAAAGTGACCTTCCTATGTTCACATAGGTCATTAACACAGAACTGAGTCTAAAACATCATCTTTTTTTCTTAATTCTTTTTAATCTTTATTTATTTTGAGAGAGAGATGGAGTGTGATCAGGGGAGGAGCCAAGAGAGGGGGAGACACAGAATCAAACGCAGGCTCCAGGCCCTGAGCTGTCAGCACAGAGCCCAAAGCGGGGCTCGAACTCAGGAATGGTGAGATCACGGCTTGAGCCAAAGTTGGATGCTTAACCAACTGAGCCACCCAGGCACCCACTAAAACATCAGCTTCTGATAGCACTCTGCTCCCTCTCTTTGGAGAGAATCCCCGCAGACCTTTTTGATATTCTAGGATGAAACTCAGAGGAAGAACTGTGACCTCCCCTCCGATAAGCTGTGGTCAAAACTGAGTTGAAGGCCTGCCTCAGCAGGAATATAATGGGCGTAGCATCTGCTTGGGTTGGGGTGAGAGGAAAATGCTTGCTGAGGATTGGCCTCCATGTTCTCAGTGGGCCTCCCAACTCTGACATCCTAGGATGCTATAAGACACAGAGCCAGGATCCCAGGAATCCTGTCCCCCAATGAGACTTTTGTTGTCCAGCAGACCAACCTATAGGAGGGAGTCAGATCCTCCCACAAGAGTTTCCATGGCATGGTTGACATGTCCTGAAGAAATCACTCTGTGGCCCCTTGCGTCTCCATTTCTCAGGCTGGTGTAATTTGGGTGCCAGAAAACTCACCTGAAGCTTCAGATCCTCTTGTTCCCATGGAAACACACCAGACTATGAAGTACCTATCAACCCCATCTATCTCCCTAGGGCCATATTGAGGACATAGCTGTTACTGATCCCCCTGCACTCTGCCCGTAGCAAGTTGTATATGATGCTTGGCCATGGTTGGACCCAATCCAAAAGGGAGGGTTATGCTACTGTGGCTCTGGAGAAACTATTGGCCCCAAACCCCTGTGAGCTAGGGCCAGCTTCTGGATTCGTGTTCTTACCAAGCTGTCAGCTATAGCTGAACAGTATCAGCCAAACAGTATTAACTACAGTGGGAAAGCAACAGTGGAGGTTTGTGTATACGGCCATTGCAGTACTGGGCCTTACCAAAAGCATTCTTGTCTTCCAAGCAAAAGGGTCTCATCTTAATGAAATGTACAGCAGACTTACCATGTAGCCCTCACCACCACACCTAGAAACCTTTCGTTGATCAAATAGTAAGTGGCATATACAGGGTTGAGATATGGATCTGAGTCCTTAGTTAGAGCTGCTTTTACTCTGGTGTGCTGAAAAGCCATTCTCTCATTATCCCAAAGGACTGAGCAGTGCTAACCATCCCTAGGGCTAGCAGAGGTCTCTGACCCCCACCCCCACATGTTCATCTGCCAGCCCCTGCTCAGGGAGCCCAGCCAGCCTCCCCTCCCTTCTGGCTCCTTCACAGCCTGGGCTCTGACAGAGTAGAGACATGCTGGCTTGTCAAGGAGTATAATTAACTCTTAATGGGGGCAACAGGGTGAAGATGGGCAAAGCAGGATGCAGCCACAAGAGGATTTGCTGAGGCTGAATCATTCTTCCTGGTGATTATTTTTATTCTGAAATGCAGAGATGTCTTCTTGGGGGTAAAGCTTCTTCTTACTTTTTCCGTGCTAACTTACGCCAAACTACATTGCTCAGGTCAAATAACCTCCTGGAACTCTCAGTGGGCCTGGGTCAAGTCTATAACCCAGCCCATTAATCCACTCACAGGTCCCTTTAATGACTGCCACAGGCAGAAGGGCCTCTGGGCCCCATTGTGTGGGAACGGGTTTCCCCCAGATGGTGGAGCTCCATGTCCAAGAGGCGGGGTCTTTGGATTCATCCCAGCTCTAGTGTGGACAGCGAAGATGGAACAGCATCTGGAAACAGACACACCCAGCTTCCGAACGTTAGCTTTGCCACTTACTCTGTGTGATCTTGACAGGTTATAAAACCTTAAAAGTTATAGTTACACCATCTGAGGGGGCAGTTTTCAGTCTCAGGATTGTCGCCAGCTGCATGAGGAAAAGAACTTTACACTTGTCCACCTGCCAGTGTTGTTCATTTGGGAATGCCATCCATTTGTTCATTTTCTTTACTCATTCATTCATTCCACATGGATTTACTGTCTGCTATGGGCCAGGACTGGCCCGTGTCACAGACCGTGAGAAAGACATAGCCCCAGCCTGCTCAGACAGGGGAGAAAGGCACATGAAGAAGCAGTAAGAACACAGCACACCAAGTGCTACAGTAAGAGAAATGGAGATGATGATGAAGCATAGGGCCATGACCTTACACCCAGATGTGGGTCAGGAAACACTTCCAGAGCAACAGAGAAGCTGAGAGCAGAAGGAAGAAGAGGACTTCGTCTGACAAAATGAAGGCAAAAGTAGAGGTGACATGGGGAAGGGCCCATGCAATGGAAATGGCATCACAGACGACGAGGTGAGGCAGACCTTCCTATGCCACTGTTCCTCACCCTTAAAAGAGATCATATTACCTGGCTTCATTGCTCTGAGGATTAGGGGAGATAACACATGGAAAGCACTTCACATGGTAGCTGGCACATAGATGCAGCCATAAAAGCTAGTTTCCCTGAATGGCTCTCAGGAAGGTTATAGCTGTAATAATAGTAGCTAACAATTATTGCACATTTGCTATTTACCAGGCTCCATGCTATGTACTCATAGGTAGTGTCTCATTTAACCCTCATAACAACCCTGTGAGGTAGGCACTATTATTATCCCTATTTTAGAGAGGAGAAAACAGACAAGAAGGAGTAAATGTTCTTTGTCCAAGACCACACAGCTGGAGCCAGGATTCCATCCCAGCCTGTCTCTCCCAACAGCATCAACAGACCACCTGCTTAATGGGGGAGGAATGACACAGAGCTGGGGGCACTTTATCAAAAGCCACCACCTACCTCCTCACCCAGGGGATAGCTTTGAGAACCTAGCAGAAAGCCAAGTCTGACATCAGGGCTCCATGGACCTTTTGCTTTTGCTTTGCGACAGCTGTTAGCGGGTCTCACTAATGGATTACAGTTCTCAGCTTTAGATGTGGCACCCACCTCTCTGTAGGCTGTGGGAGAAGTCCAGAGAGTGTTTACGTATGCTGCCTCACACAGGCAAGCCAAATAGTTCTTTTATAAACGAGGATTTGCTACATAGATGTTTCTGGAGCCTCTGCCTAGGGAGCTGGCACACATTTATATTTCTTCAGAACTTCCAAACTGCAAGTTTGGGATTGAGATGCCTTTGCCTGGTAGAGGAGAGGAAGCTCAAGAGAAAAGAATTTGACTCTGTTCCTTGTCCCCTGTCAAGAACAGGGGATTCACAGAGCACACACGTGCCTCGGGTTGTTGCATTTTGCACCCCTAATTGGGTCCATTGCCTTCCTGCCACAAGTTGTCAAGACCATGAAAGCTCAGCCGCCATCAGTCTCTGGCCTCCTTGGCTAGACGCCCCACCTGTGTGGTCCATTGCCCTGGTCTTCCCTGAATTCCAACATCCCTCTTCTGTTCTAAGCAGAGTGCTTCAGTTGCTAACAAGAGCTATGTATCAGCTAGCTCAAGTTGAGGTGGCTAACGATACCACAAACTCTAATGGGCACAGGAAGTAAAGTGCAGCTGGACATGGGCACCCAAGCCCGGAAGCCACTAAAGCCATAGCAGGGGCAGAACTTCTCTAATCCTGTCTCATGCTTCATTTCTTCCTTGGCCACATTGGATCTCTCAGCTTACATATGGCCCGATAGATCCCCCATACCCAATCTAAATGGCTTCACAATTCTTGTGGCCACCACCCATTGACCACACTGACTCTCTCATCTAGAGTTCTAGGACAGAGAAAGAGGATGATGAGATGGTTACATTCCAGAAGGAGAAGGGTGGAGAATAGAGAAAGAAATAGAATTATTAACTCATTCTAAACTGCATGTTGGTGCCCACCATGGTCTACTCAGCTATAGCTGGTGAGCAGAGCCATGTGGACCATAACCTGTCCTCTCCAGGACTGGAAGTAGACGTATGCCAGAAAGGAACATTGAATATTGGCTTTCTTACCAGACATGGTAAGACACTGGTCCATGGTACCCAGGCACTGGTTCTATTGATTGCTATGTGCCTGTGGGTGAGGATAAGAGATACCTCTCTCTTCCCCTACTCCCATCCTGGACCCCTTATCCACCTTTCTGACCTCCACTCTGGAGATTCATCATCTGGGCACCACAGGGGCCAAGGCAGCCCCTGTTGGATCTGCAGGAGGCAGAAAGGACCCAGAGGACATCTCAGGCCTGAAGGCAGCTAACATATTGCCTACTTTGCCCAACCTTCCAGAGCAAAGACTTCTAACCAAGGACTATTGAAAGCCGTGGTGCCACCCCTATGGAAATAGACAGGGTAAAGAACCTGGCACCATCTTGTGCATGTGCATGTGTGGATATCTTTTATTTCTACCTGGACTGTCACAGTTTAACGACACAAAAATGCTTCTCCTTCACAGGAGGCTGGTTTTCCCTCAGCACCTTCATGCAAGGCAAAAGCTGGTGGTTATTGCTCTCCAGAGTATTCAAGGGGCCGTGGGGCGATTATGGACATGGGACCTGTCTCAGTGGAATGCTGGCTTCTCCTGACTTAATGCATTTGTTTCTCTGTTCCTTTATCCTTGGTGTGGCTACCTTTCCTCTGGTGTCCAGCTGCAGAACTCTCTGAAGACCGATTTGTGTCTTGATCAGGGTCCAGACACAGAGAACGTTCCCATCGTGTACATCTGCCACGGAATGACACCGCAGGTGAGTTCCCTGAGAGAGGCTCCTGTTGGGGGTGTACACATGTATGTCCAGTGTGGAGAAGGATAGCTAAAGTCATGTTGTGGCTACTGTAGGCCCAGAGGCTTCCAGGGCTCTTCAATAAGAGTATGCTCATGAGTAGAAGAGGAGAGTCATGCCTGCCTTGCCTGGAAGGAGGTGGGGGGAGCAGATGCTGGGATGCCTGGATCCCCTGGGGTGGGGAGCAAGGAAAGGGATAAATTTCTAAAGAGGAACGCCTGCCTTATTGGGGAAACTATGGGTAAATCTCAGTCCTCGCTCTGGCAGCCATGCCCTTCCCTAGCAGGCAGGAACCCAAGGTCCCCCCAAGCTCCCTGACATCTCAGAATCTCTTCACAGTGCCATTTCATGGCCTCTGGGCTCTGCCCTTTAGTAGATCACAGCTGGAGCCAAGATCTATAGCCAGGAGAACTTTTCTAGCTCTTAGGACCTTCTCCTGGTGGCAAATGAGGGGAAGCTACCAGGGAAATAACTTATCCTAGGAAAAATTATCCAGTCATAGCCTAGGCTCCAGATATCCAAAGAGGATGCTAAAACACAGGCAAGAGAATAGAGTACAACGGACAGCCATTTTTCCACGGATGCCACAGACTGACCTGTTCTGACGCTTTCAGAGTTTACTGATCTTACCTCCAGAAGGGCACGATGATTTTTTTTAAAAAGATGGTATAGAAGATGTGTATATTTGTACAATTATAACAGAGTTTAAAAGAGTGGTTACCCACCTAAACATACAACTGAAGGCTATCACGATGTGTGTGTGCGGAGACTTACAGCAACTGTCCACTGTGACCTCCACCCGCTCATCCTTTATGGGGGCCAAGCTGCTGTGGCATCACTGACTGGTCAGTTGTAGGTCAGCAGATCACACTCTCCCCACACCACACAGTATAGCAGCTCATTCCTCATTCTTACAATGCTGCAATATTTTTCACAGATGACTATTTTTATGTAAACTTTTTATTGACGTGCAACATACGTACAGAAAGTAGCCAATTGTAAGTGTACAGATTAGAGAGTTTTCAGAGCAAATGCACCAACATAACCAGCCCCTAGATTAAAAAAAAAGAGCATTATTGCCTGATTCTGAATTTTATATAAATAGGATCCTAGGGTGTATGCTTTCTCATGTTGGCTTCTGTCTTTCCTCATCGTATTTGTAAAGTTCCTCCATGCTGCTACATGTAGCTGTAATTTTCATTACTGTGTAATTTTCCATTTTATGAATATACAGTATTGCCTATATATTTATGGCTGATGGACACCTGGGAAATTGCCAGTTTGAGAGTATCATGAATACTGCTGCTATGAACATCCTTGTTCATGTCTTTTGGTGCACATTTGGACTCATTTCTTTTGGATTTATACCTGAGTCAAGTCACTGAATCATAGGGTTGACATGTGTTTACTTTTAGCAGACAATGCCTGCATTGGTCGGCTGGGGCTGCTGTAACAAAATGTCACGGGAATTTATTTTCTCACAGTTCTGGTGGCTGGGAAGTTCAAGATCAAAGTGCTGGCTGATGTGGTTTCTGGTCAGGGCTCTTTCTGACTTGCTGATGGTTACCTTCTCTGTGTCCTCACACAGCAGGAAGAGAAAGAATGAGAGAGCTCTCTGGTGTCTCTTCTTGAAGGGACACTAATCCCATTAGATCAGGGCTTGACCCTTATGACCCCATTTAACCTCAAAGATTTGGAAAATTCTCATCCTGTCCATATGGCATGTTCTGAA
The DNA here is from genome assembly GCF_016509475.1 of Prionailurus bengalensis. Taxonomy (NCBI): domain Eukaryota; kingdom Metazoa; phylum Chordata; class Mammalia; order Carnivora; family Felidae; genus Prionailurus; species Prionailurus bengalensis. The sequence goes on along the minus strand of NC_057346.1, from coordinate 68,270,344 downwards.
GAGAACCCTGAGTGTGACTGAACAACTGTTTGATTAAGAGACCATGGTAGGACTCGTGGACTCAATCGGCTATCACAGCAGCAGAAGCCATAAATAGAGATGAGCTTATACCAGCAGAGACACTGGCAGCCTCCACTGAAGAGAGGACAGAATGAAGGCAGGCTGATGGGTTTCTTAGATTTCACAAGGCAGGAGCATAGAGCTGTTCATCTGTGAACATGCACTATTCCTCAAGAGAAGAAAGATGCTGAAGGCCAGACCCACCAACAGACCCAGGGGCAAGGCTGTCACCTCAAAGGGCAGGCCTACCTCTCTGGTTTCAGTGGTCCAGGATGACCCTTCCCAGGACCTCAGGGGTAGGGTCAAAGCAATGAGTGGCTTGGGCAGGGCCACCCCAGAGGGCCAAAGGGTCAGGCAACTCCACAGAGCCATAGGGTGATGCCACCCCAGTGGGCCTGGAGGGAAGAGCATCAAGACAAAGAGGATTGTTCTCAAGCCTTGAGATTAAATGGAATTAGCCTTGCTGGGTTTTGGACTCATTTGGGATCCATCACCTCTTCCTTCCAATTTCCCCCTTCTGGAACACACTTGTCTAACCGGTGTTTGCCCAGCCACCATATTTTAGAAGCACATAACTTCTCTGCTATCACAGTTTCTCAGCTGGAGAGAAGTTTTGCCTTGGAATAAATCACACTTTGAGCCTCATGCCCATCTGATTTCGATGATACTTTGATGACATTTGGACTCTAGAGTTGATGCTGGAATGACTTAAGATTTCAGGGGCTGTTGGGGTGAAACAAATGCATTGTGCTTGGGAGAAGGAAATGAACTTGGGGGGGCAGGGGAAGAATGCTATGGGCTGAATTGTGTCACCCCCAAATTCATATGTTGAAGCACTAACCCTGACTGTATTTGGAGCAAGGAAGCAATTAAGGTTAAATAAGGTTATAAAGGTAGATCCCTGATCTTATAGAATTAGTGTCCTTGTAAGAAGAGACACTACAAAGTTTCTCTCTCTCTCTCTCTCTCTCTCTTCATCTTTCTGTCTCTGCCATGTGACAACACAGCAAGAAGGTGGTTAGCAAGCTAGCAAGAGAGCTCTCCCTGGAACCTGAAGGCACCAGCACTTAGATCTTGGACTTCCCAGCCTTCAAAACTGTGGGAAAATGACTTTCTGTTATTTAAGCCACCCAGCCTGTGATACTTTGTGGTGGCAACCCAAGCCAACCCAATATACTGTCAAACAGATTTCCAAATTAATTAGTTCAATTTTCACTCGTGCCAACCACATGTTATCTAGTTGTTCCACATCCCTGCCAACACTTGGTATTACCTGTCTTTTTAAATTATAGACATTGTGGCAGGTGTATAGTATCACACCATGGTTTTAATTTGCATTTCTCTGATCGTTAATGCAGTTGGACACTGGAGTTTTCAGCTCAGAAATTCCCCCAGGTTATTCTTGAGTATGGGCCAACGTGGCCAGGTCACAAGTAGTTTTGTCTTTTTGTCAATTCCTTGTCTGCTTTTTAATACATGCAGTCCAGGAGACAGTGAAGGAACTTGCTTTTAACAAGTCTACGTGGAAATCTGCAGGATTGTTGCTTATCTGGATCATTGGACAAATGTTGAGTGTTTTCTCTGTGGGATAGCAGATGTCAGTTTGGGCAAAGGCTGCCAGTCTACTAGCTGCTGCTGGTTCAATATAGGGCAGTCTGTGTTGTGGCTAAGAGCATGGATTATGGAATCAGGTCGTGTGGAATCAAATATCAGCTTCAGTGCTCTCTAGTTGTCACATTTTTAAATGGGCAAGTTTTGAAAGGTGGGCCTATTGTATTTTTGTAAAATATGGATTCATAGTGGTATATACCATCAAGGTTGTTGTAAAGATTTAATACATGTATTTAAAATAGTGTCTGGTAGGGGCACCTGGATGGCTCAGTCGGTTGGGCGGCCGACTACAGTTCAGGTCATGATCTCACGGTCTGTGAGTTCGAGCACCTCATCAGGCTCTGTGCTGGGAGCTCAGAGCCTGGAGCCTGCTTCAGGTTCTGTGTCTCCCTCTCTCTCTGCCCCTTCCCTGCTTGCTCTCTCTCTCACTCTCTCTCATAGATAATAAACATTAAAAAATGTTTTAAATAGTGCATGGTATATAGTAAGCACTCAATAAATATTAGATGTTAATGTCGCAATAGTGTTATACTATTACTATTGCTTTTGCTTATTAAGCCTTGCTCAGTATAAATACCTTCAAGATTCTAACTCCAGCCCACACTGGACTGACTTTCCTTGACCTCATGGGCCATGTGCTATGGATTCCTGCCCTGGTAAAAGCCTACCCCTAGACTAATGGAGCATCACTGAGTTTCTGTGGCAGCAAAAATACAGTGGAATAATGGAAAGGGGGGCTTCGGGAATCCGGAGTTCTAGGCTTGGTCTTGCCACACATTTGTAATGTCACCTTAACCCTCTCTGAGCCTTTGTTTTATCCTTTTATTGAGACATGATTGTACACTAAAGTACATATATCTGAAGTGTTCAGTTCAGTGAATTTCCATATTTGCAGGCAACCATGTAGGCAGCATCCAGATTGAGCCTGTCATCCCACTGGGCTTTCCTCATTCCTCCTCTTGGTCAATACTCTACACCCAAAGGTAATGGCGATTCTGATCCCTAGCACCACTGATTCGTCTCATCTGGGCCTGTCTTCTTCTGTGCAAATGAGGAAGCTGTGCTGGCCAGCTGTAGGCCCAGCTCTACCAGCTCTATCTACTTACCTTCAATTCCTTCGTTCTGAAATTTAGTTGGCCTGAGAAGCTGTGAGTTTGTGCTGGGCTTGCCAGGAAGGCTGGGAGCTGCCTTCCCTCGGTGCTTTATGAATCAACTCCTTCATGGAGATATGCAGCAAGTCTTAAAGACTTGGGTCCCCCTCCCCATTCCTGTACTAGGCTGTACAGGGAGCACAGGGTCCCAGTTGCCTTCTCCCACCAGGCCCACAGAGGAGGTGCACAGTTGTTAGTGCCCAGAGATAAGGAGGCTGGAGACTAACCTCAGATCAAACACATTTCCCAGAACAGGGTGGTAGGTAACCTGCCATGGCGGGAATTTGTTGAGTCTGGCCTGCCCTGTGGCCCAAGAGGATGGGGTCATCCTGGAGATGGGCTATGTGTCCTTGGTAGAGTTCCTCCATCCACCAGACATAGAAGCAGGTGCACAGGATAAGCAGTGGGTGATAAGGCAGGGCTTCTGACTGGCAAGCCTTCCCAAAGGTATCCACTAGCCCTTAAAAACTTCACTGGCTCCTGGGGGGTGGGGCAGGGCGGGTTGGATGGGGAGGAGAAAAGGAGAGGCTTAGGGCTATCACCTTAGTATGTGGTCAGGGTACACCTCATGAGGGGACTGTGGACAAATGTAGAGCCTGAATCTCTTAGACTTGGTCCAAATCAGACCCTTGATATGTATTTCCAGGAACATTCCCACACACACACACACACACACACACACACACACACACTGACAGCTCTTGGAAAAATCTCTTGTTACTATGGCCACAGAGGCCACAGAGAGACCAGGGAAGTTCACTTATGCACAGATGAGACTGCCACATACAACTGTGCAGGTGGTACACTGCACAACTCCAGGGGAGGGATGTGGCACCTCACATTGTTGTCTGGGGAGTAGAGATCAGCCCAAAGTTACAGTCTTTCTAGACTCTGCTAGGAGTTCCTTCCTTGATAGGAAGCTTGAAAATGCTGAAAAGCAAATGATGAGGCAATATATAGTGGTCAAGAACCAGACTGTCTGGGTTCGAATCCCAGTCAGACCACTTACCAATTGGGTTCCTTGAATAGGTGGCAAAATTTCCTTGTGCCTCAATTTTCTCACTTTTAGAATAGGGATTATAGGGGCGCCTGGGTGGCGCAGTCGGTTAAGCGACCAACATCAGCCAGGTCACGATCTCGCGGTCCGTGAGTTCGAGCCCCGTGTCAGGCTCTGGGCTGATGGCTCGGAGCCTGGAGCCTGTTTCCGATTCTGTGTCTCCCTCTCTCTCTGCCCCTCCCCCGTTCATGCTCTGTCTCTCTCTGTCCCAAAAAAAAAAAAAAAAAAGTCGAAAAAAAAAAATTTAGAATAGGGATTATAGCAGTACCTACCTTCAGGGTTATTGTAAGAATTAAATCAATCAGGGGCGCCTGGGTGGCGCAGTCGGTTAAGCGTCTGACTTCAGCCAGGTCACGATCTCGCGGTCCGTGAATTCGAGCCCCGCGTCAGGCTCTGGGCTGATGGCTCAGAGCCTGGAGCCTGTTTCCGATTCTGTGTCTCCCTCTCTCTCTGCCCCTCCCCCATTCATGCTCTGTCTCTCTCTGTCCCAAAAATAAATAAACGTTGAAAAAAAATTTAAAAAAAAAGAAATCAATCAATGCACATAAAGCACTGAGACCACAAACCTGGTACACAGTCATTGCTTACTAGATATTGGCTCTTATTATTACAGGATTGGTAAAGAAACTCAAGACTGTGTCCTTGAGAACGGAATTGTTTAGCCTGGAGAGGAACAGATCTAAGAGACATGAAAATATCCAAAATTATAAAAGGCACATATTTTTGGCTGAGTATACAGAAACTCTTCCCAGTCATTGGCTCTGATGATACTGTGACTTCTCCATCATCAGAAGTGTCCAAGTCAACTCTGGTGGACTCCAGGGGCATTATGAAAGGTTCCTATATCATTTAGGTGCTTAAGCTAAGAAATCCCTAAGGGCACTCCCACCCTAGAATTGTATGACCTTTTAATTCATTACATTTTTTTTCTTCTGAAATCAGTGAGAGTCCAACATGTACCAGGTCATGTTCTTGGCCCTGGGAAACAGGCATGAGCCAGATGGAAGTCACTGCCCTCATTAAGTCCCCATTCTAGGGCTGGAGACAGACTGTTCTATATTTTTTAATCCTCAAGTCTTCACCACAGCCAGGGCTTGAACTCTTCTCTCTCCTAAGAATTACACATGTGGCCAGAGTTGAGCCGTGTGGCTTGGATTTCAGCCAAGCACGGCCAAGAATGGTGAAGGAAGAAAAAGGTCAAGAAGGCAGGACAGCAAGATGATCCAGTTTATCCTGCTGACCCAGAGAGTCATTTCCCTTTCTCATTTCCTTCTTTCAGATTTTTAACTTATTCCATTTGGGGTTTTAAAACCAGAAAGAATCTGTATCAGTCAGATAATAAACAATCCTCAAACCTCATTGCCATTAATCAAACAAGTTTATTTTGTCAATTCAAAAAAGTAAAACATGATTCTTAAAATCAAAATGAACATGTGACAAAAACTTATTTAATTCCTTAATCAGGGAGCCATTAAGAAGGTTAAGCAATTCTGGAGAGCATTTGAGGAGCTCAGGATCTCTAGGCATTTTCTAAAAAAGAAGGTTAGAATAAGATTGCTAGATTAGATACAAAAGCAGTCAATGTCCTATAGGGAAATAAAATCGTAGCCTTTCGTGTGATCTTTACTAGACAAATCTGGAAGTTACCATTTAACTTCCTAGTGTTTGTTATTTACCTTTTGACTGGTAGCCAAAGTCAAACACAGGTACATTCTCCTGGAAAATTGCATACCCTTAGGTGGGCTTGTTCATGCCCCAGTAGGATATTGAAAGGACAGACCGTTTCCTCTCCCGTTTTGCCTTATTTCCAGGTTTTAGACATTTCTCTTACTCTGTTCACAAAGCTGGCTAAAGGCAGAGTGCCTCTTCAGGCCATTAGTGACATCCCTTGTGGATGTGCTGTCTGACCACATGGCCTTTCCCCTAGATTATTTCCTAAGGCAGTCATCACAGTGGACCACGGCCTGGGTGGCTTAAACAACAGAAGTATATCGTCTCACAGTTCTGGAAGCTAGACGTCCAAGACCAAGGTGTTGGCAGAGCTGTGCTCCCTCTGAAGGCACCAGGAAAGGATCTGTTTCGGGCCTCTCTCCTAGCTTCTGGTAGTTCTTGGCTACCAAGAACGCTGTTTGTGGTAGCATACCACCTTCGTGTGGTGTTCTCCGAGGTCTCGTCCCTTGTCGTAAGGATGCCAGCCATACTGGATTAGGGGCCACCCTACTCCCGTGTGACCTCATCCTGACTTAGTTACATCTGCAATGACTATTTCCAAAGAAGGTCCCATTCTGCGATACTGGGGGATGGGGGATTAGGACTTCAACATACGAACTTTTGAGGTACACAGTTCCACCCACAACCCCCCCTCAAAGGGGAAGAGTGTGCCTGGAACTCTGATTTTCATGCCTCAGATGAAAAGTGCCTCACCTTACTTCCTCTCACGTCTGATTCACCAGAGCCAGTCACACGGCCCTGCCAGCTAACTACCGAGGGTGTGGGAAGCTAGGGTTTTCTGCGTGCCCAGGAAGCCGGTCTCTGCCACAGAAACTTAGATATTTGCTAAATCACTTCCACCTCTGACAAATAAGAAAACAGGAAAATGATATGAGCAGGCTAGCCTGAGCCCGTATGTACTGCAGGTCACTGACAAACACAGGGCTAGGAAGGGGGCCTGTATTTTGGCTTCCAGTTTCTCCTCCAGCTTCGATCATTCGTTCTTCAAACATAGGAGACAGGTTGCGTTTCAGGAAGTCCCCATAGTTTGGAAAGTTTTGTTTTCCTTGAAAAACCAATTTAGTCTAGTGATAGGAACGGTAACATAGAGCAACTTCTAGTGGGGACACGGTGAGCTGGAAAGAGGGACTGGGTTCACATCCGTGTTTAAACCCTGTGAAAGATTCTGCTTCCGTGTTTTTTAAAAAGTTTACTCTGATATAGTTGTGATGTTCTCAGCTCTGGGTAGGAGAAAGCATAGTGTAACTAATCAAATTAGTGAGGTGAAGCTGCTGGGAAGCATGCTAATTGGTTAATGAGTAAACGTAACCATTTTATTCAAATTAGCAGCAAATTTCAAGCTATCCTCAAAATAACTGAGAATATTAGCCCTAATTAGTGTAACAGCCTGGAAAATTTCTTCTGCTGGGAAAAATACAACAATAGGGTCTCCCCACAGACTCCGTATTTATTCGATCAATCACTCCTTCACTCACTCATTCATTTGCTCATTCAAGAAACATGCACGGAGCATTACACTTTATGCCAAGAATTGGGAGTGGCAAAGGCACTTTTCCCGGGCCCCACATCTGGAGGGGTCCCAGTGCAGACAGGAAGCCAGGCACTGGGATCGTCACAGTTCATACGATGCAGACTGCCGCCCCTGATCACCTTCTCATCAGCCCGTCAAAGGATGGATAGCACAGGACAGGGTCTGGGGGCTTCTCCTGTTCTTTGCTGCCTCCATCTTCTAGGCTACAAAAGGCCCAGGGAAAACAGTGCGTTTCCTACAGGAATGTGAATTCCTGGCTGTAGACGAAAGATGAAAGGATCTTTAACTCCCTCTAAACCTTTGGAAATACTTACACCGCCACGTTGTGCTTCAGGAAGTGCTTTTTGACTCAAATATAAAGATTAGAGTTTAAAGAAGTATTCTATTTTTACCCAGAGACAGCTTTCACATTAGATCGGGTAGTAGGTTTCATAAAAGAAAAGTGTGGAATTCTAGATGGACTTTGGTGCCTTTGCGTTTTTAGATTTTTTTGGAAGTTCTTCTTCATTTTTTAAAGTTCTACCTTGGCTGTACGTGCATACACACGTGCCACTCCCATGTGGGGCTGCAACGGAGCCAGGTCTCCCGCCCTGGTGGGCGCTCCTGGGGGACATTAGAGGCCTCTCATGGACTGTGCACACATCCCCCAGATCTCCCAAGTAACACCTCAGAGACAACTGAAGAGTCTTACTTTGTGCGGCAAGAATTTAAATCACCAGCCGCTTCTCTGTGACCTTTGGAAGGTTTCTCCACTTCTCTATGATTTTTATTTATCAGTACATCAGAATGGCTGGCACTGAATGGCTGTGAGGTTTTGAAAAGCTTTCTTGAGTTTACCCCCTGGCTCTGCTAGGATCAAAGTGCGCCCCGCGCACCTCCCAGTGTGTGGCTTTGCTGCCCAGGTACCAGCTGACAAATGTTGGCACAGTGCCCTAACTGGGTTCCAGTTTGAGGGGAGCCTCAACCAGCCTTGCAACTTAGGCGGACGCCTCCAGGTCTGCATGATGCACGGCCTCATCAGAGGTTTATTGGCCCCTGAGCTGTGGCATCTCGTATTCCAGGGCCGTCATTTCCACAGGAGGCAGAGTAAGTGGTACTTCTGGCGGAATGACTGGTGACACTCTGATGGCCTGTGCATGACAGCTTCTGACCCCGTGCATAGAACATGCCTGCAGGTGCTAGATCACACCCGAGGGTGGCCTCTCCGAGTGTGCGAAAGTGGGACACTCAAGGCTGGGATGGGGAGGGCTGGCATCTGCAGTCATCCCAGCCACCCCACCCCGACGCCGAACCCCCAGGGCTGGAGTGGCTCCCTTCATCCTTACAGCCCTAGAAGCATCCACGGAGACCCGGTGTCTAATGTATCCTGCCTGCATCCCGGGGCTCAAGAACTCACTGCACTCTGTCTGCTCCTCAGTGAGGAGTGAATGCATGGTTTTCAATCCAGCCTGCGATCTCATTTCTTCCATACAGCCCTACTAAAGGACGGTAACTAGCCGGTCCTGGGCCGTGTGGGGCTACTTGGGCGTGAATCCTGACTCTGCACTTAGAAGTTGTGTCACCTGGAACAGGATACTTAATTTCTCTTTACCTGGAATATCTAACTTGAAACCTAGTTCACAGCAAAAACACAACTATAGGAGGTTATGTTACTAGTTTGATACACATTGTATTTATATATATGTATTTCTATATAAAAGACACATCATATATATGTGATTGCTATGTATTAGTCTCCCTAGATACCTTCCAGGTGTCATTTCATCTTAAAGCCCCATTGCCACCTTATTCCCACTTCAAAGATGTTGGCTCAAAGATGTAAAGATGTACCCAAGTCCCCACCACAGTGAGTGGTAGATGCAGGCCCCTAGGGCCCAGAACACGATGGGAGGTGCAATTATATCACACCTCTCCCGGGGCAGAGGAAGAGGCTTGAACCTGGGAAGGGCATGCTGACCACCGGTGCTTTCTTTCCTGGTACTGCCTCTCTTGGGCTCCAGATGCTTCCCCAGGGCACAGACCCATCACAAGGCTCCATCGCAGATAACCTTAGGCGGGTCCAGGGGCTATCAGCCTGGAGCTTGTCCCCACGCTGGGTGGGGGAGCGCAGCCGGTCTGGCACCTACTTTCAGAAACCACCCATCTCCGTTTCCCTTTTGGTGGTTGCACTCGGAGCCCGAAGCATCAGCTCAGGGTGGGGGTGCGGGCACACAGTGGGGCACCGCCGGGGATGTTCGCGCACGGATGTTGGCGCCGCACAGAGGGATGGTGAACTCTGCAGTGCTCCTAAGCTTCGGTGCTAAAACAAACAAACAAACAAAAGGAGCCGCTTGATTTGTTATTCATTCCACGTGATATGTTCTTCACTTCATGTCCAGACTCCACAGTTAGAGTGGTAAACAGCGAGTTTTGCATGACTTTATTAAGCTCCCACAGGCCGGGAAGCAGCAGTCATTAGCAGCACCACGGTGGGCCAACACAGAGGAAAACAGTACTGGCTCACCACCCGGAGAGAGGCTGAACCTCCCCCCCTCCACTCTCCAGCCTTTGGAGAGCTTTGCTTCTTAGGCTTCTAGCTTGGGGACAGGTCGCTGAACCAGCATCAGAGCCGCTGAACTTAGATCCCACATTGGACCTGGCTCTGTGCTGACAAATCCCTTCACCGCCCCCCAACCCCTCGCATCAGCTTCCTGATCCGTCAAATGGGGCGGATGCCAAATTTAAATGAAGGAGCACACCCATATGTGCCTCACTCCAAGCCTGGCACAGGACCCTGCTCAGTAAGGTGGGTTTCCTATTCTAATTAGGGCTGTGTCCCCACACTTTTGAGAGCTCGCTAGTCTGCCTAGAGATAATAATACCAACAACAGCTTACACCTTTGTTTATTCCTCCTCGGCATCTTTCTAAATGCTCTGTGTGCATAATCTCAGCTAACGCCCTCAGCAGCCCTGGGAAGTAGGTTCTGTTGTTACCCCATTTGTACAGTGGAGAAAACCAGCCTCCAGGCAGTAATGTAACTTGTTCAGGGTCATGGGATTCCCAGCTGGTGGCATTATATTGGCACAGATGCCAAGCCGATGCCCAGAGCCATGCCTGAGGACTGCTTCCCTAGTTTCATCAACTGTGGCCTCTGCTCTCAGGGAGTTCTCTGGGCAGACAGGACAAGAAGCCGCCACAGTTTGGTGCTGCCCCTTGGAGGGGTTCAGAGTGTCCTTGCAGGACGAATAAAGGCTGCCGTGACCCTATAGGGGTGGGAGGTTTTAACCTACCACCAGGGCTGCTCTTCTTAGGATCTAAAGGAAAAGGGAGTCTGATTTGCAGTTTCCTCCCTGAAGGGACTTATGGCAGGTTCCTGAGACTAGGCTGAAGGCGATTGGCAAACACTAGCCAGCTGGCACTGCCCTTCCCCATCCACCCTGGGCTCTGACCCAGAATGCAGGTGGGTTAGCCCTCTCTTGACTCATGAGGACTCCCTACATGCGCCTCCTGCCTTTGGGGTTCCCCCTTCCTCCCCATTGGAAGACATCTAGTCTCAGCATTCCAGGAGCAAAGCGTCAATCCACTTCTCCCCCGTTCTTACCCTTCAGGTCTCAGCCAAAGTCCACTTCCCCAGACCACCCTATCCTAGGTGTTCTCACTAGTTACTCTCAAATCTCGGCAACCATCTGATTGCTTCACAGCTCCTGTAGTATCTGGACACATGTGATCCTAATCACAGTGGGCCCTTAGTCGTCAGTTTGTCTCCTTGTAAAACAGACTTATGCTCTACCACTAGATCACAAGCTCCTTGAGGGCAGGCACTTGCCTGTCCCTCTAGTGAATCCCTTGAGCCTAGCACACTGCCTGGCACAGAGCAGGCGCTCAGTGCGCCTCCACTTAGTAAATGACTCGGTTCATAAAGTTGGATTTTTGGGTAATTGAAGGTAGTCTTCCTAAAAAAGACCTGCTAGCAGCCTGCCCAGCCGCACTGGCTTTGCCACTTACCAGCCTTCACCCGATTCTTCTGTAAAATGGAGTTAAAGACATCCATCTGATAGAGGTTTTGTGAGGATTAGGTGGAGAAATACATAAGGCTCTCAGCCCGACACCTGGTACACTGTAAATCCGCAGTCACTATATAGCAGTTGCTGTTTTTGTTAGTAATACAAGTTATTAATAGTCAAGATCTGGCAGGCTCAGTATTGCTTTTTAGACCCACTATCTTTTTGTGGGGACCTACAGACAGGAGCTTGAGAGATATACGCACCCCCACTGAAATGGAAGCCAGATCCAGGGCCTTTTTCTTGATGAGGTCCAGTTGTTGTGGGTGCAGGTTGGGCAGGAGTGGGGAAGGAGAGCCCGGCCATCAAGGCCTCCCCTGCCACCATGCTTGCTGGCACACAGAGGCAGCCTGCCTTCCCTTTCGACTCAACCTTCAGGCAAGAGAGCTTTCTCCCATTGACCGTGCAGGACATTCAGCCTTGCTGGACTCTGATCAACCAGCAGTAGCATCAGTGTGGACCCGAACACCTCCGTGCATTTCCCCGTGCCCTGGAGGGTGGTACCAACCCCTGGCTGAGAATGTGATAAGGAACATAGGAAATGAGGCTCCAGGACTAGGATATGGCTGGTGGCATGGAGTGGGGATGTCTGAGTGGTGTTTAGATCAGGGCAGCTTGTGGACATGCTGGCCTATTTCAAGAAATTTCCTAAGGAGATGTGTTCAGAATGTATTACGGGCATAAATGGGTTCTTCTATTTGATTTTTTCCAACTAACTCCATTGTCACCACACAGCCTTTGTCCCCGCTTTTTCTGAAATCTGTTCATCGCTGTGCATTAGTCTGCCAGCGTAGAGCGTTAGTGGAGTCCTTGAGGTTAGCACTGTGTTAATATACTGGGAATTTCAGCAGAGCCGGGCCCTCTAAATCAATCACCAGAACAGCTTTATTTTTTTTTTTTCTTGCTCAAAAATACACTATTAAATGCAGGAACACGTGTGGGAGTGGAGGTTGACTTGGGTGAAGGACACGCTTAAAAGGAAAATTTCATAACATTTTTTTTCTGCAGGAAAAAGGCCTTGCTGGTCTTAATTCTTGTAGAACTGAGCTACAGAACACATTTATGTCTCTGCAGTATCTTTAGCTCCTCAGAATATCCTGAGCTGCTCAGAAGTCACTCAGTCATATTTGCCTGGGGCGTTATAGGTGTTTAACAAATATATATTAAATAAAGAAATGATTGAATCCATGGAAAATTAAAGCCTTTTAAGTGATGATCATAAAGGGGACTGAGCCGGGATTTACCTTCTTGGTTCCTCTGGGGGAAGAGGTGGGGGTTCTAGAGTGGCAAGGTTTGAGCTGGTACCTACCTGTGAAGAATGAGGATGGTTGATGCTATAGGAGCATTTCAGCCCTCACAGCTAGGTGGTCATGATATGTCCAGGAGGATATGGTGAGTAGAGGGCTTCATCCAGGGAGGCAAGTGAGGACCAGGAGCAAGTGTAAACTCCTTTCCCCCTCAGTTTGCTATGAAGGGATGGAAAGAAAAAGAAGCTGGCTACCAAGAGGGGTGAGATGTTGAGAGAACATGTGTATTCTGATTTGCTTTTTAAGGGAAGCAATATGGGAGCATGTCTGAGGCTGAGAGGAGGAAGTCCATAGAGAAAGAGGGCTCATATGGGGAGAGAATGAAGCAACATTCTTGGGTAGGGGAAGAGCAAGGACAGGAGAGGATGGGGTCCAAGGCCAGTGGGCTGGCCCTGGACTTCAAGGGTAGGATGGACGTTTGTCCAAGAGGAATGAGTTTGCAGGCTGTCTTGCAAGTCAAGCATGGGGGCTCTGCTTGTATTCGAGAGTAGAGAAGGTATAGAAACCCCACGGAGGGGGGTGGCTCAGAGGCACACCAGAAGGCCTAGCGTGGAGGGCGGTGTGCAGGGGCCCAGCTGAGGTTGAAAACCATGAGTCTGTGGAGGGTCTCGTGTGCCCCGTGCCATGATTTTTCGTGGGTGTGCCCAGTATCCCGGGAGAGGGTGTGGAGAAGGCGAATCAGCTGCAGAGGTGGGGCTCACAGGGTGTCAAAGGCGGAAGGAATAAGGAACGAAAGACTGGAAGGTGCTGGCAAGGGGATAGTTGAAGGAATGTGGGTGCAGCCTTTTAGGAATGTGGAGAGGCTGGGAGGGAAATGAAGGTAGGGGAGGAAAGAAAAAAAAAAAGGGTTCTTGTTCCAAAAGTGTCAGATTGATGAGCAGGCATTCGGGAAGTGAGAGAATGAGTAATCAAGATGACAGGTGGTTGGGGGAACGTAGGGCAGAGGAGGGGAAGATCTCAGGGGATAACAGTTCCAGGCACTGAGAGCCAGGGTCCCCGGGTGTGAGTGACTGAAGCGCAGTACAGGTGGCCCTCCCCGTGGCTGAGGTCCCAGTGCAGGTGGGGCCGTTCATCATCTGAGCAGCTGCCCAGCGGGATGGCAGCGGTGGGAGGGTAGCAGAGGACTGCCTGGGAAGCACTTGGGTGAGAAGCACAAAGCGGGCAGCGCATAAGTGGGGTCTGATGGCTGAGGCCTAAGGAGGGGAGGTTTCTGTACGGGATGGAGGGCTGGGGTGGAGAAGGGGCGCTGCTGCAGGGAGAGGAGACTGCCAGCTCCGCCTCATGTCCCTGATGGGAGAAGCAGCAGAGTCAAAGCCCACAAGAGTAGCATTATCCTTCGGGAAAAGCCATGTGTGGGTAGAGAAAGGACAAGTCCTTTTTGGCTGGAAAGGACTGTCCTTGAAAGATACTGGGTGTTCTGTAGGCATTTGGGGAAGGTTTAAGAGTCAGGGGGAAGCAAAGGAAGATTGGCCAAGAAAGAAGCACAGAGCATATTAGGGGTTGAGAGAGGACGAGAAAGCCCCACAAAGACACCAAAAGTTAAACCAGATGTTTAAGAGGGTGGCTGGAAGGAAAGGGACAGCAGAATCAGATTGGGGAGCCCCATCTCCTTGTATGCAGCTACTGCAGTCACCTTGGGCCCCACAAAGTACCCTCCCCTAAGGCTCTCATAGTGAACGAACCCCATCCCGGTCACATCAGCCCAGGATCAGCAGGGCTTCCTGGAGCTTTCCCCTCTGCCACTGGAAGGGATCAGAGTCCCAGCTGCCAAGGAGAAAAAGGGCTGAGTCATGGTGACCTGGAGAGGTCAGGGAGGACTTCCTGGAGGAGGAGCCACACCTGGACCTCAGACAAAGAGTAGGATGTGCACAAACAAAAGCAGAGCAGGAAGAGCACTTCAGGAGTGGGGCCGCAGGTGGGAAGGGGTAGAATGGAACCTTCCTTTCCTCCTTTAGTAAGAAGCAGGGTATTGTAGTGCTTGGGAGCTGAGTTTGGGGCCAGGTGACCTGAGTCCAGTTACCAGCTTTGCTACTTGCTCTGCATTCATTTACCTCCGTCTAATTCAGTTTTCACACCTAAAAAAGGAGATGATAATATTCCACTTATCCAGGGTTATTTTGAGGATGGAAGAAGTATCTGTGAAGCATTTAGCTTCACTGACATAGAGGTCATTAAATAATATCATTAGTATAATTATTTTCATTAATCAGGAGGAAAAAGTAACAGCAGTTTGCTGAGTACCTACACTCTGTGCCATATATTTAACAAACATGCCTGTGAAAGGAGCTACCTGTATCATTTTTGCTGCCTAGAAAACTACCCCCCAAAATTTAGTGGCTTAAGATACATCCATTTAGGAGCACCTGGTTGGCTCAGTCGGTTGAATGTCTAACTCTTGATTCCAGCCCAGGTCATGATTATGAGACGGAGCCTGCATCGGGCTCTGTGCTAAGCATGGAGCTTACTTAAGATTCTCTCCCTCCGCCCCTCTCCTGCTTGTACATGGCACACATATGCATACTCTCAAAAAATAAAAATTTAAACTAAAAGATACATCCATCTATTTAGCTCAAGACTCTGAAGGTCAACAATTTGAGCTGGGTGGGGTGGGGTGGGCTGGCCCTGCCTTCTGATGGTTTCAGCTGGGCTCAATCAGGCATCTGTGGCCAAATGCTGGTCAGCTAGTTGAGTCAGCCTCCAGAGGTTGGCTGGCTGTCAGCTGGAAGGAGGGAGGGTCTGGAGCATGTGTGTTTCATCATCCAAAAGGATGATCCAGGCTGTTTCACATGATGGCAGTGACAGGGGTTTCTAAGAGCACCAAGAAAGGGCAAGCATCCCTGTAGGAGTCTCTGCTTGCATCACATTTGCTGTGAAAATTTTGTCATTGCCCAAAGTAAGTCACAAGGCCAAGCCCAGCCTCACAGGGCAGAGTCTGCATGCAAGAATGGGGAAAACTGTGGCCATTCTAATATAGAACAATGGCTTTTCAAATTCACTGTGTTATTTCATTCATTTGCTCACTCATTTATCCAAAAATATTTATTGAGCACCTGTCTTGAGGTGTGGTGAGAAAAGAAATCTCCCCCCAAATGGCCTCAGTTTCCTAATACCTTATCATAGTGCAATCTATCTGGCACTGCTGTCTGAGGTCTGTAACATCTAGTAAAGACATGAGCTGGACCTTTGTTCCCCAGTAAAACAGGTCATACTCTTCTCAGGGCAGAGGGAGGTAGAGATGCAGATAGTGTTGGATCAGGCACAAGAGAGATTTACATTTGCAAATCAGAATCAGGCACCAAGATTTCATCCACATGAGCTCTATATCTCTGAGCGGACTTCTTCCTACTGGGTCTTAATGGGCAGGTTTTGTTTCCATGCTCTGTCCCCCGTCTTCCTGATCACGGAGATTGCTGGTGAGTCCAGACCATCATTGACTTCACATGTTAAAATCTCAGTCAAACACATACATACACTCTCTCTTCCCCGCTTCTTCCCCCAACCCCTCCTCCCTGGGAATATTCTAAACTCTTAATTCAGTGCAGGATAACAGTTGTGGTGTGCCACCAAATGACTGAGCTCTCTGCCCCTCCACCCCCATCACTGCTCATGGGTCCAGGTAAGAATTAGGTGTGGCACAGATGGTGTCTTGGGAACAAATATTGAGAATCTTGTCCTAGAGAGAGAGAATCCCATTCTGTCTAAACTATTAATCCACAAAGTTATATGGAAGGTGTTGTCCAAGGTGCTGGTCTAAAATGGAACAGAGAGCTTAGAGGAGTCTTTGAGTGACATGAAACAGGTACTAGGGAGGAAGCCTGGATGATTTCTCACCTGGAGTTCAAGGTCCCTGGAATAGTTTATTAACACATTCAATCAGCTAATGTTTTGAGTATAGATCATGTATCAAACAGCAGTTTGGACAATAGATACAATAATGAGCAAGACCAGCATGGTTCCTACCCTCGGGAAACTGGTAACCCAATGGGAGAGAGGTTACAAAACATTACTAATGGCTAACACTAACCAGTGCTCAGTTCATACAATTCCCCCAACAACTCTGTGCGACAGGTACCGTTATTATCGCCTGCTTTTACAGATGAGTAAATTGAAAGAATGAATGGGCCAAATACATGGTCTGTAGTCACACAGCTAGTGAACAATGAGAGGGGGCACTCAAATTAGGCAGTTCTGATCCAGAGTCAATCTTTGAGTCAACTCCTTACCCTCCCTCCACTAGATCAAGTTTTCTTGGTATCTATTTTGAAGTCCTTTGTTGTTTGAAGGTCCTGCATCACATTCTGTGATTCTATTTTTGTGTGATTATTTGGTGAGGGAGCATAGCACAATCGTGATGTTGGTCAGTTCAGGCTTCGTTATGCTCCAGTAACACATGACCTCGAAATCCCAGTGGCTTACAATAACAAATATTTCTCGGTCGTGCTACATGTCCAAGTCTTTGCTGACCTGATCTCCCTTTTTGCAGCCTTGTCAAAAGCAGCCAATAGGAACACAGGCATGCTCTTCATCAAAAACACAGTCCACCAAGTTACTACAGGCAACAGTTATACCAGATGTCTCACCCCTGCATAAAAGAGGACGCCATCTTTCCAGCTTCCGGGGATGGTTCCTCACTGCCCACTTTCTGGCCCCAAAGTCAGTGTCCCATATTTTAGAGTTTCATAGAACCCCTCATATAGTATCAATTTATCATTCAGCTTAGGCTGATGGTCCCTAAATCTCAGTGACTTACAAGAAATGCTTATTTCCTGCTCATGCTCTATGGTCATCATGGTTTAGCTCCAGCTGTGTCACCTCTCCTTTTTCTGGGACCGAAGCAGCAGCCCCCATCTGGGATGCTGTCAGTCCAATGGCAGAGAGTGAGGAGAGATGTGGTAGATCACAATTGCTCTTAAAGCTTTTGATTGGAAATGGAGCATGTCTCTCCCACTCCCATTCGTTAAAGGCATGTGGCCAATTCTGACACTAACAATGCAGGGACATGTAATAGCTCTGTCGGGAGGGGAACACAGGAGGAGTTTCATAGGACAGAGCAGTGAGTCAATCTGTTCAAGTGGTTGAAGAGCATGCATTGACTGTCACCAGCTGATAGCAAATTGGCAGACGGTTGTGTTTTGGAAATGAAGAATGCCAGGGCATTTTCCTAAGTGCACATGATATGCTCCATTTTAGCTGTTTGTTAGTGGGTAGACACAGCTTGTATCAGACAAGCAGATACAGCTATGAAGGACTCTGAGCAGTACCTTCCAAAATAGGGACCAAAACGGGACCCAACAGTCCAGCAGGTGTTTGAAATTTCTTGAAGATAGCGAATGTCCGAGTGAACAAACGAGCTGTTTGCTCATGCAAGGGGAGGGAGTTATTATCAACAGCAACAACTAAAACAAACGTGGGCAGCTTTGGTTAAAAATGAAGGGTGGGGGGCGCCTGGGTGGCTCAGTCGGTTGGGCATCCGACTTCGGTTCAGGTCATGATCTCCCGGTCCGTGAGTTCGAGCCCCACGTTGGGCTCTGTGCTGACAGCTCAGAGCCTGGAGCCTGTTTCAGATTCTGTGTCTCCCTCTCTCTCTGACCTTCCCCCATTCATGCTCTGTCTCTCTCTGTCTCAAAAATGAATAAACGTTAAAAAAAATTTTTTTTAAATGAAGGGTGGGTGCAATTATAGAAAACCTGGGTAATTCACTACATAGACTCAAAAGGAAGTTTGACTGGGGTAGGGGTGGCAGGAATGGGGACAGCTCCAGGGGCCTCAGCAGTAAGAGCTTATGGATCCATGTCTTAGCCACAGAGCTGCCTCATCGGTGTTTCTCCAGCTCATTGTAGGCCAAGTGCGATGACCCCCGCTCCCCTCCCACCTCTTCACAATTGCCTGCCCCAGTCCCTGGCCCTGCACCCTCTCACCTTGTTGTGAAATGCACAGGCAGAGAGCGGGAGGAGCGAGGGAGGGGAAGCAGCAGGACCCGAATGAGCAGCTAAGGCCCAGGTCGGGGCAATTAGCAAGCACTGCTCCCCAGACACAGGAGGCTGCAGAAAAAGACGGCTCAGGCAGTGATCCCAGTCCAGGGCACCTGTTCCTAGTCTCATCCTGGGCCACACCAATCTTATTTTCCTATAACTTGGGGTTCCTCTGAAATTCTCAGCTTCTCTTATACTTTCATGATAGGTAATATTCAGATGCTCAGCCCACTCCTAGGTGCTTAACTAAGGCTATGTGAACCTCCAGGCCCACTAGCTTTTCACTCACTAAAGAAAGCATACTGGCATGCACATGAGGGGGATCTTTATCTTGTTTAAAAAAAAAAAAAAAAAAAACCATAGGGGCACCTGGGTGGTGCAGTCGGTTAAGCGTCCGACTTCAGCCAGGTCACAATCTCGCAGTCCGTGAGTTCGAGCCCCGCGTCAGGCTCTGGGCTGATGGCTCAGAGCCTGGAACCTGTTTCCGATTCTGTGTCTCCCTCTCTCTCTGACCCTCCCCCATTCATGTTCTGTCTCTCTCTGTCCCAAAAATAAATGTTGAAAAAAAAATTTTTTTTTTAAAAACCATAAATTCATGAACTTCAGTAATTATTAAAACAGGTGCCTTGCTTTATAATAAATGAATAAAACATGTACACACATGCCATTTACATTCACCCAGTAGCTAAAGACCACTGTGATTTGATCCTTTTGGTTCATCCCCTTTGGGCGTTCTTGAAAGGTCTCCTGGGTATTCTAGATTAATCAAGACTCTTAGTTGCAAATGACAAAGACCCAACACTCAAATGCAAAAAAGTTTTTATCTCCTCTAACGGACAAGTCCGTGTCTGTCTCCAACCTCAGGCAGGGCTGGATCCAGGGGCAGGAATGAAGCTTGCTGTACTCTTCCCTTCCCTTCCCCTCTCCTCCTCCTCCTCCTCCTCTTCTCTCTCTCCCCCCTGCCTGCCCTCCTCCTATTCTGGCTATGGTTCCCTTCATATGTAACCTTAGTCTCTCCTATTTTCAAGGGGAAGGGACTTCCCTGATTTACCTGAGGAAGAAAGCAACAGTAGCTCAGGGCCTAGAGCCTTCCAGCATGATCCCACAAATAGAAAATCTGAGGGAGGACTTTTATTGACCCAGACTGATCAACATGTCCATTCTAGAACCAGGGCAATGGAGTACCCTGACCAGCCAACTGAAATAGGCCTACCATTATGGTCCAAATGAGGCAAAATGCTGTTGCAAGATAGCAGATAAAGTTCCTAGCATCAAGAATCCTGCAGCGGCCTCCTCCAGTTGGTCTCTGCTCTCACTGGTAATCCGTTCCTGCTAGGTTTCCATGTGGGAAGCCCAGGATGACCCCTGCTGCCTGGCTTTCTCCTGGGGACAAAGGGGCTGGCAGGGGAAACACGGAGGCCAGGCGACACCAGGAGCTCAGAATGACACAGAAAGAGAAGGCAGAGCTAGGTGAGGGGTTCAGGTTGCTGACTGGGTTGACTGGTCTGCAAACAGCCTCATAGACCGTGGTGGAGAGATGGCTGCCCCTTCCCCACCCCTGTGGGTACAAGGCCCAGAATGAGACACGCAAGCTGTGAATCTAAGTCAAACTTTCCAAGCCCAGAAATCGTGCTGAGCAGCTGTTTGCCTGGCTGTCCTGCTCAGGTGCACAGTGGGGGGCAGAAAACGGGCATTGCTTAGTCGTCTCTATTCAGTCTGATGTTCCAACACAACACCCTAGTCCAAAGCTCACTTTTCTCCCCATGGCCTCATGAGTGACCTCCTCCAAACAAGCCTGCAGAGGTGGCCATGTCACCTCTACCCCAGCTCACTTTCCGGGCACCCTGGATGGTTCTGACCCAAACCACTCTGAGGATTCCTCATAGGCGCTCACAAGGGAGAGCCTTGTGAGGCGGGACGGACAGTTAACCTGAAGTCAGAGCTCACATGTGCTGTCTGAACTCTTCAGCCCCGAGCTGCTCGTCTGGCCTTCTCTCCCCACCCCCGTAGGGACCCCTCTTTCACCCAACATGGCAAGGTAGTGCCGAGCCTCTGACTTGGCTTGTCCTGTCCCTTCTGACAGCAGTCCCTCACCCCTGTCACTTGTCTGGGAAAACTACTCTCTCCTCGGCTCTTCTCGAAACTCCTCACTCACCAACTAGCCCCAGATGGAGTAAATCACTCCAGCTCTGGCCCCTCTGGCATTTTGACCTGCTCTTACTCTGCTCTAAGCCTGGCCATGAGGCTATTCTCTTCCCTTCACAGCAGGCCTGTCTCCCCACCAGGCTCCCCGAGGGAGGATGCATGTGTCTTTCTCCCCTGTTTCCCCATTGCCCGTCTCAGGCCACACGCTAGTGGGCACGAAGGCGTGTTTGCTAATTAAACCGGATCGATGTGCTGAGTGCCGATTATACACCTCCCCCCACACACCTGGGGGACTCACGTGCTTAGCCCCACCTGTTCCCCTCCACCAGGGAAATGGGCTTACAAGGAGGGGGAGGGGAGGCCTTGAGCTAGGGACCTTGCTTTCCACACTTGTGCTCCTTCACAGCTATGGCAAACAGAATGTTTATACAGGTTTTCATTCCCTTGATGTACCTGGTTCTGTGCTTAGTGAACACGAGATCATTTTGGAAATGACTCCCCTTCACTGCTGATTTAGCATCAGTGCCCCGCAGCCCTCAGCACTGTAACTAACCTCTGTGTCGAGGGGTTAATGACTAGTAACCAAACCCTTAAATCAGCTTGCCCTATCTGCAGAGGGGCCAGCAGCTCATTCTCGGTAAAGAGGACAAACAGCCCATTTCCAGCACACATTACAGATGTCAGAGTCACTACTCTAAATTGAGATTTAATAAAGCAAGCCTCTACTCCCTCTCTGCCCCTCCCCCTGCTCCCTGCCTGCTGTTTCCATGAATTCTTACCCACAGATCCACTGGCCAGGCAGAGAGGAGGGGGTTGGGGCAGGGCAGCTGGAAGCAGTCCCTTCCCTGTGTCTCTTCTTGCCCTCCTATGAAGACCTCCGTCCCTCCTGCCTTGTTCTGTGCCCCGCAGGCCCTGTGACCAGACTGGGGGCCATCAATATCATAATCCTCACAGTCGCATTTTACAGGTCAGGAAACTGAGGCTTAGAGTGGTTTCCCAGCTACAAAGGGAGGGCGGAGGTGCTGAGTGAAGACGCGGGTCCACCTGACTCTGTCCCACGCGACCACCTTCACCTGGACCAAGCGGTTCTCAAATGTTCACAGACTCACATGGAGGGCTTGTTAAAATACAGACTCCTGGGCCCCGCTCAGAGTTTGATTCAGCAGGTCCGGGGTTGGGCTCAAAATGTGCATTTCTATCAAGTTCCCAGATGATGCTAGGACCACACTTTAGGAACTATGGTCCTAAACAGTGGTGCTTCCTACCACCTTGGCCACCCACATCAGAGTCTTGGAAACCATGCCCCTGAAGATGGGGATCCCCGTTGGTCCCACAATGTGAGGCTTGGAATCCAGGTGGTCATAAGTGCTGTCCCCATGTTTCCTCCCTGGGCTGCCCCAAAATGTCCTTCATACAGCTAGTGTCAACCCCAGCTACACATTGGAATCACCTGGAACACCCCGCATGCCTAGGTCTCACCTGCTAAAACTGATTTATCCTTTTCCTTATTGAGAGAGAGAGAGAGAGAGTGCGAGCATGCACATATGCACATGAGCAGGGAAGGTCAGAGAGAGAATTTCAAGTACTCTTCACGTTCACAGAGCAGAGCTCAAACCCAAACTCAGATCACGAGCTGACCTGAAACCAAGTGTCAAATACTTAAGATTTGAGATACCCAGGTGCCCCTAATTTGTATGTATTTTTAAGTTTCATATTTGAGAGAGCATGTGTGTGCATACTCACACACTAGCAGGGAAGGGCAGAGAGAGAGGGAGATAGAATTCCAAGCAGGCTCCACCTTCAGAGCAGAGCTCAAAGCCAAACTGTGAGATCATGACCTGAGCTGAAACTGAGAGTCAAGTACTTAATGACTGAGCCACGCAAGCACCCCTGAATTTTTAAGTTTTATATTTATATATATATTTTTTAATTTGAGAGAGAGAGAGAACACACACATGAGCAGGGAAGGGCAGAGAGAGAGGGAGAAAGAATTTCAAGAAGGCTCCATGCTCACAGAGCAGAGCTCAGACCCACAAACTAGGAGATCATGACCTGAGCTGAAACCAAGAGTCGAATACTTAACTGAGCCACCCAGGCACCTGGATTTACACTTTAAGTTTTATGTATTTTGAGAGCAAGAAAGAGAGAGTGCTCAAACACAGCAGGGAAGGGCAGAGAGAGGGAAGAGAATCTCAGGCAGGCTCCCTACTTACAGAGCAGAGCTCAAATCCACAAACTGTGAGATTGTGACCTGACCCGAAACCAAGAGTCAAATACTTAACCACTGAGCCACCCAGGCGCCCCGCATCTATACTTTTTAAGTTTTATGTATTTTTTGAGAGAGAGAGCATGAACAAGCGAGAGCACTCACACACGAGCAGGGAAGGGCAGAGAGAGAGGGAGAGAATTTCAAGCAGGCTCCGAGCTTGCAGAGCTCAAACCCACAAACTGAGATCGTGACCTGACCTGAAACCAAGAGTCGAATATTTAACCAACCGAGCCACCCAGGCGCCCCGGATTTATACTTTTCAAAGCTCCCCAGGTGATTCTACTGTGCAAGGTAGAGGGCAATGCCTTAGCTTGATTGCATTTAGGAGTATGTCGCTTTGATCCCTCTCTCCTCCCCCATTTCATTTGCTCACAGATCTTTCTCTTCTTCCAAAGCCCAGCACCCATCCTCTCCTCTAAGAAGCCCACCATGCAGTAGCCCCAGAGATTGGCTCTCCCTTTAGTGATCTTTACTAACAGCCCTCCTCCCCGCCCCTGCCATTTTGACTCTTTGTAATTGCACCATTGTTTGTAATTTTCCACCCCGAGACTTTCACTCCCCTGGTGTGTCCCCCCACCCCCACAGAGAGCTGGTCTCTTAAGTCTTTGTTGGGCAGCAACAATCCTCCAGGGTACCTACAGATATCCTGCAAGTATCCAAAGAAATAACCACAAAGACTCTGCTTCACCCTCGGTCATGTTTCCCATGAAAGCACCCTGCAAATAAAGTTTTCTCCCTGTGGTAGGTTCTAGAACCTCTTGTAAAGAGTGTCCCACAATGACTCTCTGCCTTCCATCCCCTCACCACCCTCTAGGCTGAGGGAGTTTTCAGCCAAATACCACCACTGCTGCCCCGTGTCTTTCAATGTCTCTACCTTACCTTATTTTTCAAGGGCAGCCACTCAGTAGGCCCGGCAGTGTTGCCAAGGAAACATCACTTAATGAAGGAAATAAAGCTGCTCAAAATCCACCTGGCCTTTGTTTGGAAGGGAGCTGGGACTTCTGTTGCACCTTGAAACCATATTATTAAGTCATTTAACAAACCCCATTTTGCTCCATGTTCCTGACTTGTCTGGGAGACCCTCGTCCCTCTCCCTCTGCCCGTCTTGGCCTCTGCTCTGGGGAGGTTCTGCTGAGGGCTGGGGGAGACGAGACCATCTGGGGTGGCCCACCCGAGAGTGGGGTGAAGGCACTGAATTGCCAAGGTCTCTGCCTTCCCCAGGAGCCTCCCCCAGGCAGCGGGGAGAGAGCACCTGCCTGCCTTTGCCTCTGGCCAAATGTTTACAGCCTCTTAGCCTCAGTTTCCTTATCCTTACAACTGGAAGGTGACCGCAGATATGGAAAGTACCCTGCAGAGGGCCTGGCATATGGGTGCACAAAAGTATGTTTCTTCTCTTCTCCCACCTGCCTTCCGGAGAAGTTTCGGCCGCCAGTGGCAGTTTCTGTCAGGGAGGTGCTGTTTAATAGGGGTGGAGGGCAGATCTTATAAAAGGCCATAGCTCAGTCTCTGGCACAAGCAGGTCCCACCTCCATGCCTGCCGGGTAGGGAAGGGATGCTGAGGACAGCTGACAGGGGTCAGGGGGGAGCCCTTGCTTGTCCAGGAGATATAGTGACAGAGCAAGACGGACCTCCAGCTCTGGGGGTGTTTGCCTGGCCTTGCCTCTGTGGCCCCGAGGGCAGGAGTGTGCCGGCGGCTTTGCTATTAGTCATGACTCCTGCCCCTGGCCTGAGGGAGAGGCAAATGCCACTGGTGTGAGCCCCAAGACACGGATGTGTCTGTTCTGTCACCCTGCATGTGCTTTCTCCCTTTTCCTTCCAAGCATCAGAAGGAAGTGCCCGTTCCATAATTTTGGAAAGAGCTAAATGTCCACCAATTGATGAATGGATAAAGAAGTTTGGGTTTATATATACAATGGGATACTACTTGGCAATAGGAAAGAATGAAATATGGCCTTTTGTAGCAACGTGGATGGAACTGGAGAGTGTGATGCTAAGTGAAATAAGTCATACAGAGAAAGACAAACGCCATATGTTTTCACTCTTATGTGGATCCTGAGAAACTCAACAGAAGACCATGGGGGAGGGGAAGGGGAAAAAAAGTTAGGGTGGGGGAGGCAAACCATAAGAGACTCTTAAATACTGAGAACAAACTGAGCGTTGATGGGGGGTGGGAGGGAGGGGAAAGTGGGTGATGGGCATTGAGGAGGGCACCTGTTGGGATGAGCACTGGGTGTTGTATGAAAAACCAATTTGACAATAAATTTCATATTAAAAACAAAAAAAGAAGGAAGTGCCGGCTCAGGTTTGAAGGCCTGCCTCAGGCCTCATGGGGCTGCTTGAAGAATGAGCGGAGTCAGTAGTTTGCAGCTGGGGAGTAGCCAAGGGGTCAGACTATTGTTTCTATGCCCCCAGGGTTTGTAAAACATCCCCGGGCAGGATGAGCTCCCCCTCTGCTGCTGACTGGGGAGTTATTGGAGGATGTGGCTAAGCACTTTGTTTTTGTTTTTGTTTTCAATATATGAAGTTTATTGTCAAATTAGTTTCCATACAACACCCAGTGCTCATCCCAAAATGGCTAAGCGCTTTGTACCCTCTTGTACCACAGGCGCCACCAGCCCTCCTCTGCTTCCTCAGTGCAGGCTCGCGTAGATCACAGGGGAAGCTTCCCAAGCCAGCCTCCTGGCCTCTCCCCCTTGGGCCGGCTGCTAGAGCTGCCCTGACCCAAGGGAGGTGGGTAGGCAAGCGAGGTAAAAAGTCACAGGTGTGGCTCTGGCGTCAGACTGCCTCAGTTTGAATCTCAGCTACTGCTCTCCACCTGTGGGACTTTTACTTAATTTCCCGTGCCTCAGTTTCCTCATCTACAAGATGGGGACGACAGCGGCGCCCTCCTCAGAGTTGTTTCAGGATTCAGTGGGATAAAGCATGCAAATGACTTTGATTCTGGCACAGAGTAGGAACTACAAACATCTCAGCTTTCGTTATTAGCCACCTAAGGCGGGGGTTTTCAACATCAGCATTCTTGCGCATCCAGGGTCTGGTCAGTCTTCGCTGTGGGGGGCTGTTGGGTACGGGGTAGGATGTCGAGCAGCGAGTGTCCCTGACCTCTACCGCCTGGATGCCAGTAGCAGCGTCCCTCCCCCGTTCTCATGACAACCACAGATGTCCCCAGACATCGCTAGATATGCCCTGGTCGACAAAACCACCCCTCCCTGAGAACCACGGTTCTAGGTCCTTGCTTGCTTAAACCTTCCGGGCTCCCCGTTATTCAGAAAGTGTAGCGGTGCTTCCTGGGCCTGCTGGTACCAAAAGTGGGGCATCTTGTACGAAACTGGTGCCCCTCCTTTGTGTTCAGGCCGTTTACCGATTCAATCCACTGCTGGCTGGACTTCTGAGGTGCCCAAGGGACCACTTGAGAGCGTCCTCTGCCGAATCTCTCTCTCTGTTCTGCAAGCTTCATGGTGACACCACTCAAGATGCACTTTGGTGTTTGCTTTTAAATAACAACTGTCTGTCCCTGTTATGATTCTCCCAGACTCCGGAGCAATAAGCAGCTCCAGTGACAGCTGTGCCAGATAGGAACCGCACGGGTGCCTCTCCAAGCGTCGCCCCCAAGCACTTCAGAGCAGCTAAGTGAATAAAACTGATTTCAGCTATTACCTGCACAGCCGCTTGTGTCTCTACAACCTGCCCCGGAGACCAGAGTCAGGCCCTGGTGACAGCGATGAAAGAAGGATGGCAGTCACTAGCTTCCTAGCTGTCCTTGTCAGGCAGCCCACACTGCCGAGCCTCGGGAAATCTGGGTCCCGGTAAACAGGGTGACTGAGAGCTACACTCTGTCCTGAGGAGAGAGCGTGGGGCATTCAACCCAACGTCATGAGCAGCTCTGCACTTTTTGGAGAGAGGCTCAGGTGGCAGGCTGAGAGGCCCCATGCTTTTGCATATTCGTGGAAGGCTTTCAGGAGGTGGTGTTTTTATTTCTATTTTCAAAGGAGCGAGAGTTGGGTTAGGTGAATGGAGGAAGCACAGACAATGCTCATTTTAGTGTGATTAGAGCCATTATTTCCTGAAATGTTAGTTTCCCCACCTTGGCTCTTGGATCATCCAGGACAGGGACTATAGCTTTCTCATCTCTATTATCCTCAGATCTCAACTTAGAGATTGTTGTTGGACAGACAGATGAATGGATGGACGGTGGATGGATGGAGGAATGAGATGTCTACCAGCATCTATTTAAATTCGTAAATCTGACCAGTCATCATATTCTCCCTCACCTCCAATAAACTGGAAGCCACAGCAGGTCATTGGCTTTCCTTAGTGGTGAACTGGAAATCCAGACCACACACTGGAGGGTCTCTCACTCAATATGGGTTCTGAATAGGACCCTCTTGCCCCTGTGTTCTGGTCACATGTCCACACTGGAGCCAGGCCTTCTACATTTGGCCTCTGCTCAGAACTTTGGTCACCTCTATTATGGGAAGAATCAGTCATCTCAGTAGTTAAATGCCTATTTCCATGGATTCCCAAATCTGATAACTTGTAAGATGATTTGAGAGAGTGCATCCTTCCTGTAATGAGTGTCTTCTCTTTGTCTCTCCAGATCCACTCTCCATCCTTTCCTTCTACTCTAGGACTCTGACTTTATGGAATGTTTCAGTGGGCTCCCATGTTCTTTGGCTTCCAGCAGGGTTCTGCCAATTGGCTGACCCAGCAGAAGAATCAAGTGAGGAGGGGGGAGAGTAAAGTTGGGTTATTTATTCACCACCACTCATCAAACCCCTCCATCCCTGAAGCCTTCTTCCAAGTCAACCCTCTCTAGATGACTTTTACAGATTCTGGTAACTTCTCTCTTCTCTCATCCCTTGGGGTCTAGGAGTGGTAATAGCTCCATGTTATTATTCTCAGGGAACTATACTATCCCTATGGTTGCCTTACATCCTACCCACATCATTGAGACTTGTGCCTTTATTATACCCTCTTTGGATTCCCCCACCTTGAGTGTGCCATCTGTTTCCAGTTAGGGCCTTGACTGATACACTGGCCTGAGGATCTTCTTATGTCTGAAGGGTGATCCTACCTGCCTCTCCATGCCCTCCTTGGACTTCCAAAGGTCAGAAAGAACATGCCCCCAAGGACCACTCCTTACCTACCTTCCCTGCACTGCCCTTCTCACCCCACAATCCCTTTTATGTCCCACACTCACGTTTAAAAGTCCCTCTTCTAATGATGTCGGGTGCCTGGGTGGCTCAGTCAGTTGAGTGTCCGACTTCAGCTCAGGTCATGATCTCGTGGTTCATGGGTTCAAGCCCTGCTGCTTCAGATTCTGTGTCTCCCCCTCTCTCTGCCCTTCCCCCGCCTGTGCTCTTAAAAATAAACATTAGGGGCGCCTGGGTGGCGCAGTCGGTTAAGCGTCCGACTTCAGCCAGGTCACGATCTCGCGGTCCGTGAGTTCGAGCCCCGCGTCGGGCTCTGGGCTGATGGCTCAGAGCCTGGAGCCTGTTTCCGATTCTGTGTCTCCCTCTCTCTCTGCCCCTCCCCCGTTCATGCTCTGTCTCTCTCTGTCCCAAAAATAAAAACGTTGAAAAAAAAAAAAAAATTTAAAAAAAAAAAAAAGGAAAAAAAAAATAAACATTAAAATATATACATAATATACATATATAATACATTAATATATATAATATATATATAAGTCCCTCTTCTACTAAAACAAGAAATGCTTTATATTCTTATTTGGAATTAATCAAAAATATTTACCAATAAGAATGTTTTAATATATGAAGATAACAAGAGGGCTCACCCTGAACTCTAACCTAAAGCAAAGAAATGTAGTATCTCAATTTGCCCCTGGGGTCTAATCATAAGTGGGGGTGTTCATTTCTTTAGTAATATGAAGAGAAAAACTCACAGAACCTTATGACTTCTCCCTCAGAGCCCTTTTCTTTGGAACCATGACTGAAGGTTGAGGGAAGAGACTGGAAACTTGGAAGGCCAAGGGTCTTGTGGCTTTCTTCTAGACCAGAGCCAATAAACTACAGCCCATGGCACAGCCCTTATTTTTGTAATTGAAGCATTCTCCTAACAGCCATTCATTCACGTATTGTCTGTGGCTGTGTTCATGCTACAATGGCAGAGTTGAGTTTTCAGACTGTATGGCCTTCTGTGCAGAAAAGAGTTAACACAGTGGGGCTGACTGCTGTCCTTTGAAAGGCCTGCTTGGAACTTGGATTTCAGGAGGTTCCCACCATCCCCAGATCTATAAGAGTGGTTCACTATGCCTAACCAGACTGTACAAGCAATGTACAGTTTGTGCTAACATGTGCTTTCCTTCTGGGAATCTGGAATTTTGGTATGTGCCTGGCAGAGGCTGTGTACATGACCAGCCCTGATAAAAAAAAAAAGCCCAGCTGAGTCTCTAAGAACTTTCCAGGTAGAAAACATCTCGCACGTGTTTCTCAGCTACTTGCTGGGGGGAATTAAGTGTATCCTTGTGACCACTAGGAGAGTACCTTTGGAAACTTCCACCTGGTTTCCCCCAGGCTTTGCCCCAGGTGCCTTTTCCCTTTGCCAATATGATTTGTATCCTTTTGCTAAAATAATTCACAGCTGTGAGTACAAATATGTGCTGAGTCTTGTGAGCCCTATCAAATCTTCAAACCTGGGAGTGGTCTTCAGGACCTCCCAACACACTGCAAAGCCAAAATTACTTGCCACCTGCCCCTTTAAGAAAAAGTTTGCCAATTCTTGGTCTACACAGTCTTAGTCTAGATGGAAATTATGTTTTATAGGACTCTGAACTCCCTAAGGCATGGCACAGGTCTTTTCTCTTTATCTACTGGCCAACCACAGTATCTTGCACAAGATATTTATGGAGGGAGGAAGTCAGCAAGCCTGCAAATAATGGATTCAAGCCATGCTTTTTAAACTGTGGGTGGTGAAATCTATTTGAAAGGTTATGACCAACGCTTTTCACTGAAAGAATAGAATAGAAAATATCAGATTGCATTGCATATGGTAAGAATAAGTTTTATTTCCTGAAAATTTTGTTTCAGAACACATGTGGACCAGATACTATCCTGGATCATGATGTTAAAGGGTTTCCTCTTCTTGCCCTTTGCAGTAGAAAATAACTTGAAGACCACTGGACTGTGCTCTCTTCGCTAGCTGCCAGGGAGAATACCCACTGGCCGCCCCCATCTCTCTGGCCACTGCATTTTAACCACATTCTTCCCCCACCCCCAGAACGTGTACTACACGAGCAGTCAGCAGATCCATGTGGGCATCCTGAGCCCCACGGTCGACGATGATGACAACCGGTGCCTGGTGGATGTCAACAGTCGGCCACGGCTCATCGAGTGCAGTTATGCCAAAGCCAAGAGAATGAAGCTTCACTGGCAGTTCTCTCAGGTAACAGCCCCAGAGCCCCCATGAAGGGCAGCAGGAAAGCAGAAGGTGGAGAAGATCTAAGGGGCCAGGGAACATGTGGGAGGAGACAAGGAGGAAAGGGACATGGTGGCAACAGGGAGGCTGGGACTCCCGGGATTTACTGGGCACTGACTATGTGCCAGACATTTTATGTACATTAGCTCATTGGCTCCTGATATTGGCGCTAAAAGGGGAATTGTTGTTGTGGTTGTTATTATTGTTTTATTATCGTTTTGTTTAATTTGTAGATACATGGAGATAGGCTCAGAGAGGGAAGTCATGTGCCCAAAGTCACACAGTAAGGATCAGGGCTGGAAGTTAGATTTAGGCCTCTCTGTCTTTAAACTCTCACATTTCCTCTCCACACGCCCTATCTCCTGGGATGAAGCCCAGTGTCCCAGGTATAGACAGTGCCGAGGCACCTCTGGTCTGTGCCCTGCTCTGCCTTCCTCCCAGAATGGGCTCACTCTAGGGGAGGAGGCTTCCTCAAAGGGCAGTGTGTACAATGGTGAACAGGAGGCATTCCCGTATTAAGCCTCCATCAGTTCTGAGGCCCATATTTGACTTCCAGCTCTCCATTAGCCCAGTTACAAAATGATGTCCAAGGATCAAGATGCCCAGTTGGGATGGCCCACCATGATTCAGCTTTGAAGAGGACCTGGGCCTCAGCCCAGAGGCTCCCAGCCCCCAGGATTCCACTAAGTTAGGGCCAGTTTTCCCCCATAGGTAGGGACACCCACCTCCCAGGCAGTGCAGCAGAAGTGTTCAGAACAGGAAGTGAGGGGGCCCACGGGCTTCTAAGGCATCAGAGGACAGTATATGGTAGAAGCTTCCAGGGAAGTCAGAAAGGGAATAAGTGTATTCGTGGGACCAAGTAGAAGAGACCCTGACTCAGCCTCCCAGCAAGGTGCTGCCACCCTGGGGAGGAGGAAGCTGGTGGGCACTGGAAGGGACTGGCAGTTACTCTCCCCGTGGGGGGGGGGGGGGGTGAGGGGGGGGCAGGACAGGTCCCGGCTGCATCATATTCTATGGGTAGGGGAACCTTTGATCCGTGATCTGGGTGTATGCATCCAGAGGACTGAGTTGGGTCCTGAATGAGTGAGGAAGGTCAATACTGAGTTCGAAACAAGGCCATAGATTTAAGGGCTACTCAGAAAGCAGGAGCCAGAGTCCAGACAAGGGCTTTGTGACCCCCCAGGAAAGCAGATGGCTGGGGAGCAGCACAGGGAGCCAAATGGGAGCACTTCCAAGGGCAGGTGGGAGATGTGTGGGGCAGCTCCGAGTCCCGGCTGGGCTTGCATAATGTATGGGGCTCCATGAGAGGGAATATGGTGCACCAGGACTGGTGGCTCCTGCCGTGCTCCTCCCTGTGTGGTGAACTGTAATAGTCTGTCCCAGTAAGAATGGCAGCCAGCCTTCATACAGTGCTTACTCTGTGCCAGAACTTCTAAGCACGGGGTGTGTATTTGCTTATTTATTCCTCCAAACAGCTGCATGTAGGTACCATGAAGAAAATGAGACACAAAGACGGTAAATAACATGCCCAACGTGTTCATGTTGGGTACTATCCGCGAACTATTTCAGGTTCTCCTTTTTTTTTTTTTTTTTTATTTTATTTTTTTGGGACAGAGAGAGACAGAGCATGAATGGGGGAGAGGCAGAGAGAGAGGGAGACACAGAATCGGAAACAGGCTCCAGGCTCTGAGCCATCAGCCCAGAGCCCGATGCGGGGCTGGAACTCACGGACCGCGAGATCGTGACCTGGCTGAAGTCGGACGCTTAACCGACTGCGCCACCCAGGCGCCCCCAGGTTCTCCTTTTTACTTAGCAGTGGCCACCGGGAAGAAGGTCAGGGTCAGGGCTGAGGTTTGAGAATACAGGGCACATCTTCCTCCCGCCTCCCTCTCTCTCACTGAAGCACTTTTTCTGACCCCACACTCTGCCCAGCGGTAGCCTTTGTCACTGTCCCCTGCCAGGTGTCTAGCCCTGAGTGACACGGGATGGGGCTGTATTTCTCCTCAGGCAGAGACAGGGCTGGAGGCATGTGGTCAGGGAGGAAGGCTGGATGTGTGCTTGCTGGCTGGTGTTTCCCAGCTCAGGCTAGGTGCAAAATCGGCCTGCAGACTGGAGGCAACAGAGGGAAATGGACACATATTCCTGTGGAGGTGAGTGGGGCTGACTTTGCTGGGGTGAAGTGGGCATCATACCATCTAGGGAGGCTGGGCAGGGGCTCACATCAGGCCGTTCTCTGCTGCCTTCAGCCGAGCCTGCTGGGCCCGTGAGCTCAGCTTCCTCCTGGGAATGTCCAGGAAGATGGCGGGTAGGGAGCCAGACCAGGGCTGCTGGCTTTTCAGAAGAGACAGCACTTAGCTTGAACCTTGAAGAATGTGTAGGAGTGTGCTCCATATGAAAATAGTGAAGGGCATTCCAGGGAAAGGGAACAGCATGTGCAGAAGCCGTGAAGCATCAAACCCCAGCTATGTTCAGAGAGCTGCGGATAGTCAGGTGTAGTGGGGCCTGGACGGCACGGGGGGCTGGGAGTAGCTGCACATGAGCCTGGACTTGAGCCTGTGGGCAGGAAGATGTGCGGCAGGGGACTGGCATGTGTAGGTGTGGGCTTTTGAATGCCCCTGTGGCAGAGATTGTGAGGCTGAATGGGAAGGGGAGCTTCTAGAAGGGGGAGAGAGGCAGGAAGAAGAGCCAGCAGGAGGCAGAAATGCAGTCTGAACATTGAGCTGTTCCCTTCTCCCTCTCCTCTGTGAGTGGCCCCAGGGTCCTTATGGCCCTACCTGGCCACCGAGATCTCCTCTCAGGGCAAGGTCTGAGGCTGAACCAAGATACCCAGCTTCTGGTGGTTGTGGGTCAGGCAGATTGACACGTGTGGCTGGGAGTCCTCTAATAGTTGAACATGCTGCTTCAGCTCACGGGGAGGAGGGAAAGTGGCCCCGGGCAGCCCCGGAATAGCCCCTGGAGATCATGGCCCAGCCATTCACCTGCCACGCTGGAGACTTGGTGTCACCAGGATATGAGTGTTGTTGAACTGAAGTGAGCTCCCTGGCCTCTTTGGAAGCCTTGCTCCTCCGAAAAGGTCCAGAACCACCAGGGACACAGAGCTCCTCAGCTCCGCTGCGTCCAACCTCATGAAGTGCAGTGTTCATAAACATAGCAACTCCATCCCAATTGGGACAAAATGAGATGAAGTGACCTGGCCAAGATCATAGGGCCTGAAGGATGGAGCCGGAGTTCAAACAGGCTGGTCGCATACAAACACAGGCTGCTTCATATCCCAGCCCCACACACACAGGCACCTCCGCCTGTTTCCAACCCTCATAGACAGACATGCCCCCAAGGTCTCAGGCTGAAGTGACTCATCTCTCCATCTCCAGTCCCAGATGCCTGGGTGCCCCTGGCTGGCCTTCATCTCATCTGTCCATCCCTGACCGGGGCAGAGAAAGGAACATCCCCCCCTAAAATGGACATACTCAAGGCAAAGACACCCCCAAATCTAGCTCTTTCCTTTTCTCATCTCAGCACATGGCCTTGAACAGGCAGCCCCATGTGGTTCCTACTTGAAAGGACACAGTGACCGGCAAAGCAGGCCATATTGGAATGTGGAATCCTGGAGCCTGGGCAATTTTCAGCCACTTACATATATATCTAATTAACTCCCAGGGTGGTTTGGCAGTCACATCTTTGATCTTTCTACCAAGGGGAACTGTTTGGAAATAATATTTTTAAATCCCTCATTTGCAAACCCAGAGCAGCCACTCTTGCCTGATATTTAAAGATTAACATATGTGAATTTTTTTGTTTAATGCAAAATGATTGATGTTTATCAAGCAACCGGAATCTGTCCACAAGCTCTCCCTGGTTAGGAAGTACTGTTGACAAGGCCAGAGGAGGCTGGAAGCCTCTTACGTGATTAAATCGTGTTCTTGGGCTACTTTTCTTGCAACAGGTTTTAATCTTTGCAAATTACATGGGTATCCTACCAACTAGAATGATCTGGTGCAGAAGTTGGGCTGAAAGGAGCTTTTACTGGTGCATCTCCAATCTCCTTTCCGGTTTCACATTCTGCATTATTTACTCTCCTGAGGGCTGCATTTAAACTCCACAGACACTCAGGCCGAATTAATTTCAAAATATTCCAGCACGATTCTCTCAGGTTCTCCTACAAAGAAGATAGGCATTTGCATATCTTAGTGTTCCATCTCATACCCTGATTTTCTGTTTAACAAATAAAATGCCTTTCTTCTATCCCTTGCAAGCACTTCTGCATTTCTGATGCTTCAGGATGAATCAGGACAGCATTAGATACTGACACTGAGAAACCACATTTGATGAAACATCTCTTGGCAACACTGATGTACAGGGCTCTGATGAGCAATTTTCTGATGATGAACATTCTTTCCTTCAGTTATTCATCAAACATTTATTGAGCATGGGGGTTGGGCAGGAGGGATGCAGATATGAAACAGAGCCAGCCTCTGCCCTGGAGGAGCTCATGAGCATATAAACACGCAATAAAATGCATGACGAGACGAGAAATGAGGGATGTATGATGTTCTGGGACCCTGGGGTGACGGGCTCAAGGATGGCTTCACATTCGAGATTTGTTTGATCTGGATCTTGAAAGTTGTAGGACAGTTCCCAGGTGTAAAAAGGGAGAACATCCCATGTAGAGGCTCAGCCTGGGCAAAGGCAAGAAAAAACAGAGTATGTCTGAAGAATGCAAATCCAGTGTTGGTATGGGTGGAATTTGGAACCTCCAAAGAGGCATGAGAGAGCTCAGACATAAGGGTCAGTTTGGGTGCAGATAGTGGTGATCGGTGAAAGCCAGGCCAACAAGTTGGACTTCACCTTAAAAGCAGAGGGAGGAACCGGAGGAAGTTTTAAGCAGTGGATTGCCACGATGGGGTCTGAACCCCTCTGGTAGCAGAGTTCAGGGTGGATTAGAAAAAAAGAGACATGGAAGCAAGTTAGGGGGCTATTCCATCATTCCCATGAGAGATGGGGCAGACTCAATCACCATGAGGGCGTGGGTCCAGGCAGCTGGGCGGGGGGGGGGGGGGGGGTGATGGGGGGGGGATTTTGAGAGACACTGCATCAGTCTGTTGGAAGTAGTGATGGATGAAAAGGAGGGAATTGTGAAGGGGTATTATTAACCCAGGACCACTCTAGGCTCTGGGTTTCTGTCCGAAGAACAGGGCAGCCAGAGTTGTCCCTCTCAAGTGACGCACCTGTCTCTAGACAGCCAGCATTTCCCACATCAGCACATGAAGAAATTTTGTGAACACGGGAAATAGTAGTCATTGCCTTCTGTGACTTCTCCAGCTTGTGACTCCTCCTGGTTTAAAGACTCTCCTAAAGTGTTACCTATAAATTATAGGACTTTCAGTCTTCTGAGAGTACCCTACATACTGAGATTTGGGGGGATTCTGGGATTTGGTGATGAAAGGTTAGTGAAAGAGGCATTTAGTCAATGAGCCCCATGCCAATAGAAGGAGAGGGAGTACGCAAATATCAAGTTGCTACAGAGAACTTTGTGGCCAGACCTGCCAAGTGACGCGATAGACTGCCTCTCCATGGTAATGAGATGCCACTCTTCCGCCATTACCATTATTGTGAATGGTTACACAAAGGCTGCATCCCTCTCTTCAAGATATTCTTACAGGGATTCTTGCCACATGATGTGTGCCTTCCAAGGTCCAACTTCCTTAAATTCTACCTATCTATTTGAACGCATGGTTGAAGGAATTGCAGGCTGTTGGACCAGAAAGACCAGAAGCACCTTAGCTCTGCCTTCTCAAAGCTGAAGGGCTGCCCTACCCACAGGAAAGCAGTCTTGTCCTACCCACAGGAAAGCAGGCTCTGAGGGAAGACTGGCAAGTCCAGGACGATTTATAGAGCAGCTTTCTCCTAGTCCAAGTTGTCCAGACATGAGGTTGGCAGTTCAGGGAAGAGCCAGGGGCTCCGGGGACCATGCAGCAGGCCATCTAAGGCTCTGCAGCTCTCAGTGGATTTGCACTGGATGGCCTGCCAAACCCGAAATTCTGTAATTCTAAGCTAAATTTAGACAGCAAGCCCTGAGGAGGGCTTCCCCACCAGAAGGTTCCCTGGGCCTGCCTCAATAAAAAGCACCACAAGTTTGAAAATGAGCCGAACTCCTTGCACAACAGCCATCTTCATCCCACTGTGTGCAACTGTTTTTCCATTATGTCAGTCCACACTCCTCTCATCCATCAACCGATACACGGGAGGGCACGACTGTCTTACACTTCCAACATCTCTAGCACCTCATGGAAAACGAGACAGAGGAGTCACCCAACGTGCTGTTAATCAAATGAAGCAGTTATTTTTTTTTTTTTTTCAGAAATTCACAAAAACTAACCAGAGGCCTCCTGTGCGCCAGGTCTTGAGCTAGGTCTGTGGGAGACTGTAAGACGAACAAAAGTTTACCACTGATGACTCCCCTTACACACATGTGTGCACACTGCAAAAGGACATTTCAGCATAATAGTCAAAGGGCCCTGCTTAGCTGGAGAAATCTCTAGTTCCTACAAATAATACTTTTAGGTGGTGGTGCATCCTAACTGTGTTTTGTGGGATACTCTAAATTATACGGTAAATATGTACTTCTTCCTATAACTTCAGATTTGAAGGAAGGGGGTGGAAATGCTTTATAGTAAAACAAATATGCATACTAGGTAGAGCAGGGTGAACACAAATTTGTATGAATTTTTTTTAATTTTTTAGTATGTATTTATTTTTGATATAACACAAGGGGGGGAGGAGAAGAGAGAGAGGGAGACACAGAATCTGAAGCAGGCTCCAGGCTCTGAGCTGTCAGCACAGAGCCCAACGCGGGGCTCGAACCCACAGACCATGAGATCATGACCTGAGCTGAAGTCAGTTGCCCAACCGACTGAGCCACCCAGGAGCCCCTGTATGAATATTTTTTAAAACAGGAGGCTTTGACGAAATGTCAGGGTATCCAGACTATATCTCATACTGCTCTCATACTGTGGGGGTTGCCGTCACTCCCCTTGGCTGTTGAGTCCTTTGATGGAAACATTAGCAAGGTCCATCTGGGGGTCCAAGAACACATAGATCAGCGTTCCCACTGGTAGGCTGTCCCCACACCTGAGCCCCTATGCTTGCCTCGTTCTCTGCAAAGCATTTATGCATTTTCCACATGAGGGACATCACGGATAACAACAGAGATGTCTATTAATGCCAGGAGAGAAGAAATTTTCGAGAGTATGAGGAGACTGCCCGGAAGAGAGCTGAGTGTAGAGCCAAGCCTGCCTGTCCAGGATAATTGGCTCTGATTTGTGGGATATAATTTGATAATTTGATGCAAGATGAGTAACCCACTCAAAAAAGAACCTATTTGCAGAGCACATTTCCCAGGGAGCACGGCTAATTCTGCCAAAGAATTTCCCCACACTCAAGGAGGAGGAGTCCTTGACTTTCTCCCATTCCGATTCCCAGTCGCTGTCAGGAAGTCCGACTTCAGGAACCTTTTGTACTGAAAAGACTATAATCTGGTATTTCATTATGGCTCTGGAATAAAACACCTTTTCATTCCCGTGTCGTATGAAGGGGCAAATGTACAACTGTCCAGTTTTGATGGATTAACAAAGCCTTGTGTAGAACCTGGAAGTTTGTGATGTTTAGTTTATGGCAGTCAGCATGCCCCCGGCTCTGCTCATCCCACAGAGATCAGGAGCCAAGAGCAGGTGTGATGGCTCAGATCCCCACTACTCAGACCGAAGAAGATTTTGAAAATTATTTACCGAATTTACATGGTGATTCCTATGTGCCAGATAGTATTGTAACTGCCTTATAAATATTACTTAACTCCCCCCAACAATGCTAGTAGGTACTTTAATTATTGTCATTTTACAGATGAGGAAACTGAGGCACAGAGAGACTAATTTGTCCAAGAACAAATCTAGGAATTTTGCCTCTGGGATCTATGCTTTAAACTACCATACCATGGCGCCTTTCTTTGTCTTGCTTCTAGAAAACCAGTGAATGGCTGCAGTGGGAGTTTGGGGCTAGGGTCTCCCTGCCAACCAGTCACTGGCGTGTGTGAACTGGCTGGATTCCTGCCACCTCAGCGAACTCCTTCCAGCCACCCTGCTATCTCCACAACCCGCTTTCACCCTTTTCTTTTTTTTCGCACTTGAGATTGCCCTTACCCCATCTTTGGTCCAGTGGACCTTCAGAGCAAATCCCAGGCAGACTCTCACTCAGCCACTGGTGAGTCTCCTTTAAAAAAGATAAATGCCAGAGTACTTCTTGAATAAATCTAGTGTTGAATATTCATAATACATAAAGACCGCTTTCCTCTATGAAAGGACTTAATCTCAGAGTTTCTTTAACTAGTGCTAACATCCCACCCATGCTTTGAAGTATTTGATTACTAATCATTAACTATTTAACCTGGAAACTCCCAAGCCCACTGTGCTTAAAGCCGAAGACGCACTGGGCCATTTGGCCGTGGAAAATTAATTAGAAAGGAAAGTGGAACGAGAGCTTTGAAATAAGCAGAGAAGACTTCGGAATACAGGAGTCACTCCACACAACCTCCTCTCATCGCTTTGGTGGTAAACATGAGACCAGCCTGAGCTCAGCCCAGAGGCTCCAGAGGTCACAAGTGCAAGCGACAAGCCAGGCCCAGCCCTTCCTTGAGACTGTGACAGCTTGTTTGTGGTAGCCAGCCAGCAG
The DNA here is from genome assembly GCF_016509475.1 of Prionailurus bengalensis. Lineage (NCBI taxonomy): Eukaryota > Metazoa > Chordata > Mammalia > Carnivora > Felidae > Prionailurus > Prionailurus bengalensis. Next base: position 68,231,314 of record NC_057346.1, on the reverse strand, counting down.
CACCGGAGGCAGCAGCCCCCGGGAACCTAACAAGGCATTTTCGGGGCCCCATCACAGGCCCAGAAGTGATCTGTGATAAGCGAGCCCTCCGGGGACTCAGCCTAATCTGTTTACCCAGCCTACACCCTCAGGAGGAACTGGGCTAGTTAGGAAACCTCTAGCTGCCACAGGCACATAGTTGGGGAAACTGAAGCAGAGGGGAAGAGCATGCTGCGTGATCTGGGGTCAGCTACCCAGTGGACCACGGCTCCACCAGCCCCACTCTACACATCATCAGTGCCCCATGGCAAGACACAAATCTGAGTGCCCCACAGCTCTCCGGGCCTTCTGCAAATGAGAAGTCTAAGGCCCAGGGCAGCTGAGCTGCTGACCCAGGGTCCGGTGGGAAGAGCCAGAGGCAAGGCCAGGAGCAGAGCCCCTCTTCCTTTGCTTCCACCCACACCGCCTCTCTTGCCCTTCCAAGTGACTACTCCAGAGAGGCCCAGAAGGAGCCAGAGCTAGGCTGGGGGCTGGGAATGCACCTCCAGGAATTATTATTAGCCTCCTTAATTCTATACATTGAGCTTTCGATTGTAATGCTCTTTCCATATTTACTTCAGTTTCCATTCCAATTAAGCTCTCTGTGTGCTGCGGCATCTCTCCTGCCAGGTTTAATTGCCCTTATTTAAATTCTTTAATTAAAAGTATTGTGTGTTTCCAGATCCTGTTGGTGTATGTATTACACAAATAATTTTGATGACTGGACTGGTAAACCAAGGAACTGTGCTCTCCATGAACGGCAGGGCTGGCCAGGGGATCTGCATCAAGCCCCAGCCCTTCAGAGCCCAGGGCCCGGCCCAGGGGCTGCTGGATGGTCCTGGGCTGTGAGGACAAGAGACTGCAAACAGGCATCCTTGCTTCCTTCCTTCCTCCAACACTCCATGCCTCACACAGCAGCCAGAGTGGCCCGGTTAGCATGTCAGTCCGACTCTGCAATGGCCCTGTTACCAGATTAAAAGCCAAAGTCCATTCAGTGTCTGTGAGTCCTCACTGAGTCCTCACAGAACCTGCCCCTACCTCACCTCTTGGGCCTTAACTCCTACTCCTGCCCCACGCCCGCACTGCCCAATGGCCTCCACGCTGGTCTTTGTGCTGTTCTCTGAACACACCAGGCCTCTGCTGGTGCGAGAGCCTTGCTCTGGGGCATAGGACTACCCCCAGATCCCACCTAGGCCACCTTCTCTCCCCCTTTGTGTCTTCACTCAACTCTCCCCTTCTTGTTGACGATCACCCTGGCCACCTCTTTCTTCTGCCTGCCTCCCGCCGGCCCCACTCTCTTACCTGGTTTGTCTGAGGCCGTTCAGGCTAGAACACAAAGACCATCGACTGAGTGGCTTACACAACAAACATTTATTTCTCACAGTTCTGAAGCCTGGGAGGTCCAAGATCAAGGTGCCAGCAGATAGTGTCTGCTGAGAACCCTCTTCCTGGGTTGCAGGTGTTCCCTTTCTCACTGCGTCCTCACATGGCAGAGGGAGACGGGCATCTCTCTTGCGTCTCTTCTTAAAAGGGCACTAATCCATGGGGCGCCTGGGTGGCGCAGTCGGTTAAGCGTCCGACTTCAGCCAGGTCACGATCTCGCGGTCCGTGAGTTCGAGCCCCGCGTCAGGCTCTGGGCTGATGGCTCAGAGCCTGGAGCCTGTTTCCGATTCTGTGTCTCCCTCTCTCTCTGCCCCTCCCCTGTTCATGCTCTGTCTCTCTCTGTCCCAAAAATAAATTAAAAAAAAAAAAACATTGAAAAAAAAAATTTTTTTTAAAAGGGCACTAATCCAATTCATGAGGGCTCCACCCTCATGACCTAATTACCTCCCAGAGGCCCCACCTCCAAATATCATCACAGTGGGGATTAGGACTTCAGTATGAATTTTAAGGGCTCACATTCAGTCCGTTTTTGTGCACAGCCTAATCACTCTCTAACACACCACAGAACTGACTGTTTGCTCCCCCTCCTGGAATATAGTCTCAGTCTTTGTCTACAGAAAAAGATCTGTTCCTGTTTAGTCACTCCTGAATCTCCATGGCCTAGAGTTACACAGTAACTGGCACACAGTAGGTACTAAATATCTGATGGATGGATGAATAGATGGATGAATCATGTGTCTGCAGCGAGCCCTCAAAAGAACTAGCCCAAACTGGCTCCGCAGAGCCCCTGAAGCCCACGAAGGTGACCTTCCTCCACCCCAGACATCGAGGCACCCGCAGAGCTCAGTCTAGTCCGCTGTCTCGAGACAGGCATGGGGCGGGAGAGATGACGTGGTGGGCCTAGCCACACATGCTAGTGAGGAACAGTGAATGGGGCAGGGGCCCCCAGCCTGTCTCTACCGCTTACTGACGACGTGACCCTGGGTGCGTGTCCCAACCTTTCTGAGCCCTAGTCTCCAGTTCTATACAATGCGGACAATTACCATCTCCACGCCTCAGGGTTATCATGAGGAATACGTGCGACTGGGCATGTGGAGCATTTGACACAGTGCTGGGAGCCTGGGAAATCAGTGGCAACCGCTGTTAGTTCCATCTCAGTGCAGAGCCTGCAGGGAGGGGTACGGAGAGTCACAGCACCAGGCTGCTCCCCAGGGTGTGCTGAGCTCACCAGGGAAGGATGGACCGCAGGAAAGGAAGGCTCCTTTGCAACTGTGGTGGATGGAATCTGTCCAGAGAGGGTGAGAGCCTAGAGATTATTCACTGAGAGCGGCTGGGGTCCACGAAGGAGGACAGGAGGGAGGCAGCACCCGTGGCCAGTGCTAGCTCCCTCACCAAAGTGGCCTGCCTTCTCCTCCTCTAGCCCAGATATGTTCCCAAGACATTGACCAGGGCTCCTCAGCGAGGCCTCCACAGGGGACTTACTCTTCTGCTCTAGAAGATTCTCCTCTTGGAGCCTCTAGGGAGGAAGCTCTCCTTGACTGCCTGCTTCACCCTCCCTGACAGGCCCTGATGCTCTCACTGAGGTTGTGTCTCCTTCACAGCACTGCTCTTGGCCTCGCTCTGTTTCTTCCACATCCTTCCCAGAGGCCACACTGGCTGCTTCTGCCCCAGGGTCACGACACTTCCTGTCTCCAGGGTCCTGAGGGCCAGGATAGGGTCTGGGAAATGTCACATTTGAGTCTCTGAAGGAATGCTTTCCTTCTCAGAGACACTCCTCCCTCTCTTGGGCTTGGCAAGGCGCCCCTGTGAAAGGCTTAGAATGTGCCTGAGTGGTAGCAGGAAAGGAGACACTGCGCCTTCTCTGTTTTGGACAAGTTTCCCCAAGTTTATTGATCCAGGGTTGACGGAAGCAGCCCAGCCACTGGCACACAGGCCCGGGCCAGCCCCTGAGGAGATTCTGAGAAGCCCATCTTCAGCAGAGTGAATGGGCACTTGCTCTGGTCCCTTTTCTGCCTGCTGTGCAATTTTTCCGGAGCCCTCATCCTGATACACACTCGTTGGTTGTTTTATAGCTGATGGAAGGGTTTCCCGTTCCTCCTTCTCTCGTCCTCCAGTAGTCAGGACAGAAATTACCATCTGGTCCTAGACACAATGGAACCAAAGTGGAGAGCAGCTCACCCAGGGCCACCAGCTAACAACCAGGAAGGAAGCATCGTAGGTCTGCACCGCCCCTTCCCATCTCACTGCCAGAAAGGCCGGCAGAGCTCATGAATTAGTGAGTGGGGCTGGTCTCATTCGCACCCTGCATGAGCTCCACTCCTAGCGACATGGGTCTGGTATGCTGCCAGCTGACGGAGTGTTGGAGGGTCAGGGGAGCCTGGCCACACATCTGCCAAACAAGCAGCAGTGACACAGCCCAACCCGGATGTGGGCAACAGGTGCGCTCAGGCCACAGCAACAGAAACGGCAGAAACCTGTGCCTGGCAGAGCCATGGGCTGGCCTTGCTTGGAGCAGGTGTCACAAGGGATGTCTCTGGGTCTGCAAGTCCAGCTTTTGAAGGACAGAATGGGGTCCCACAGCTTCCAAGTGGACTACTTGAAGCTATCAACCTGTCGTCAGCCCAGGAGCATGACGTGGCCACCGAAAGCACTGATTCATTGGCTGTGTTGAAGGAGTCTGTTGTCCAGTGGAAATGAGGTGGTGGCCCTCTGCTTGGTAGTCAGTTCTGAGTGACACAGAATAACTGGAGTTTGTCCAAAGGAGAGCAGGCAGGTTGGAAAAATTATACAAAATTGTTGCTCAGTTCCTTGTGGAAGTTTAAACTAGAAAGGCATGGAACTCGGGGGACATGAGCCCTACCTTCCCCTATTGGAAGGGAAAGGGTGGAGAAGCAGGAGCAGACCCACGTGTGGGAACCTCAGGGGGACAGTCTGGGGCCCGTTGCTGGATGCCAGCAAGGATTTGACAAGGATTTGAGATCCACGACAAGGATTTGAGTTGAATGCTCCTGGGCAGAGCAGCATGGGAAAGAAAGTGCTGGTTCAGGAGGCTACGTGAGTCACCCCTGGAGGAGGCCCAGCAAAGCTGGAGGCCCCAGGCCGAAGTAGAGGTCACCCAGGTTGCTGATTAGAGCAAGAGGGTCGGCCTTCAGAGTGAACTCCACATGCAGACTGCAGGGTCCTTTCTGAGCCCTTGTCTCACTGCCACTTGTTCCTCTGCCCCTTCAGGGCCTGAGTCAGCCGGTGTCTCTCTGGGTGAGAGATGAGCTTGCTGTTTGGGTTTCCTCTTTGCACTAGTGTCTCTCTGCTCTTGGGTGCAATGAGTCACGGCTCTCCTCAGGCGCACAGCAGGAGAGACCTGCTTTCTTCCCTTGAATATTCCAGAAGAAATTTGCTGGGCCATCTTCCACCCACTGGAAACTGGGAATTCTCTTCCTCCTCCCCAGCACACGCACAGACAGACCCCCGATCCCCTTTGCCATCCAGTCTCTCACTACCTGCCTCCTTCACCCACTGTTCAAAGTCACTTCTGAGGGAGCTGCATTTTTTTTTGTCTTAATTGTTTAATTGAAGAATAGCACACATACATACAGAAACATGCACAAAATGTAAATGTTCAACTCAGTGGTTTAAAGCAAAGCAAACACCTGTATTATCACCAGCCAGGTCAGGAAATAGCATACCATCAGCATCCCAGGAGCCCCTCTCTTGCCTCCTGTCAATCATTTTTCCTCTTCCCCCTCCTTAAAGATAACCCCCATCCTGGCTCTAACACCGTGGTCCTATTTTGCCTGTTTGGGGGGTGTATATAAGTGGAATTATATATGTGTTCTTTATCTGGCTTCTTCTGCTAACATGATATTTGTTAGGTTTATTCATATTGAGTGGAGCTCTAGTTTGTATATTTGTGATGCTGTACAATATTCCGTTATGTGACTAACCACAAGTTATTTATCCATTCTACTATCGATGGGCACTTGGGTTGTCTCCAGATTGGAGCTTTTACAAATCATGTTGCAGAAAGCACTCAGGTGCTTGTCTCTGGTGCACGCATTCGTGCTAGGTACAGACCTAGTGTGGGAGGGTTGGGTCTCGGAGATGCGTGTGTCCAACCGCAGTAAACACTGCCAGTTTCCTAGGTCGCTGTGAGAACTGAGTCTTCATGTTCTCTGAGATGTCAGCCATCACCATGGGGATAGTGGTAGCTGACTGGGGATGACCCCTTTCAGAAGAAGTTCGCGGTCTCCTCTCCCAGCATGCTGTTCAATGGAATGGGCATGGGATGTAGCTGGGGGTGGGCTGCAGTCATAAGAGGCAGGGGCCCCCCTCCCCCTGCTGCCAGGCCTGCTCAGGGCCACTCCAGAGTGAAACACCTGTGAAACACAGCAGCCCTGTCTGGAGACCCATCCCTCCTCACCTATGCAGGTCATGACCGCCAACATTTACTGATCATCTGTTATATACCAGGCTTTTGGCTGGATGCTGAGGGCACAGAAATTGATAAGACATAGAGCTGTCAGTATGGGAGGGTGGGGGGGGAGACAAGTAAACTAGTAATTCCGCTACTGTTCAATCATGCTGGGCGAATAGAGAAAACACGGTGAAAACACGGGTGAATAGCACCTCGCTAGCTGGGTGGCCTGGAGGAGAAGAGGTGGGAGGGGCTGAGGTGAGAGATAAGGAGGCTTCTGGAAGCAATGGAGCAGGAGCTTAGCCTTGAAACATGACTGTGCCTTGGCCTGCTACGGAAACATGGAGAAGGACCCCCAGCACAGGACACGGCTTGCTTGATGTCCAGGAACCCTGATAATACAGAAATCTTTACACAACTGCAGGAAGTTTGGTGTGGCTGCACAAAAGGTGTGGGTGCTGAGGGAGGAGATGAGGCCATGAAGGCCTGTGCTAAGGAACTTGGGCTCTGTCCTCTAGACCAAACGTACATTTCAGAGACATCATTGTTCCCTGCCTCTGGAGGTCAGAGGGGGGTCAGCTAGGAGGCTGATGCAGTTGTCCAGGGGACAGAAGATGGTGGCCTGAACGCAGGCAGGGTTGTGATGTGATAGCAATAAGGGGACAGTCACCAGGCAAGAGGGATGTGGAATTGGCAGGACTTAGTGCCTAATCAGATGCTGGGGAGAAGGCAGAGGTGTCAGTGAGAATGCCCAGGTCTCCCACACGAATGCCTGGCTATTGCTTTTGGGGGAAATTACTTATGGAAAATATTTATAACTGAGGTGGTAAACACAAGAGGAGTAGATTCTGGGGATAAGGTGAGTTTGAACATCTACTCAAGTGGCATTAAGATACAAAGAGTGCACTTATAAGGACCACCACCTACCCCAAGCAATTCTGCCTGCAGAATTGGTATAACTCCAAGATACTCAAATAGTCCGGGCTGATGCTCAGACTTACAGCCAGCAGCCTCAGAGTATCTGAGCTCTGCAAGGGCCTCACTAAAATAAAAACTTACTGGGCTTCTCTTTGCTGCCATGGGGCTGCTCTGGGGAGCAGCACCTCTCTTCCTTCAAGAGGCTTTGGGCATAAACTGAGTGTGCATGGCTACAGAACATTCTAGAACATCAGTAGCATGGGGGAAAACCATGCATGCCCAGGGCTGAGGGAGCCCAGTGGCCTAGGAGACATATCCAGGAGCCTGAGTTTGGTGGAGACCAACACTGATGACTCTAGAGGTCCACTTGGGTACATGGACCCTAAAAGCAGGAGGTCCTGGGCCTCTGGTGGTGGTCAAATTCAGGCCAGTCATGGGGAGGGGAGTCCCAAGGAACTAGACTTTTCAGAGCAGGACCCCAGCCCATGCCTATGGGGACCAGGGCCTGGCCCCCAGGGTGGGAGCTATGGGAGCACACCAGCATGCCATACCCCAGCAAGTGGGTGGAAGTTGGGGCAGGGTGTCTCCGTCCTAACGAAGAACTAGGGCCCTGTGAAGAAAACCAAGGCACATGTTCGGGCTCAGGGAGGAGACCAACACATCAGAGAAGGGCAGCCTGAGGCTGCATGGGAATGCTGGCCCCCACACCTCCCGTAGCCTCTCTGGACCCCAGGCATCTGGACCCACTGATAACTCTAGGCCCGAGGTCCCCCCCGCCCCAGATTCCCCTGTTTCGTCTATAGCCTCTGACTCCACTCTCTGCCCCGGCTCCCAGGGAGGCCCCATCCAGAACCGCAAGTCCAAGCGCTGTCTGGAGCTGCAGGAGAACAGCGACTCAGAGTTTGGCTTCCAGCTGGTGCTGCAGAGGTGCTCAGGCCAGCACTGGAGTATCACCAACGTCCTGAGGAGCCTGGCGTCCTGACCCTGCTGGGAGCCGCCCCCGCCCGTCCCTTTGCTACTGTGTAGCACCTGCTGCAATGCTGCCTGCTGTCTGGGGGGTTGTTTGAGTCTGGGGGAACCAGGTTAGCGGGACCCCCCCAAAAGAGCTTTTTATTTCCTATTCAATTTTCATGGAGTTTATAGAAAGGTGCCGAATGGTGGGTGATGGTATAATATCATAAACTATTTTGCAACTGTAAATAGGGGACAAATGGAAAATATTTATAACTGACAATAAAATACTATTGATTAAGAAAAGGGCTTTTGCAGTCATTTGGTGCTCAGTGGAGCTGCCTGCCTGGTTCCTCTGAACTTGGAGTTCTTGTACCCCTCTTTCTTTGTGAGGCCCAGGGTGGCGAGTGGGGCACTGTGACCTCACAGTCACCTCCAGAGAGAAGGCTCCTTCTGCCTCTCCCACAGCAGATGTGTCCTTTGGAGACAGCATTCCTGAAGAAAGCAGAGTTTCTGCTGGCCCCCGAGCATCAGCTGCTGAGCTTTAGGCTTCAGGCCACACTGCCCCATCTTGATATCACCTTCCTCACCTCCCAAAGCGGTCCATCGCCCCGGTCCTCAGCAGTGACCCTGGCCTACAGCAAATGCCTCCTTCCAGTTGCTAAGACAGTTCGGTTCCTTCCATGAGTCACGGTGTATTTGTTTCCTGGGGCTGTCATAACAAAGTGCCACTGACTGGCTGGCTTAAACAGAAATTCATTCTGTCCCAGTTCTGGAGACTGGGAGTACAAAATCAAAGATGGGCAGAGTTGGGCCCTTCCCAGTGCTGTGAGAGGATCTGTTTCAGGTCTCTCTTCTAGCTTCTGATAGCCTCAAACATTCCTCAGCTTGTAGGTGGCCATGTGCTTCCTGTGTCCCTCTGTGTGTCTGCCTCAGGGTCCACATTTCTCATTTTTACAAGGACACGAGTGATATTGGATTAGGGCCCACCATTGTGACCTCGTTTTAACCTCTGTGAAGACTATATTTCCAAATAAGGTCACATTCTGAGGTACTGAGGGGAGAGGACTTCTCGTCTGAGGTACTGAGGGGTAGGGACACAATTGAACCCATAACACATGGCTCTTTCAGTTATGGCTCCACGTCACCCCTCTGGGCCCAGCCTCAGGAGACCAGTGGCCCTCAGAGTAGAACCATCCTTCTTGGAGCCTCTTATTCAATCCTCTGTCCCTCCAATAGCTTCTGGCTGAATGGTTCTTGTCCCAATCCAAAGTAGGCCTTCCTCAGGTTGAAGGCTCCTGTTTTTAGTTTGAAGGACACCCCAATCCCACCTCCAGCACCACCTCCAACCCTCTGGCTCGTAGCAGAGCAGTAGTGAGTGTCAGGCTGTAGGACCGAGGCAGGAGAGGAAACCCTTCCTGGACAGATTTCAGCCCCACCCACCCTCTCAAGTTCTCTGGGACCTCCTTCCCAGGGGCCTCCAGTCCCAACACCTGCTTGTTGGGGATCAATAATCTATAGGTGAAACACTGGTGGTCATAGAGACACCCCTGTGCCTCAGGGACCCCCAAGGAAGAGGAGCCTCTCGTCTTGGCCATCTGGCACACCAAGACACCCGCATGCACAGGCTTCACCCTAGAGGGCCACTAGGACTTCCCAGGCTGCCACCATAGCCGCCCCCCCCCCCCAGGGTTACACTGCTTTCCCACCACAGACCAGAGAGGATACCCAGACATTGGCCAGGCGGCTCCCACCTGATGGCTCCCACCCAGGAGGTGGACACGGGAAGCAAGACCCTCAAGAGGGAATTGTAGGCACTGCCTTTGCCATATTCCGGAAGCCAGGGCCTCAATATGGCTTCCCCCACACTTACTCCTCTACCTCATTCTGACAAACTCCTCCGAGCCCTGCAACCCAGCCACGCTTCCCAAGTCCCCTCCATTCTAGTCTCATCTACCCACCTGGTGCTTCACCTCTCAGCACCAATTGCTGTGCTTCATCATCACCCCCACGCACTTGCCTGCCAGTGGCCCCCAAGTCTGGTCCCCAGACCAGCGGCATCAGGATCATCTGAGGACTTACTAGAAGGGCGGTTCTCAAGCCCCACCTGGAAATCCTGAATCAGAAACAGTCAGGGTTTTAACAAATGGTCCAGGAATTCTGATTCCCTGCTGAAGTCTGAGACCCCTGCTCGGTCCCCGCCAGGATCACTTCCCTTGTACCCTTCCTCCTGCTCTCTCCCAGGCCTCCCACCTCAGCTACATCCATCACGCGCTCCCCTACACCCGGCGGCCTCTACTTGAAGCCACAATCACGGACGCCCCGCGTCTACCCACACCCGCACCTCCACAAGCCTGCGCCCCGTCCCTGCTGTAGGGCAGAGGGACCAGGGGTGTGGACTCTGAGTCAGCCTCAGCTATTGGCTGGATGGTCTCAGGCAGCTACTAAACCTCTCCATCTCTGTTTCCTCTCCTTAAAAAATAGGAATGTCTTCTGTGGGGTTGTTGTGAAAATTAAACGAGTGGGAATTTATGTAAAACACTAAGAACAGTGACAGGTACATGGTAAGTGTCATCAAGTCGTAACTACTATTATTTTATCCACTGACATCCTAACACCCAGCCGCCGTCATGGATATCCACACCTTGACACCAGTCGGTGCCCATACTTCACCAGGCCTGTTGGCTTCCGTGGCCCGTCCAGCCTGTGCCAGCATCTACACCGTCAGTCTCACCTGCCTAGAGGCGCTTGCCCTCACCCAAACCCACGCTTTTACAAACTCCGCACATCCCTGTCCTATCAAAGGCACCCTCCCTTCAGCCACTCCCAACATCTACACTCTAAGAAGCAAACCCCAGAATAGACCTCTCCCCTTTGAGCTAATCCGGGGGCAGTGAAAACAGAGCGATAGGGGGCAGCTCCTCCCTGAGCCCAGATGCCGAGGCCCTGGTGGGAGAATTGGCTCTGAGATAATCCCTGAGGGCCCTGGCCCCCAAAGAGTGAGGGCCACATGGCCAGTCCAGGCTCACTTGGGCCTCAGAGGGATAAAAGTGAGACACACAAGGTCACACGTCTCCAAAGCGGAGGGGCTGGTGAGTGTGGGGCAGAGGCAGGAGGGGAGAATGTAAAGGAAGGAGGCCAAGGGCACTCGGCCACATCCAGCCTCAGCTGTCTGCTTTTCCCTGATGTTGGTGCAAGCTAACTAGCAGCTGTCTGGGGGCTCTCTGAACACCCTGGAGTGAGATCATTATTTTCTTGTTTGCACATCCGATGACTTGGTAGAAACAGGAAACGGTCTTCCCTGATACCATCAAGGGCTCTTTTAGCAGGTGTCTAAGACCTCCAGGACAGCGAGCCCCATAGCCTGGTTCCACAGCTCAGCCCCAGCCCTCGCCTGCCGGTACCCAGGCTCTCCCACCCGCTCCGAGAAGTGAAGGGAGAAGATGGGCCCCTCACTCCCGACCGGAAGTGGACACGATTGTTTGCGGAGACAATGGCAGAAGCCAGCGACCTGGCCGTATCCTGGCTGGCCCCAAAGGTCACTTGCCAGGGGGTCACAGACCTGCAGCTCCCGCAGCTTCCTGTGTCTCTGTCTGAGGCCCTTCTGTGGCCACAGGCACATGCTCGGGCCTGCGTGTGGGCAGACTGAAGTACTGAGGGGGTTGGGCCTCAGGAACAAGCCCGTCCATGAGGGATGGGCCTCCTCACCCTTCAGGAACACACATGTGAGGCCTCACCACCCCCCCACAGTCCCCCCATAGGACTGAGCCCCAGTAACCCACCTTAATGCGCGCTTTACTGGCATTCCTCCCTCCCTATCTCCCCACCCTCCAGCTCCCTCCCTGTTGTGCCCCAGTCACCTCCCACATGCCAGTCTTTGGGTCTGCTCCGGGAGAAGCTGCTCACGGCCACTCCTGCATCACAGTCTCACGCCTGTGACACAGGGCCACCCAGACACCGGGACGCCCAAATCCACATCTATATCCTGAGCTCCAGGCCCAATCTCTGGCTACTGATGGGCCCTGGACGTCTGGGTGGGTGTCCCTCAGACAATGCTGATGTGACAAGCAGAGAACCAACCCATTGCTCCTCTCCCAGGGCCGCTCTAGTGACCTCCACCAGGTGCTCATGCCAGAGACCTCCTCTCGTCCCTCACGCCCCCACTGCTCACATCTTGCTTCATCGCTCGCATGGGCCCCGCCACGCCACCTCAGCAGCCCTCCTCCCTGCAACGGTCATAGTGATCTTCCTGAAATGCTATGTCATCAGTTTTTCCCCTGGCCTAAAACTGTCGCCTGGGTCTCACCGAAGATGGTAAATGAGTAGCTCGGGCGCCAGCCTCAGACTTTCCTCCTTCAGTGAGTCCAGGAACTGAGTTTCGGAAACGCCCAGGTCAGGAGTGGGCTGTGGGTGTGAGAGGGCCTAGCTTCCTGGCTGTCACATGCTCTGGATGCCTGTGGCCCTAACCCACCCTCTAGGGATGTTGGTGACCTGTATCTTCTTTCTTTTCCTTTAAGAAGTTTTTCTTGGAGTGAGTATGAGTTTTCCAGAACTTCTGTAACAGTGCCACACACTGGGTGGCTCAAACAACAGAAATGTGTTGTCTCTCAGTCTGCAGTCCAGAAGTCCGAGATCAAGCTGTCAGCAGGGTTGACTCCTTGGAGGGCTGTGACGGAAAGTTGTGTCCAGGCCTCTCTCCTTGGCTTACAATTAACCATCTTTTCCCTGTGCCTTTGCACTGTCTTCCCTGTGTGTGTGACTCAGTTTCCAAATTTCTTTCTCTTTTTTAAAACAAATTTTTTTTAACGTTTATTTATTATTGAAAGACAGAGAGAGTCAGAGCGGGAGCACGGGGAAGGAAGATGGAGAGGGAGACACAGAATCTGAAGCAGGCTCCAGGCTCTGAGCTGTCAGCACAGAGCCCGACGCGGGGCTCGAATTCACAAACCGAGAGATCATGACCTGAGCTGAAGTCGGAGGCTTAACCGACTAAGCCACCCAGGTGCCCCATCCAGTCATATTGGATTAGGACCCATCCTAATGTCCTCATTTTAATTTCAGATGGTAAAGACCCCATCTCCAAGTAAGGTCACTTCTGAGGGGACTTCCAGGACTTCAACATATGGATTTTGGGGGAAACACAACTCAACCCATAAAAGGGAGCAGCAGAGGGGTGGTGAAGGGCATACTCCAGGCTCCGGGGGACTGCCTACACTCATACCCACCTTGCCTGGCAAATCCTGCCTGTTGGGGGCACCCCAGTTGTCCTGGTGTCCCCAGGGAAGAGAGTGGGCACTGAGCAGGTGACAGGGAGTTTGTGCATGCAGACCTGAGAAGTTTATCGTTGTCTTCTGTATCCACACCCCTTTTGAGGAAAACTGTTCCAGCCACAGCCCTAGCTGTGACCCCCCCCTGGTACCATGACCATGCTGTCTTCCTCCACAGGGAGTCAAGTTGACCCAAGGGAAGTGTCCATAGGCTGGCCAGTAATCAATGACTTAACACAGAAAGATGAACGGGGTCAATCAAATTCTGCTTGCACATTTGCACTATGACACACATAAAGAATCAACCAGGGGTGCCTGGGTGGCTCAGCTGATTGAGCATCTGACTTCGGCTCAGGTCATGATCTCACAGCTCATGAGTTTGAGCCCCATGTCAGGCTCTGTGCTGACAGCCCAGAACCTGGAGCCTGCTTGGGATTCTGTGTCTCCCTCTCTCCCTGCCCCTAACCCACTCGCGTTCTGTCTGTCTGTCTCAAAAGTACATAAACATTTTAAGAAATTAAAAAAAAAAATCAGCCAGTTAGTGAAGAAGCCATGGCCATATGTAGAGACATGCCATAGGGTAGATTGGGGCCCCAGGAAGACCGACCATGCCACAGCCTCATGCATGCTGAGGTCACCAGGGGGAAACCACAGCTGAGCGGAGCAGAGAAAGGAGCTGATGAGCAGAGGCAGCAGACCCACCGTGAGGAAGGCGTAGCATGTGGCCATGACACAGACGAAGACCAGAGACAGCCTTAGAGCTGCCCGCATTTCCTCCTCATTCCAGACCCCACCCATCCACATCCTGCCAATTCGCCTTTTCCCAGAGTTGGCTGAGCGGGTCCCTGCCATTTACAGCCAACAAGACTGACCGGAGCAGGACGTAAAGATTTTGGACACCAGAACCTGCTCATTCCCAGACCCTCACACATGTGTGAACATGCACAGCATACCTACAACTACTGCGCTCACGTGCAGCAGAGGGACATCATCTGTACCTTCTATGTAAACGCATGCCCAGGCTCACACAGCCCCTCACGTGCACACTTGTGTGCACTCACATGCCGCAGTCACATAGATACATGTGTGGACACACACACACACACACACACGCACACACTGACTCCAAAGAGAAGAGCTATTTCTGCCCACTCCCCAAAGATCTTTTGGGCTGCTGTCACTTAACACCATTTAACATGGTTCTTGTGAAGCAGAGGAAATCCGAGTTCTTCCGTCCTCACCATTTCTTCCTAATTCCAGGTAAGAGATACCAGGTAGTTCCAAGGCAAGATGGAGAGATTGTCTGGCCTTAAGAGTCTGTGTTTGTTTGCTTTCCTCGTGATGACAACCATCTAAATAGCCCAGGAAAGCAAACATGGACAGAGCCACCCAAAAATGTATCCTCCCTCAGCCATGCTCTTTCTCCTGACTTCAGCCAAAGAGGAGGGAGGGGAATGTAGTAGATGCATTGGCCCACATCCAGCCCCTGACCCCACAAGACCCTCAGGTCCCGCTGCCCCGCCCTCTGGCCTCAGCCCATCTCTCCCCACCCACAGACAGGAATTTTGTCCTTCGTTGGTATCTGGCCCTGATATCTTGGCCAGAAAGGGCCTAGGGAGACATCAGCCCTATGTGTATGTTTTCAAATTACACAGCAGAGCCACACCCGGAAGCCAGACTTTCAAGGCTGTCACCATGTCATGCCTGTCTCTGTTACCTCCCTTGCTGGGCCTACGGGTGGGGGCTCCCCCCGTGGTCTCCACAAGCTGTGGCACAGGCAGTCTTCATGGGCATGTGGCATGAGGCTCCGAGCTCAGGGCCCCCACCTCGGTTTAGTTCCATGCTCTTGTGTCTTGAAATTCTTAATAATTTCTGAACAAAGAGCCCCGTACTTTTATTTTGTACCTGGCCCGGCAAATTATACTGCAGATCCTGCCTGTGACACAGCATTTTTTTTTTTTAAGAAAACACCCAGAATCTAGCCCATGACACAGAACCTTTTCCTAAAAGGAGCTGCTTCTGATGAGAGAGGCACCTGAGCCAGGACTCTGGGCCCTGTGCCCCTCTCTGCCCCTCCCTGCTCCTCTTCTAGAGGTGCTGCCACTCTCACATCAGCCCCTAGGGGGTGCTGTGCTCCCTTTGTGCCCAGAAGTGTGGGCCCAGATCCCATCCCTGGGTTCCGTGGTAAGGCTCGCCAGGATTTCTGTGAGGGATCCAACTGCCAACAGGAGTTCCAAGGAAATGACCCCATACCAAGGAGCGGTGCAAGAGTTACTTTCCCCAAAAACTTTCTGCTCCCCTTCGATGTCCTACTCACACTTTTCCACAGGCCTGGTCCGTCTTCAGCTCCTGACCACAGAAATGCCCCTGGCATAATCTGACCCGTTTCCCTACTCGGACAAAAGGACCCTTCAGATGATGCCCCCGGAGGTTAACTGAAGAGGGTTTCAGGAGAATGACAGCAGTCTTCAGAGGTGTGGGCAGGGTAGGGGGAAGCACCCCCAGACAGCAAAAGTGGACGCTGTTCCTACTCTTCTAGCTAAAGGGACTAAGAGCAGGGGGCTTCCAACCCTCACTGATGCTGCCATGGGAGTGGGTTGCCCAGCAGGACGGACAGCCACAGCCTGAGGGCCCCCCACTGTAGAGCCTGCAGCCCAGCAGGGAGGGAGCCTTTGGGGGACAGGGGGAAGGCTTAGAGCAAATGCCTCCACTTCTTCCCCATTGCCCCCCTGCTGTCAGATATTCTACCAGAGCCTCACATTGGCCAAACTCAACTGGAGGCAGAGGGCAGAAGAACCACTGATGCGGTCCACACAGCAGGCCAGGGAAGAGCCAAGAGAGAGAATAACCAGCACACTCACGCTCAGCCTCACCCTGGTCTGGATGTCCCAGGCCGCCTACTGGCCCTCTCGCCTCGCCAGCTCACACCCTTTCCCCAGTCTCTGGATGCCTCCTGCCCTGAAACTGACCACACCTCGTACTTTCCCACTTAAGTATTCCTTCACTGATGTGAAAGAGAAGGGAGAGAGGTCTTCCCACCTACAGCTGGAGTCTCTCAAGGATCTTGCCTCCTCCTGTCCACTTCCTCTAGGGTCATCGAAACTCAGGCATCCTTCAGGGTCACCTGAGTGGCTCAGTCCATTAAGTGTCCAACTCTTGACTTCGGCTCCGTTTATGATCTCACGGTTGTGGGATCTAGCTCCTCATCGAGCTCTGCACTGACATTGTAGAAACTGCTTGGGATTCTCTCTCTCCCTCTCTCTGCCTCTCCCCTATTCATGCTCACTTTCTCTCTCCTTCTCTTTCAAAATAAATAAACTTAGGGGTGCCTGGGTGGCTCAGTCGGTTAAGCATCCGACTTTGGCTCAGGTCATGATCTCACAGTCCAGGGTTCGAGCCCCGCGTCGGGCTCTGTGCTGACAGCTCAGAGCCTGGAGCCTGCTTCCGATTCTGTGTCTCCCTCTCTCTCTGCCCCTCCCCCGTTCATGCTCTGTGTCTGTCTCAAAAATAAATAAAACATTTAAAAAAAATTTTTTTAAAGAAAGAAAAAAACAAAATAAATAAACTTAAGAGAAAGAAAGAAAGAGAAAGAAACTCAGGTCTTCTTCAATAGCCTCAGCCCCTCCTGACCAGCATGTGAGGGAGCTGACCTCACTGCCTAGAAGAGCCTAGGATGGGCTTTGACCTTGTAGCCCTGGACTAGCAAAGAGATCCCATCCATTTGAGGGTATTTGGTTGGCCACAGCTTCCTGGAATGATGTGTTGGGAAAGACTCTGGCTCTGGCTTCCATAGGTAAGGGTACCAGACTGGGTGAGCAGGGGAGAGGATAGGAATGCATGGGCGCCCCGCATTTGGCCTTTCCGCCCTGCCCATCCACCACCTCCGTTGTGCTCCTCCAGAAGTCTGATTCCCAGCTGGGGCCTCTCCGTGACCCTCGGCCCACTGGGATGGTGCTCTGCAACCTTTTGTTGGCTGGGCTGCTGCTACTAGAGGCCACCTACTCATGGGGGCTCTGCTCTGTCCCATCAACCCAAAACCCTGCTCGTTGCTGTCACCTGCCCAAACCACGTGGACCCTCCAGCTGCGCTGTGGCATTGGCCTTTGCTGTAGGCACACCTTCCCCAGCCTTTCCCCTTTTGGGCTCTGGCACCCTCTGCGTCCCTGCCAGGGAAGGGGCCCAAAGTTCAGCATGTCTGCTCACCTCCACCATGCCTGGACCACGCCGGGTGTCTGGGGGAAAGGCCCAGGCCAGGAAGGTCCTAAAAATGATCATAACAAATGTCGATTATTTCTATAGCCCGCCACCGAGGCAAGTACTTTCCATCTATTTTCTCATTTAACGTTCATTATAGTCTCACCAAGTAGTGCTATCATGATCACCTCCAGTTTACAGTGAAGAAAACTGAGGCACACAAAGGCCAAGTCATTCTATAAGGACATATAACTAGTAAGAGACAGAGGTTGGATTTGAACCCAAGGAGGCTGACTGCAGAGCCTGACCCCCTAGCCTCTACTATGCTGTCTGCCTCCTTTGGCCACCTTTGGCAACACTGCAGTAACCTTATGCTCCAAGCTTCCATGACAACAGGGTGCCCCAGCCTGAGGCTCTACCTGGACCGAACGAACAAACACAATTAACATCCATAAGAGCACCAAACCTGCCCCGGACCCATGCTGGTGCCTTGCCAACTCACTTAAACTCTTGGTGCCCTACAAGTTAGTTTCCATTACCAGCATCATTTTATAGATGAAGATATCAAGACGTAGGAGTGAACTAGCCTGCCCAAGTTCATACAGCTAGGAAGTGGTAGTAGCCAGAATTTGAACCCAGGCCCCCTGCTGCCCGAGCCACTGTGCCACACTGCCTTCCAGCCTCCTGGCTGCCTTCATGTGACACAGAATCCACAAGACATGCCAAGGCCCCCAGCAGCCAGCATTCCCCCAGGCTCTACACGCTGCCAGGGCTATGCAGACCGCCCCCCTGTTTCAATTCCCTGGCGAGCCTGACCTTCTGAACGTGACCACAGCAAGAGTGTGATTAATGAGCCAATTATTTCTGTGGAAGACATCGTGCAAAATAAATAGCCCATTTCCCTTCAATTTACTGTTTTAATAAATAAATAGCACTCCATGCTCTGGTTTTGTTTATTGCTGCTCATACCTGAAAGTTTGTGATGAATCTTCATGTTGTTCATTTCCAAAATTAATCAGATCTGCCCGATGACTTTGAAATATAGGACTGCATTTGTCCTTCGATGTCAACAGCAAGACAGGCAGGAGGGGCTGCAGGGAAAGGCAGTCTGGGGGAAGGGAGAGCAGTGGGTAGGATGCTCAGAGCCCTGAACCGGTAGTTGTGGAGGCCCAAGTGCCCACACATGAGAAGTGTGGCCAGGGAGGCTGACTGTATCTTGGTGATTGATGGTTCAAGGAAAACCAAAGGACAAGGGCATAGGAGGGGAAGAAACTTCTTTCTCCACTTTAAACTTGGGCAGGGGCGCCTGTCTCAGTCCATTAAGCGTCCAGCACTTGATTTCGGCTCAGTTCATGATCTCTCAGTTTCGTGGGTTCAAGCCCCACATCGGGCTCTGAGCTGACAGTGTGAAGCCTGCTTTGGATTCTCTCTCTCTCTCTCTCTCTCTCTCTGCCCCTCACCCACTCACTCCATCTCTCAAAATAAATAAACTATAAAAAAATAAAAATAAAAAAATAAACGGGCAGACTGGCCAAACCGAGGACACTGAATAAGAACAGTATGTCCGTCTAAACCTCACCAAGTGGGCCAAACTCAAATAGGCCTTTACCTCCTTCCCAGGGGTGACGAGGCGTTGCAAAGTCATGCATTCAGCAGGCTGTCTTTTGTAGATCCCTGGGTACAGGCAGAGAGTGAAAGGGCAGGAGGCCAGGTGTCTCCTGTGGGGCACTCACCAGCTGAAGGGAAGTCTTAGGTAGGGTGTTAGGCCATCAGAGTTTAATGTAACCAGAAGTAAAAGAAATCCAACAATGGGATGTTTCTGATGTGCGTTTATAGCCTACATATCCATCTTGACGTCCATCTTAAGTTTCACAATAGCCCACAAGGTAAATATTAAGTCCCCATTTTATAGATGAGGAAAGGTAGTGGCTCAGCTAGGATCGAGAACTTCCCCAACGTCCCAGAACTAGTAAGAGGGAATGAAATAGCTCAGATTCATATCTACTTCTTCAGACTCCAA
Organism: Prionailurus bengalensis; assembly: GCF_016509475.1. NCBI lineage: Eukaryota > Metazoa > Chordata > Mammalia > Carnivora > Felidae > Prionailurus > Prionailurus bengalensis. The sequence goes on along the minus strand of NC_057346.1, from coordinate 68,212,153 downwards.
GAGCAATTTTACTATTGTTTCTCATGTAGACATGGTGTGTGTGTGTGTGTGTGTGTGTGCGCGCGCGCGCGTGTGTGGCCTGCCTGAGACAGTCAGAGAACGCCACAGAAAAGAGGTGGTGATTTATAATCTGGGGTTTGTTAGGTGAGTAGGAATTTTCTGGAAAAGGCAAGAGAAAGACATGTCAGCAAGAAAGAAGAAAAGGGAAGAGAGAAAAATGATCAATCCTGAAGAATGACTGGATTTGAAGAGTAAGAGAGAGAGGAGAGACTGCCCTTCATCTGCCTCTCTTGGAAGTGAAGGGATCTGTCTCACCTCTGCCCTCAAGTCTTCCCTTGGCTCTCACCTCCCTAACCTCTAGGACAAAGCCCACTCCTCCAGCAAAGACGAAATAGCAGGCTGACTTCTTGTGATTCTCCATGCCTCCACGGCCCAAGGCAGTCAGGGGGACCAGACCTCTCTGCCCGGCTAAAGCAAAGGGGAATCGCTGATGTAGGAGCAAGCCATGTTTTCCATTTACGCACGCTTTACGAAACTTTCTCATAGTCCAGGGGAAACACACAAATATAAAAGCTAGGCCTTTGTAGGGTCTCCACAACCAACTCCCTTCTCCGGGGAAAAAGCTCAGCTCAGAGCCTTGGCCTCTAGGCCTCAGGTCTGCATCCTGGGAGGGTATCTCCTTCTTCAGTCTGTGCAAAGAGACATGGCATGGAGTCCCCACTTGGAATGTCTAGCATTAAAAATTTTTTTAAACGTTTATTCATTCTTGAGAGACGGAGCGTGAGTGGGGGAGAGGAGGAGAGAGAGGGAGACACAGAATCTGAAGCAGAGAATCTGAAGCAGGCTCCAGGCTCCGAGCTGTCAGTGCAGAGCCTGACGGGGGGCTCTAACTCACCCACTGTGAGATCATGACCTGAGCTGAAGTCAGATGCTTAACCGACTGATCCACCTGGGCGCCCCTGGAATGTCCAGCATTTAAAACAAGACCATGCCCTACACCTCGACTATCACTGAAGCCCCCTTACCTGTCTCCCCCCCTAACCTCCCACACTAATGCTTCTCAGCATGTAATCCACCCTAGCCCTACGCCCACCCCAATTTGAATTACTAGGGTGTTTGTAAAATGCAGATCTGGGGCCACCTTGCTCACCCAGCTAATGCATTCGTGCTAGTCCTTGGGGATTCATCTTAAAATCCGTCTCCTCTGAGAGTGGTCCCCGAGCCTCCAGGACCAGGCTAGTGCCCCTCTCCCTTGCACTGTGATTGGCCGTGGACTTGTGCCCATGTCCAGCCTGACTGTGGGTACTTGATTTTTTTGTATCCCTAGCTCCTAGCACTGTGCCTGGTATGTACACATGTATTCATTCATTCATTCATTCATCCATCTGTCCAACACATGTGTATCAATCATCTGCTGGGTGCTGTCCTCATCCCCTGCTGTCCCCATCCCCTGGGATCTGTCCCCATCCGTATGCTACGGATATGATAGGGAATACAAAGAGACACAGTTACTACCCTCATAGACCTTACAATCTGGTGGAAATATTAATCGAGTAATTAAACAAATACTAATCAAGTAATTAAACCAACAATGTAAAATTGCAACTATAGCAAGTGCTAAGAAGAAGACATACGGAATTCTGACAGAACAAAAGGCGGGTCAATCTAGTCAGGGAAATAAAAGATGCCAAGGATGTGACATTTGAGATGTTATGTATGTTGTGAAGGATTAACCGGAGGATAGAGGAATGTCCTTCCATTCTGGGAGAACAGCCCATAAAGAGGCAGGTAGAAGGGCCTCTAAGGAGCTCACGCAGGAGGAGCCGAAAGAGTGAAGGGGTGGAAAATGAGGGTAGATGGTAAAAGACAGGTGGTACCGTACTCACTGCAGGGCCTGCGTGAGTTTGCTTAAAGATGGGACCTGTATCCTCAGAGTGAGGAAGTCACTGAAGAGTTTTGAGCAGGTGACACGATCAGAGTTGTGTTTGGCTACTAAGTGGAGTTGATTGGAAGAAAGGAAGCTCTTCCATGGAGAGATCAAGTAGGAGGTGGAGTGATGGTACCTTGGACTAGAATTATGGCAGTGAAGATGAAAAGAAGAATAAATTCCAGAGACCTATAACAGGTGAAGTAGACAGATCACGGCAGTGGCTTGAATATGGAGTCTGAGGAAGAGAGAGAGTTGAGGGTGGAAAGATTCACTGGTATGAAGAACGCTTCAAGAGGACCAGTTTTGGAAGCAAGATCCTGAACTCAGTCTCAAACCTATTGGGCTTGAGAGCCCTTCAAGCTTTCCAGAAGGAGATGTCAGAAGAATCTGACAATCTGACAGCAGGATATGTGGGTGTGGAGCATGCACACGCCAGGGGATTAATAATGTGTCCTAAATTGATGTTCCCAGCTCCTCTCTCCTCTCCCATATCTTTTCATCAAGAGATAATGATGGTTCTTAGAAAATTTAGAAATAGACATGACTCACCTAGGATAGAAGCTGTGGAATGAGAAGTCTCTATAAACCCAAGTCATTACCGACTGCCAGGTGTACAGAATTTTACAGCTCACACCGGGCTCTAATTCATTTGAGCTTCACAATAACCTGAGATTATTACCTCCATTTGAGGTTACATGGTTTGTCCTGAGGAATCATGGATTGAATCAAGTGTAAACTATTGTCTTATTATCATCTGTCTTCTGAAAGAATTGGAAGAGCAAAAAGCATCCTTGTGAGACGTGTGAATTCAATCCACCTTACGTATATCTTTGAGCACAAATTGAAAAGACAAGGAAGGTCCTACAAAGACACATGTAAAAGTCCTTGCCCTTGAGAACACCATAGCCCAGGGAACAAGAGTCCCAGTTGATTAGAATATATGAAACGATGTGGCGAATGCCGTATAAGCCCCGTTCAAATAAAGTTTCTCTGATTTTAAACATAGCAAATGTCTAGTATAAGCAAATACATAATGTAGAACATAAAAAGGGAAAGAGAAATTACCCAAGATCCACCCAGAGGGAACCATATCACTACTTTGTTTAATTTTGGTATGTGCTTATATTGGACTTTTGGTTACTTAAGTCAAGAAATTGCCTTGTATGTGTAAGCCGGTTTTAGTTGAAGTTTCTGTCATTTGTAATCAAAAGATTCTTGATTAACAAGGTTATTTTGAGAATTGAATCCATTACAGTATACAAAATATTTAACACAGTGCCTAGAATATAGAAAGTGCAGATAGTCCCTGGCTGACGATGGCTTCACTTACGATTTTTCAACTTGACCGTGGTGCAAAAGCAATGCCCCGTAAGTAGAAACCATACTGGAAATTTGGAACTGTGCTAGTTTCCTGAATTAGCGATATGTGGCGCGCTCCTCTCCTGTGATGCTGGGTAGTGGTGGCAGGCCACGGCACCCCGTCAGCCATGCCATCACAAGGGTAAGCAACTGACACACAGCCATTCTGTTCCCACACACCCATTCTGATTTCCATGGTACAGTATTCAGTAAACTGCATGAGATATTCAACACTTAATTGTGAAATAAGCTTTGTATGAGATGAGTTTTGCCCAAATGTAGGCCAGTGTCAGTGTTCTGAGCACATTTAAAGGATGCTAGTCTAGGGGTGCCTGGGTGGCTCAGTCGGTTAAGTGTCCGACTTCGGCTCAGGTCACGATCTCACGGTCTTTGAGTTCGAGCCCCGTGTCGGGCTCTGTGCTGACTGCTCAGAGCCTGGAGCCTGTTTCAGATTCTGTGTCTCCCTCTCTCTCTGACCCTCGCCCATTCATGCTCTGTCTCTCTCTGTCTCAAAAATAAATAAACGTTAAAAAAATTTTAAAGGATGCTAGTCTAGGGGCGCCTGGGTGGCTCAGTCAGTTGAGCAGCTGACTTCAGCTCAGGTCATGATCTCACAGCTCGTGAGTTCGAGCCCCTTTGGGCTGACGGCTCGGAGCCTGGAGCCTGCTTCGGATTCTGTGTCTCCCTCTCTCTCTCTGCACCTCCCCTACTCGCTTGCTCTCTCTCTCTTTCTCAAAAATAACTAAACATTATATTTAAAAAATTGAAGAGCTTCCTGGAAAAAAACTAATCCTAAGGGAAGAGGAATCCAAGCTTGTAAGATTCAGTAAGAAAGGCTTAGTCAGCAGGACAAGGGACAATTCAGGGGACAGCCTGGCGTTTGCCAGTCAGAACTGTCTCCTGGTTCAGCCTCACTGTAAGACCAGGTGCCTGCTCTGTGGAGGCGGGGGGCGGGCATGTGTCGGGGGGATGAGAACAACAGGGGAGGCTGGAAGTAAAAGCCAGAAGCCCTGACTTCACCCTGTGCTCACTCTTCAGGCTGACTGCTAACATGGCTCAGCGCAGGAAGGAGAGAGAGATGGTTTCTCCTGTAACAGATCACAGGAAACTGTCACTTTGAGTCAACCCATGCTGAAAGGTCAGTCAGGACCGCTTTGCTCCGAGGGGCCCAAGAGCTCAAATAAACAAGCTTAGTGTCTTTAAAACATCATTCCCCAGCATTCAACACAAGCTCTGGGGGAGAAAATGAAATACAGGTTCTGCCTCAGGAATGAATCAGCTAAAGAAAACAAGTATGTATGTAAGTATTTATTTATCACTCCTCAAAGTACACCAGTAGCATCTGTGGTTTGCTCGTATGAAGCTAATGGATCCTCATAAAATTTTCACCATAATTTTGAGCTCATAAGCCCCATCTGTGACGCTACTGAGTTAACCAGTAGCTCTGTGGCATGCTGAGAATTGCCATTTGAGAAAGAACTAAACATCTTTGAGCTGACACTTTTATAATTTTTTATCTTCCATGCTGGTCTGCACGGGAGCAAAGGCTGTCTGTCATGAAGCCAGCTTCAACGTTAGAAGACTTTGCAGGAGACGTTCTTACTGACTCCTTCTCTCCCAGTGGAACCAGCGCTCGCTTAGCTCATCCCTGAGACCTGGTCCCAGCACCACGTGGAGGAGGCAAAAGAAACAGACTTCAGCTCCAGCTTATCTGAATCAGCTTTTACCTGTTCTCCTCAATTCTCTCCTGAACCAGCAGCAAGAGCATTCAAGTCTCAGCTCGGGTTGATTTTCTCAGCTCCGAATGTTGCTCTGATATAAAGCAATCTTCCTTCTATGAAAAGCCAAACTTCATCCCCGAATTCCCTGAATTCCTTGCATAAGCCCCTCGTTTCAACCCGGACTGAACTGTTGCGTCTCAGAATGTGGACAGCTCTGAGCGCAGCTAAGTTCTCTTGCATTTCATTTTCAGAGGGATAATAGGTGGGCAGTAGTTAAGAGTATGGGTCAAAGAAATTATAGAGAAACAATGTATACAACCAGAGGACAATACTTTTGATGCTCTGTTGTTAGTAGCATACATATTAAGGCTTGTTATGTCTTCTTAGAGAATTGACATCTTTATTATTATGTAATGCCCCTCTTTGTCCCTGGTAACTTTTCTTGGTCTGAAGTCTGCTCTGTCTGAAATTTGTACAGCAACTCCTGCTTTCTTTTGGTTAGTGTTAGCATAGTATATCTTTGCCTATCCATTTACTTTCAATCCATACCTCTTTAAAAAAAATTTTTTTTAATGTGTATTTATTTTTGAGAGAGAGAGAGAGAGAGAGAGAGCAAGCAGGGGAGGGGCAGAGGGGGAAGGAGACATAGAATCTGAAGTAGGGTCCAGGCTCTGAACTGTCATCACAGAGCCTGATGCGGGGCTCAAACTCACGAACCACCAGATCATGACCTGAGCCAAAGTCGGATTCTTAACTAACTGAGCTACCCAAGCACCCCAATCCATACATCTTTATATTGGAAGCATCACTGCAGCATGTTTTTGCGTGTCTGCTCTTGCGACCTCATGAAACCTGACTCAATCAGCCTCCCCATCCCTGCAGGTGCTTTGCCTCAAACAGGTACCCAAGGACCCCGTGTTTCACAGTGTGCCGGTGTCTCTACCCTTTGCTGGTCCTTGTGAAGTGCAGCCTGAGGAACCTTGGAAGCAGCTGTCCTAGGTACTAGATATGACCCTTGAGTTCTGGACTGAGTTCTGGACAGAGTTCCATCTGCCCCTTCAGCACACCAGCTGCCTCAGGCCCCACCTGCCATCCCCAAAGCGCAAGGCCACACATGAGATGACACCACTAGCAGGTGCAGACAGGGCCTCCCAGGTGTGCAGTCAGCTCTGACTGGGCGGGAGGCCCTGCCAGACTGGGGGTTTCTCATCTGTCATCATGGCTGTACTGTTGGTGCATCTTCAAACTGTAGCTCCTCTAAATGAAGAGATGGCCATTTAGCTGCAATACACAAACCCAATTTGGGAACCCACATGATGTGGCTCCGGTCTCATTGGCAGGAATTATGGCACTTGAATCCGTCACAACCTGCAGAATAAGTGAAATTGTCGACACAGAGAAATGTGTTTGAAAACATGATGTGATCTATGGTTAAAGCCTACGGATTCTGCATCCACCTCAGAAATATTCTACTTCCAGAGCAATTTCTTCACTAACTAGCTGTCTCTTGAATGGACCATATGTCTTTTTCATTACTGTGTCAGCCCTCCTCCATTGTCAGCAGTTCCCAGCTGCTGGGCGCGTTGATCCCCATCCAAAGGCCCAGACCTGCCCAGGTCCTGGGGCCATGATTCACGGAGGCTCTTTAGGCCTGCTCTACGTGCATATCTTGGTCCCTGCTGCAAACTCCCACCCTAGTGATTTTGAGTGGGTCTTACCTTGTTAACCACACTGTGCCCCGCTACCTGCCCGCTACCTGGCATGTGGACTTCTGGGCACCACTTCCCTAGGTTCCCCATCATTGTGTTACGTTGGGATTCATTAGTTCATGCAGCCATCCATGTATTCAGTGAATAACTACAGAGCATCTGCTAACACCACATGCTTTCCTGTGCCCTCGAGACACGGTGGTGAACAAGGGGACCTGATTCCCCCTCTCTCAGAGGTTCTGGGCTAGGACAGCTGCATACGGCCAACACAAGGCAAGCATGACATTCTCAGTTCCTTCACATGTAGACAGGGGTAAAGAAATAAAGGCTTGTGGGTCTGGTAACTTTCAGCCACAGTCGAGGGAAGCCGCTGCCACTGGGAGCTCAGGGTGAACCCGGGTCTCCTGTGACTTGTGCCCATAGCTACTTACATGTCTCTGGCATGAAACCCATCACACTACATGGCTACCCTTGTTAAATATTTGGTCTGTCCCTACCCCTGGCAGACAGTCTCAGGAGATGGAGGTGGTGTCTGTATCACTTCTATCTCTGTCATTCTCTCCTGATTGGGGACAACTATTGCACTTTCTGCCTCCCTTTGGTTGTGGTCTCTTCCCTGGGCGGGTGCTCTTGTTTCATCCACTTCAGGCCACAGGAAGAGACAGATACTTGCACCCTGATCAGGGTCCGGCTTACCAGACTTCCGCAATTAATTTTCTGAGTCCAGATCCATGAGATCCTTTTTTTTTTCTTTTTAATGTTTATTTGTTTATTTTGAGACAGAGAGAGAGAGACACAGACAGAGAGAGAGAGAACATGTGTACATGCGTGTGTGCAGGGATGGGGCAGAGAGAATCCCAAGCAGGCTCTGCGCTGTGAGCACAGAGCCCCACGTGGAGCTTGACACCCCCAAACTGTGAGATCAGGACCTGAGCCATGATCGAGAGTCAGACGCTTAACCAACTGAGCCACCCAAGCACCCCCTTCCGGGAGATATTTGCATGTGTGATTGGACCAAACATTGTGGCTATGCCGGCCCACAATCCCTGGGTTATCGGCACATGGGCCCTTCCAATGCTGGGTTCCTCCACTTAGTTCTCTGCTACCCACCCCCATGGCCACTTCCGCTGTCTTGGCAGCATCTGTCCATACCCGCTTCTGGGCCTGTGGGAGGTGTAGTCACAGCTACCCCGGGGGGATAGACACCACTATGGTGCCAGGCTCGGAACACTGGTCCAGAGGCAGGTGAGGCTGGCCCCTGCCCAAGGCAAGTCCCAAGATTTACAATAGTGCCATTTACCTTTTGAAAGACAGAGGATGAGACTTTCTTTGTAACACATTTGGAGTGTGCCAGAGGCATGGCAAAGCCAAAAGCCCTTAAAGAGTCATGCAAGGGCTCCGCCGGTTAAGTGTCCAACTCTTGGTTTCGGCCCAGGTCACGATCTCACATTTTCTGAGTTTGAGCCCCACGTCGGGTTCTGTGCGGACCATGCAGAGCCTGCTTGGGATTCTCTCTCTCCCTCTCTCTCTGCCCCTCTTCTGCTCGCTCTTTCTCTCTCAAAATAAATAAATAAACCTAAAAAATTAAAAAAAAAAAAAAGTCATGGAATATCTAGGTGGAAGGTTGCTTCGGAGCCAATATCAGTTCCTATAACAATGGACTCTGGAGAAGGCATTTGATAAGCAAGATGCCTAACAACAAAAATAGTAGCTGATGCCAGGCACTTAACTCCTAGCTTACATATATTAGCTCCTTAAAGTCTCAACAAACCTACCATGTCAGCATTATTATTATTATGCCTATTTCCCTGGTGAGAAAACTGAGGTACACACGACCAATAGAAAGAACCTCATACTCACCAGAGTTTGCCATTATTTGTAGTAAGAAAGGCATCTAGAAAATAGAAATATCAGATTTCCACAACGAAACTGAGAAGGACGCGGTCTCCGGGCCCCAGCAGGATGTCGGATGAGGAGGGACAGGAGAACTCGGGAATGAGACGTGACTATTTCTGAAATGTATGTGTTTTCAGCTACATTGTACGCTCTTCCTCCCCTCTCAGAAAGAGGCTCTACAGCTGATCGAAGCAGTGTTCCCAGCCCTGGCTGCACATTGAGAATCACCAGGGGAGATTTTTAAAATTCCGATGCCCAGACCAATGGAATCAGAATCTCTGGGGGTAGACGCAGCCGTCAGCATGAGTTAAAGCCCCCACTGATTTAAAGTGACGCTTGATCCCTTCCGTGGAAAGCTTTATGGCTTGAAGCGAAGGTGAATGTGGCCATGGAAATCCTGATCAGCAAATGTGAGTAGCTAATCACAAGTCACCTCTTCTGGAGTGCGAGCCACCTGGGAAAGAAGGCACAGACAACACACCGATAAGAAGCGTGTGGTGACAACGGGGCCCCAGGGCACCTGACCCCCAGCCTGTCAAGCATGACAGAATGGAAGCATGGCTGGAAAACCTCAAAGGCAATATTTGCAGGTAGGAAGCTGAAGGTGTTTGAGCCACAGAGAGGTGAAGCAATTTCAAAGACCACGGATGCTGCTGAAGAGGTAAATGCTTCTGTGGGCAGAACAGAAACCCTGCAAATGACGCACAGCTACTGGGGCAGGCAGCTCGCTGGTACCTGGTGTTAGAGAATATTCTCCTCGTGGCTGCATCGTCCCACATCACAGCCCCTTGGCCATAGCGCACACGCCTGAAGTCTGATGTCAGAGCAGAAAATAAAAACGCTTTGAAGCAGAAATTCCTGGGTTTGAAATCTTTCTTGACACGCCCTAGCTCTAACTACCCCTCCGAGATTTTGCTTCTTTATCTGGAAAAGGGGATCATTAATTCATTTAACAAGTATCTTTTGAGCACCTGCCATATTCCAGGCATTGTTGTAGATCAGGGGATACAGGAGGAAACAACACAGATGAAAACTCTTATTTTCTTGGAGTTCATATGTTCTTTGGGGGAAACAGACAGTAAACTAACAAACAAGTAAAATATATACCCTGTCAGAATGTGATAAGTGCTGGGAGGTCATACAAAGCAGGGAAAGGATACAAGGACGCTGGGGGATGAGGGATGCAATTTTATAGGATGATCTTCTCCCCGAGAAGATGACATCTGAGCAACAACCTGGATGAGAGCAGGGGGCAAGCCAGATGGAAATCTGAAAAACAGGTGTTTGAGGCAGAGGGAGAGGCAAGTGCAAAGGCCCTGAGACAGGAATGTGCCCTGTGTGCTGTGCTCTGGCATGACCTTATCTACCATCTAGGGGAGTGTGTGTGTATATACACATGTGTGTGTGCATGTGTGTATATGTGTGCATATAATTTGGGGAAAGCATGAAAATAACTTGGGAATCCCCCAACAGAGTTGAGTAACTTGAGAACCATCCATCCCAAAGGAGAGGCCGTCACCTCTTCTGAATGGCAAAAATGAGCTATTTGTAGCCCAGTTGGTGACCTTTATGAGTTAACCCAGGCCCCACAAGAACCAAAGGCCCCTTGCATTAATGAAAGGGGTCGCTGTTTGATAAAGGGACAAGGTCAAAACTTCCGACCAAGAGAATGTCCTTTCCCCAAATGAGTCTGTGCCAGGTTGCCTCTGACAAAAAAGTAGCACACCCATGGAGAGGGGTACTTGCTTCCCAGATGAGCCTGTGAGAAAGGCAGCCAGAGCCCCTTGCAGGGGAGAGAGGGAAGGAGACTGTGTCACCATCCCGTAGACACCCTTACCACTTCCTCCCAGGGATAGCAGAACCACCATTATCAGCTGAAAGGGAGCCTAAAGCACTCTGGTTTACAAAACCTAAAGGATCTGAGGGGAGGAATGTCATCTTCTTGTGAAGAGCCAGGGATGAGGACAAACCCCAATGGAGTTGAGAGGGTCCCAGGTGGAACCAAGACAGAGGTCTGAAGCTATACGGGCTGCTTCTCTGAAGTGCTTCCCTTGTATGCACAGGGAATGATCGCAGTAAGTTACAAACTCTCCTCCTCTCACAGGACACTGCTCTTCTGAAATGTACCTGGCCCTTCAGTAAAGCCTTCCCACGCTTCCATCCTGATCCAGCCTGGCAAAGACTGGTGAGCCAAAGACCAGGGGAGGACACCTAACTACTCCCCAACCATCCTGGGGCGATTTGGGGGCAAGAGGGCTGGAAAGGCACTGTCCCCGCTTTGTTAGTATGTGTGAGCTAAGCTCCAGTAACAAGCAATCCCAGATCTCAGTGGTTTAACATAGCCTGATGTGTGACAAGTGACTCTCCTGGATACCTCCACCTCCAAGCAAGTGTTGAGGATTGAATTCCTTTCATCATGGGCCCCACCCAGCTGGAAAACTTTGCTTCCAACTAGGTGGAGGGGAAAAAAGGGAGAAAGTGTGGGCAAATGTACATACGTAGAGTTTTAAGGCCAGGACTGAAAGTGGCATATATTTGCCTACAACCCATAAGTTAGAACCCAGTCTGAGGTTGCAGACGGCAGGGGAGATTGTGAAATATGATATTCCTATGTCCCCACGCTAGCATTGTCTATGCCGCACCCCATTTGTGACTACTGGGCAAAAGTATTGCTAGTTAAAGCCAGCAGAAGAAGGACCTGAAGAAAAAAACCCTAGATTAGTTAGCACTGCTCCAAATGTGCACGACATAATGAATTCCAGGCTCAAAGTCATAGTGAGGAGGCATGTTATCATACCTGAGGTCTGTCCCGATTATATTTTGTCTGGAATTTCAAAAGCTATGTGGGAGCTTTGGCTCAAGTGCTAATCTAAGATCATCCAAAAATAGCCTTCTCGGACCTGATATTCCATTAGCTCTTGGTCCAGAAAGCTACCTAGCCCAAACTTGGGAGCAACTAGAGGGAGTATATCCTAGAGAAGAAAGGTAGGTTTCAATTTACTCTGCATTTATGGCAGTAAATAGCCAAATCCTCAGAAAGTCAAGAACATACGTAGGCTTTTTGAGATTAAAGCAATCTACCTCTACCTGATTCCTGCTTAGCCCAATCTAGTTCATCTTCACTACTGAAACTGATGCCTTTAACACTTGGTAGGAGCCTCTTATCCTAGAAAGACGCTGCTCTGGGGACTAGTCCCCCCACTCCACCCACGCCAAGAAATCCTCCAGCCTGAGCACACTATAGCTACCAGATTCTGGCTATAACTAGCAGAAGCAATCCCATAATGCTTAATCGTAGTGGCATCTCTGAAAGCCCTTGGGCAGTACAAGATGAGTCTTGGAACCATCTCTCAGGGGAGAGAATGAAGGAAGAATGTATTTAGTGACTTCTATCTCCAACAGGCCAAAATTTCATCTTACGGGGGACTAACTCTCTTGCACTTTGGTATTTCCCCTTGTGGGATGCAGAGTGGGGCTTTACACGGGCATCAACAGAGAACTCCCAGCATAGGAGGCACATGGTACATGCACATAGCCGAGGTGAGAAACTATCAAGATGTACCTGTGGGAAATCAGCCAATGCCCACGCAGAACCAGCCACTGCAACAAGAGAAAGGCAATGCTGAAAAGTGTGTGCATAAGAGCTTTTGATCCACAGGAACTCAATCAATGGTATCTATTGTTGTTATTATCATTGTGAGCTAGCTGCGTGCAGACACCAATCCTTAAACATGGATGGGCCTCTTTCCTAGAGTCTGGTGCTCTGAAATTTGACCTTGGGCCAGATACAAGCTGTCTCTTACAGACTTGGGCTGACTCATACCCCAACTTCAAGGACCTACTCTAATTGGAAGCCCAGTGAACGCTAAGGGGGCTGGGGCTCCTGATGTTGCTATACTGAGCATCCCCCCCCCCCCAAGAGACTAAGGGGGATTTCCAGTAAGATGAGCTCTGCCCTGCTACTCTGACAAGCTGTGTCAGACTTCCAGGAATTGTACTTGTGTAACTTTGTCTGAAGCAGCATGGTTAAGAAATGCAATTAGCTGCTAAAAGCATAGATTGCAAGTGAGATGGTCTGATCCCTGGGAGACCATCAGTCAAGAAGTGGACAAAGGCATCCTTAGTCCACAGTGTTTATGCCTCTATTTCTTGATAGAGTTGGCTCATTTGCTCCCACTGTGGGCACAGCATGAAAATTTAACTGTAAAGAAATGGGTCCAAAATGGTGAGTGAGGATATCATTGCCCATCCTTACAGGACTCCATATATTTTGTTTGCTTGTTTTTGAGGGTAGCTGGTGATTAGACATAAGGGGAGAAAGTATAGGGAAGGAGTGAAGCTTGACATGATAAGCTCACTGTACTGCCAGGTACAGAGGGTTGGAAGACACCACCACACATCTGTGCCCTTGAGTCCTTGAGGCAAACGTGGTTGAAATGACCCATTGGGTGTCACGGTAATAGGGTGTGGGCATCACTCAGAGACTTAGGTTCAGGCTTTGCTGCCAGAGGGCAAGCAATGAAGCCCATGACCCACTGCCCACAGAAACATGCCTGCTGACCAGCAATTGTCCGTCTTGGCTTGAGTGGGTCCTAATATATACTGTCAGTGGTTATTGTGAGTGCAGTAGCTAGAGTTCTGGCTCAGGAATTTGCCTTTAAGTCCTGGCTATGCCTTTACCAGATTTATTTGATCTCCTTGTGCCTTTGTCTTATCATATGTCAAATGGAAAGAATGATTATACATCTGTCATACAGAGCCTCTAACGAGAGGCTCAGCATCTTTTTGGAGGGATTATAGATCTCTCACAGTATAGTTATAAGATTTAAATAAGATAATATAGAGAGAGTGCATGAAAGAGTGGCTAGCATATGAAAGGCCCTCAAAAACATTAGCTATTATTATTGCTGACATTTATTGAGTTAGCTTATGGATATAACAATGACCTAGACAGTATGTTAGGTGTATAACACATTTATCCCATGATCTCTATAATATTAATATCCCGCTGGAGAAACTAAGATATAGAGAGGGACTTCTCCAAAGCCACCCAGCTGATATCTTCAGGAGGTTTCTTTCTTTTTTTTTTTTTTTTACTTTTTTTTTTAAGTTCATTTATTTACTTTAAGAGAGAAAGAAAGTGGGGGAGGGGCAGAGAGAGGATGAGAGAGAGAATCCCAAGCAGGCTCCAAACTGTCTGCCCAGAGCCCGATGTAGGGCTCAAAATCACAAACCATGAGATCATGACCTGAGCTGAAATCAAGAGTTGGACACTCAACTGACTGAGCCACCCGGGCACCCCATCAAGAGGTTTCTTTTTGTTGTTGTTTTTAATGTTGTATTTATTGGGGCGGGGGCAGAGAGAGGGAGACAGAGGATCTGAAGCAGACACTGACAGCAGAAAGCCCAATGTGGGGATCCAACTCACAAACTGTGAGATCATGACCTGAGCTGAAGTTGGACACTGAACCTACTGAGCCACACAGGCGCCCCATTCAGGAAGTTTTTTAAGCAAATATCTTTTCCTTGTCGGGATACCTGCTATATCCTGTGTAACATCTGCATGATGACACCTACTGTAAAGATCTGTTTACCACTTTGTCTTTCTCTAAGGCATTAGCAAACTATAGTCCTTGGGTAACCTTGGTTTTTTAAGTAAAGTTTTATTGGAACACAGTCGTGCCCATTTATTTCCATATTGCCTATGGTTGTTTTCATGCTACAATGGCAGAGTTGAGTAACTGCACAAGATCATATGGTCCGCAAAGCTGAAAATATTTACTAGCTGGCCCTTTATAGAAAATGTTTGCTAACCCCTGAATTAGACTATGAGCTCCTTGAAGTAGGACTCACGTCTTCCATCTCTGACCCCCTCATCTTCCCTAAATACGTGCTGAGTGAGGGCTGAATGTGTAGCGGACAGAAGCTGAAGCGTCAGGATCTGAGCTCCACCTAGATCCTGGGAAGCCCCTCTGTGATGCTGTCACCTGCATTGGTCCTCACAGGTGACCCTGAGCCAGGGCCGACAGCAGACCCCCACGTGATCACCCCAGCACCACTCACAGCCCCTCTAATGAGAGGCTCAGCATCTTCTTGGAAGGAAAGCCCTCTTAAATCCTCACTGTGAAATGGAAAAGATGCCACTGGAGATGCTTTGGAGAGCCATACCTCCACTCCTTTTTGCCTACTACTCCTGCCCCTGGCTTTGGTGCTGTGTCTTTTCTCAGAACATGCATGAATTGAATCGGAATTCGCCCTCCTGCCTGAGGCAGGCTGTCCCACAGTGACCACTCCAGCCTCTTGTTGGAAAGCAACAACACACGAAAAAAATAGCTACCATTTATTGAACTCCAGCTCTGCCAGGCACAGGGCCATATATTTTACACAGTCAACACCAGTTCTTAGAACAGCACTGAGAGACAAAGTGGGTTTTATCATCCCCATTTAAAGATGAGGAAACTGAGCCTCCAGGAGGATGAAGCCATCTGCCCAAGGTCACGTAACCAGTAAGTACTGGAGGTGAAATGAAAACCCACTATTTCCTCTGTTCTCATGCCCATGACCTGCTTCTCCAGGGACTGTAACCCAGCAACTGGAACAGTGCTGAAACTGCATTCCATGATCTTTGAATCAAGTATTTTAGCTGCATCCACACTAGCGATCCAGCCTGGTTCATGACACATGAGGGTGTCATTTATGAGTGATGCATTCACTGTTCACTTGCCCTGCACCAGGCTCTAGGCTGGATACTCCAAACACAGAGGTAGACAGCACAGCTTTACCTCTCAAGGGTATCACTGCTTAGTAAAGGAAAGGAGAGGGAGAAGCCAGAAACCAGCACCACAGGGACGCCACTGGGTTGGGGGGAGGCGGGGGAGTGGGCGGGGCCCCGAGTGGGCGTGGATTCACGGTGGGCGGGGCTCTGGGGACTCCACCCACCTCCTTAGCTCTCCTTGACCTCTTACATATGTTGCGGTTCCATGTAAGAGTCCCTTTTGCCAAGTTTGAAAACTTCAGCCCAGAGAAATGAACAAAGCATGAAGAACAAAGTGCTGATGCCATCACCATCTGAAAAACAGGCTTTTCCCAAAAATCACATTCTCTCGGAAGTTCATAGAGACCAACTCCTAAATACATTCCTGGAGCGTTTTTCATCTGGGAGGACAATTAACCTTTGCAATTAGCTTCATCAACAGGAACTTAGTATCAAATATGTGGTCGCTTAGCAACAAGGAAGCAGCCGCCAGAGGGATTGCAGTGTCTTTGTTCCTGAGGTCTCATGGGGCTACAGGCTGAGGAAACGCTGAGCTGGATTTCCAGACTCTGCAAAGCTCTTTGCCCAAAAGTACTGACCACCCAAGACCCTGCTGTCTGTGACATCAGGGTCTGGCGAAACTGACTGGGAACCCAGTCTCTCGGCAGTGATGGAGGAAGAAGGCTCCAGCCTCCGGTGGGCTCATCGGCATCATCTGAGCCTCCAAGAAGGCCCGGCGAGGACGTGTTGGTCTGCTTCAGCCGTTAGAGCCCAGCTGCCTGGGAAGGCCAGGCACGCTGACTACCTGCTGCCCGGTCACGTGTCTTCTTTCTAATTGCCACAGGGCCCTCCTCATCTCCCGATTAAATCTCTTGCCCAAATGTACCCAGTAGGTGGAGCAGGATTTGGTCCCCAACCTCCCACTCTTTCTGCATCCTGGCCTGCCAGGTTGTACTCCTTTCCTGGGCCTACCCTTCAATATTGTACCAGAGGAGTCTCTCTGGTCCCTCCCAGCTTGATGTGTCTACATCTTCCTTCCCAAACTCACACCAACTCAGAAGTCAACGTAGGCTTCCGAGGCATTGGCTTGGACCTCTCTGTTCCCTCACGTCCCTCGCCATGCTTCCCAGAAAGAAGAATCCTAATCCCTTCTGAGTCTCAGATTCCAAACCAAGAAGTGGTTAAGATTATGTGGGGAAAATAGCAAGGGCTTTCCAATCAGCAAACCTGGATTCAGATCCTGCCTCTAATATTTTCCAGCTGGGTCACTTGGGGGACGTAACCTCGCCATATTCCCTTCCTCTCATCTGTGAAGCACTGATAATAAGTACCTCAAAAGGATGCTGAGACAACTGTAGGGGAAGCCTGGCTTGGGATGGGTGCTCAAGAAACAAAAACACAAAACAAAAAAAGCAAAACAAAAACCACTCCCAGACTGCTTTAATTCCTCTGTCTTCCCCAGTTCCTGTGGGGAGCTCCAAGACTTTTGTCTCTACGTCATTTCCCTCAGAAGGACTTCCCATTCTAACGTGAACCAGAGAAGTTTTAGATCAGGTGACTGCCGAAGTCGTCTCAGAGTGTGTACTTACAAACCCAAACAAGTACCTTGAAGGAAACGTCCTCCTTTCCTACGGAGAGAAAAGTAATTTAAGGCAGACAGATCTGGTTTGAATTCGGACTCTCTCAAACAACAGTTTTGTGACCTGGGCAGGCGCTTCCCTTTGCTCAGCTTCTGTGTCATCCTCAAATGTCACACACGGAGGAACGCCATACTTCCTCCTGGGGTTCTGTGGGAACTAAATCCAAAAACTGATATGAGGGAGCCCATCCCAGGGCCTGGCCTGAGGCTCACAGGAGGTATTCAGGTGCCACTGCGGGGTCTGAAGACACTTGACAGACACTGTCCTTATCACGCCTGTTGTGAATGTCCTTTGAAATCCTTACTGTTTATTTTTACCAAATTAGGCATATCTACACTGTTTCGGCAGCAGCTTTAGGAAACCGCATACCTGCTTCTACCTTCGAATAAATACACAGAAAAAAGTGATTGCAGTCCCATTGCCTTTGGCTCTGGGAAAGTGCTGCATATGCATGAAATGGCAGCTCTTTGGGATTTCCAGACTGCCTGCCCTCTGCAGCGCTCCCATATGCTAATCTCCCCAGTCTGCCCAGCCATCAGCTTGCCCGGTTTGAAACTTTGCTGGCCGTTCAGGATGTGCAAGAGTCTGCAAAACAAAGCTCATCAAGTTAAACAGTTACCCTATGACCCAGTAATTCCCCCCACCACAGGTATAGACCCAAGAGAATTGAAAGTATGTCCACACACAAACTTGTTCATGAATGTTCATAGCAGCATTATTCACAATGGCTAGAAAGTGCAAAAAAGAAAACCCCAAATGTCTATTAATTAATGGATAAACAAAATGTGCTATATCCATATTATATTGGTTTCCTATTACTGCTGTAACAAATTACCAGAAATTTCCAAAACAATACAAATTTATTATCTTACTGTTCTGGACGCTGAAAGCCCTTAACTGGTTTCACTGGCTAGAGGCAGGACTTGTGCCTTCTAGAGGTTATGAAGGAGGAATCTCTTTCCTTGCCTTTGGTGCTTCCAGTGGCCACTGGATATTCCTTGGCTTGAAGCCCCTCCCTCCATCTTCAAAGAGCAACACGGCAATCCTGCTTTTATCCTTATCCTTATCATAATCCAGGATAATCTTCCCATCTCAAACCCTCAGTTAGTCACATCTGCAAAATCCCTTTTGCCATATAAGATCACATTCCAGGGATGGGCCACGGATGTCTTTGGGAGTCACTACTCAGCCTACTGTACAATAGAATATTATCCAGCCACGGAAAGGAATGATTTACTGATACATGCTACAACACAGATGAAACTGGAAACATCAGGCTAAGTGAAAAAGTGACACAGAAGGCCCCAAAATATCTGATTCCATTTATATAAAATGTCCAACATAAACAAACTAACGGAGACAAAAGTAGATTAGTGATTGCCAGGGGCTGGAGGGAGGGGCAATGGGAAGTGACTGCTAGTGGGTATATGTAGTTTCTTTTGGGGAGGGGGGGGATAAAAATGTTCTGGAATCAGATAGTGGCTGGTGATGGTACAACTTTATGAATATACTAAAACCACTAAATTGTACACTTTAAAAGGATGAATTTATGATATGTGAATATTATCTCAATAAAAAATAAGTGCATTAGAAGAAACTTCATCATGCATCAACATTACCTATAAATAATAAAAGTGAAAATATACTGTTTAAATCAAATTGTGGTCTGAGTTGTATTTAAATAAAGTGCTTTCCACCAAATTGTTCAATGCAACTGTATGTCCCCCTGGGAGACAGTCTAGTGTGGTGGTTGAGGGGGGACCCTGGAATCAGGCTTGGTGCCCAAGTTCAAGCCCTGGCTCTGCCCCTTACTAGCTGTGTCACTGAGTCTCAGTTTTCTCATCTGCACAGTGGGGATAATACAAGTACTTGCCCTCAGAGTTGTAAGTATTCAATAAAATAATCCACGTAAAGCTCAGCACATAGTAAGTGCTCGACACACACAAGCTATTGCATTTGTTACCCCCACCTCTGCTCTGCCCAGCGGTGGGGAGAAGGAGTGAGATTCTGGCTGACCTAATGGGATCCAAACATCCTCTTTGAGTCTCAGGTTGTCAGTGGGAATTAGAAGGCATCAGAAAGCTTCTGGGGTGCCTGGGTGGCTCAGTTGGTTAAGCGTCCAACTCTTGGTTTCGGCTCAGGTCATGATCTTATGGTTCATGAGTCTGAGCCCCACATCAGGCTCCATGCTGGCAGTTCAGAGCCTGCTTTGGATTCTCTCTCTCCCTCTCTCTCTCTGCCCCTCCCCTGCTCACATTCTCTCTTTCTCAAAATATAAATTTTTTTTTAAGTTAAAAAAAAAGAGAAGGCATCAGGATGCTTCAAAGGGTAAAAAAAAAGCTGGTTGGGGGAGGCTTGGTATTCACGCATGCATGTATCCATTTAGTTGCTCATTCCTTCCGTCACTGTTCGTTTACAGACACTGACTGAGAGCCAGCTGCATGCATATCTGGCCCCGTGATCCTGCCGGAGACAGACTCCCATGGAATGCACTATCACTGCAGAAGACAGATAAAACTCAGGGCAATAAGATAAACCAGGCCCTGTGCTGGAAGTTTATACAGACCCCAGGGTGGGCAAGTGCACGGGGTGAGTGGATGAGAGGACAAAAAGGACAGAGTGGTTAGTCCTAAGGTGGCGAGGAGAGGCAAGGAAAGACTTCATAGAGGAGGTCTAGATATACCACTTGACTAGGCATTCTTGAATGTGTGCTCACACGTGTGTACATGCATGTGTGTCTGAGTGTGTGTACATAGGCAGTGGGTGACAGATAAAAGAGAGGATAGAGTGCATAAGTAAAGAAGTTGCATTCTTGGCATGAGCAAACACCCAAAGATATGAGGCTGCCTGGATTTTTGAGGACGTATTGGTAGTTCCTGCAGGCAGTGGCTTGGCTGGAAAGAAGTCAGCTGTGCTAAGAGAAAGGCAACCAAAATAGTTTAGGGAGACAGGGAGTGAGCTGATTGGATTTGCTTTTAAGAAGGTCTTGCTGGGTGTGGTGTGAGAAAAGGCTGGAAACCACGGTTGGGAGACTGTGGCACTGATTAAGCTTTGGGTGCTGGGGACCTGAGCCCAGGCAGGGGTGGAGAAGGACAGGGAGGTTCCATTCCCATCCCTACTGAACACCAGCATCCAGCCCTGCGTACAGACAGGCAGGCAAACGCTCGCTCCCCTAAAGGCACTGGCACCCCAAAACCACACCAGTGGACACATTGGAGGGTGTGATGATTGCTTTCAGGTGTCAGCTTGGCTGGGCTACATCACCCAGTGGTTCAATCAAACACTAATCTAGGCGTGGCCCTGAAGGTATTTGTAGACGGGGTAAAAACTTCTACAATCAGCGGACTTGAAGTAAAGGCGATTACCCTCCATAATGTGGCTAGACCTCATTCAATCAGCTGAAGGCCTCACAAGCAAAAGCAGGTTTCCTGGAAAAGAAACCTGTTTCTCTGGAGAAAATGGACCGATACAAAGGTTGGTTACCTGATCCTTACAAGGCTCTAGAATCCAGACCTTCTCTGGAGTCCTGCCTGAAATTGGTGGTGGCTTGTGCTGGTCCCAAGTGAGGAACGATCGTCTGTCACAGATCCCTGGTTGGGAGACACGTGAGGCACTGGCCTCCTCCTCTCCTCAGCACATCCCCTCACCACACCGCCGCCTCCTGAGGCTCAGCCAACCCACCGACCACCCCAGGTCAGGAGGAGGTCCGGCTCGGCATCAGCAGCCTAGCACCGGGTCCTTCTGACCTTCTGCCACCTCTTCTCTAGCCAGTCCTCCCCTGTCTCTTGTAGCCAGGCTCCAACGATGGAGGTGCTGCTTCAGTTCCTGTCTGGTGTTTCAGAGGTTCTAGAACTAGAATCGAGCCTTGCTCCCCTTACCCCCTCCCCCCGCCTTTGCCAGGCCCCAAGAGTCATGCCCCTGGTTTCCAGGGTCTGTGACTGGGGTCCTGCTACCTTCTCGGAGGCACCCCTAACCCTGGGCGCCCCACTCAATGTCCACTGCCTAACCCACCACCAAGCATTTGACCGTGTGTGAGTCCATCTGGCCGTGGGCCTTGGCCACCCTTGGGCTGGTGTGTCCCACCCTGACTGAGCCCTGGGCCGGGCCCAGGAGGGCATAGCCGCTGCCAGCCCCAGCTGACATGGGCACAGTCACAGCCATTAAGCAGCAGCCAGAGGTGTCCTAAAACAGCCCTCCTTGGGTGAAGGTCGATTTTATTTCCCACAGTGATTCCCAAATTTAATGTGCCTCTGAACCCCCTGGGGATCTTACAAAGCAGATTCGGATTCCATAGCTGGGGTTGAGAGTCTGCATTTATTTATTTTTTAAATGTTTGTTTATTTTGAGAGAGAGTGTGTGTGTGTGAGCACGCACGTGCTGGGGAGGGGCAGACAGAGAGGGAGAGAGAGAATCCCAAGCTGGTTCCACACTGTCAGTGCAGAGCCTGACTCAGAACTCCACCTCACAAATCACGAGATCATGACCTGAGCTGAAAGCAAGAGTTGAACGCTTGACCGACTGAGCCAGCCAGGCGCCCCTGCATTAATAACAAGCTCCCCGGTGATGTCAGTTTTGCTGGCCCATGGGCCACACTTTGAATAGCAAAGCTCTGGAGCCAAAGTTCTCAGCACTGGCTACACATCATAATCACCTGGAGAGCTTTGAAAAATACTTAGCCCAGACTCTGCTTCAGATCAATTAGTCAGAAGCTGACTAGCAGAAGTGGGGGACAAGGGGCTGGGCATTGAAAAACAGCTTTGGAGTCTTGTTCATGTTAATTATTGACCAAGGACATACTGAGGGCCTGATTCTGCCCATGTCTCTACATTCGGGCCTGATCCTGCCCATGTCTCTACATTCAGCCCAGAAGCATCTGGGGTGGAGGCTTCCTTTGGTCCCAAAATGCCACACTGTGGAGGGGACAGGAGAGTGGGCGGTCACAGCAGCAGCTGCCACCCCCGCCCCTCCCTATAGCTGCCGGCAGCTCCCCCGCCTTGATCTGCACCCCCTCCCACGTTCCTGACACAGGCTGCTTCAGAGCCTGCAGAGACAGCTTGAGCAAGGAGCTGGGGTTGCAGAACCCTCCCACAACTCTCCAGCAGAGGCCGTGAGGGGCGGATGCTGCTCCCCAGTTGAGACTTCCTGACTCCCAGCCAAGTGTGTGTGGGCTCCCTGGACACCCAGCAGATGGCCTCTGTGCTGACTGTGCCCATGTCAGCTGGGGCTGGCAGCGGCTATGCCCTCCTGGGCCCGGCCCAGGGCTCAGTCAGGGTGGGACACACCAGCCCAAGGGTGGCCAAGGCCCACGGCCAGATGGACTCACACACGGTCAAATGCTTGGTGGTGGGTTAGGCAGTGGACATTGAGTGGGGCGCCCAGGGTTAGGGGTGCCTCCGAGAAGGTAGCAGGACCCCAGTCACAGACCCTGGAAACCAGGGGCATGACTCTTGGGGCCTGGCAAAGGCGGGGGGAGGGGGTAAGGGGAGCAAGGCTCGATTCTAGTTCTAGAACCTCTGAAACACCAGACAGGAACTGAAGCAGCACCTCCATCGTTGGAGCCTGGCTACAAGAGACAGGGGAGGACTGGCTAGAGAAGAGGTGGCAGAAGGTCAGAAGGACCCGGTGCTAGGCTGCTGATGCCGAGCCGGACCTCCTCCTGACCTGGGGTGGCGGGTGGGTGGACTGAGCCTCAGGAGGCGGTGGTGTGGTGAGGGGATGTGCTGAGGAGAGGAGGAGGCCAGTGCCTCACGTGTCTCCCAACCAGGGATCTGTGACAGATGATCGTTCCTCACTTGGGACCAGCACAAGCCACCACCAATTTCAGGCAGGACTCCAGAGAAGGTCTGGATTCTAGAGCCTTGCTAAGTCTACCAAGCAGTGCCCAGAGTTGGGGGTCCAAATGGTAAGTGCACTATACCCCCGGTCTGAGGCCCACCCACCACTGTCAGCCAGGCTTCAGATCCACTAGCTCACAAATAATTATTCTTCAGAACAGAACCACTCACAGCGCCTGAGGGCACCCATTTCTAAAGCTGTTTCCATACACAGGCATTGTCAGGTTGGCCTTGGACTAAGCACCTACCCTTAACAGAGCACTTCCTAAATGATAAGTACTTTACAAATACTGATGAGTTTAGTCATCCCATGACCCCAAATAAATTTTATTAGCCCCATTTCACACATGCAGACACTGGGGCTCAGGGTGAAGCTAAGAAGAGCCCAAGCTCATCCTGCTGGGGGGGTGGCAGAGCTGTGAAGGGGACCCCAGGTGTCTGATTCCAAAACTCAGGACCTGTTCACAGGGCTGTCTGTATCATGCTTGCTTCATAAATAAAAACATGGATGGAACTTCAAAAACCAGACTCAGAAATGCCAATGGTCTCAGAAAACAACAACAAAACAGTAAATACAGTGCCATTCTCTGAGACCAGTAACCAGGGGGGAAAGGATTTTATATAAGCACAAAAGTGCCTTTGGGAATACGAGCCCCATGCATTAACGTAATGATTATTCCTCCCGCCTGGGCTCTAACTATATTTTTATTAGGATGCTTTACATATTCTTTAGCTTTTTTAAAATGCTAAACTGACTCTGAGTCCCCAAATGTGCCCAAAATCTAGGCAGTACATTTATAGGAAGTGAAAGCCCCCCACGAAAGAACTCCCAGAGGCCTGAATTAGTGGTTTGTATTGTAAGGAGGTGAAAATCCACATCTCTCCCAGGAATGCCACTGACATAAAATTCAAACCAAACTAAATTTATGGAGGGAACTCAGCTTGAAGGCTCATCCAGTGGCCTGAATACTTACGATCACGCACTGTTCTAAGATCTGCACCAGGCTCCTCTGTTAAGGTTGCCTGCGGTCCAGACTCTGGAGAGTTTGGTGACTCCACCTGTGGCCAGGAGCAGAGGGAAGCTGGTGATGGGGATCAGGGATTTGAACTCAGTGACTGAATCTCCAGCTGGAGAGAGAAGCTGTGTATGAGATAAGGTTTCGTAAATTATTTTCTCTCTTCAAACTCAATGATTTGCAGAGTCACAGGGTCTCCCATTACTGGTTTCTTGTTATGATGTCCATAATTTACTTCCAAATACTTCAGCATAGAGAGGAACTCAATTTTCCAAGATGTTGCCCTAATTGAGAATCTACAGACCAGGGGTCATGAGCTAACATACACACTCAGGATGAAGCCCATATGTCAGAAGCGACCGGTGTAAGCACTTCTATTATTTTTTTTTCAACCAACAGCTAAGGCTCCGAAAATTAGCATGTTGCATGTCAGAAATGAGTTTTATTGGAGAAAATGGTAGAGTATTGGCTAGCAAGATGAATATCAGAAATGAGTTTGCATTGGTGGAATGAAAGGGGTTCAGATATGAGGTCTGGCTGAAAATAGTTTGGGGACAATACTCATCTTTGTGTGACAAGGACATAAGAATCCAAGGAGGCCCGTGCCTTTCACCCCTGAAGCACAGTTCTGGGTCTGGTCATTGGTTTAGGAGGCTTTCTCGCCTTGTGATGTCGACCAGAATCATGGAATCCCCCGGATGGGATTTTGTCCTGTCTGCGTTGTCCTTTCGCACAAGGTGAGGTTGGATGTAATAGGATGGAGAGCGGGGACTTCGCGGAACTCACAGAACAGGTTGTGAGAACTGTCTTATTGCCTGCCTGGCGAGTGAATAATTGTCCACCATGCAGTGGAATTGGGCCTGAAGCCCGCTTTCGTACATCGCAGGCGTGAGATTGGGGGTGGGGGTGGGGGTCGGCTGCCAGTTCTTCCCACCTCAGGCTTCTTTGGCAGCTTCTTAAGATTGCTTGTGACCTGCTCCCCACTTCCTGAGTCTTTCTACAGGAGACAGAACCTCAGGGTATCTTTGTCCTTCATCAGATTCATCATCCTTGCATCTAATTTGCTTTTAATTTTTTTCCTTGGGAGTGAGAGCTGGATCATCCATAGACAGGATTTCAGAACAGCTCCTGGCAAGGGGTCATCTGATGAGAAGTGATTTGCTCTCATTGGCCAAGCAATTTATTGCCAACCAAATTCTTGTTGCCAGACGAATAAAGCCGGTGTTCATTCTACCCACTCAGGGTCCTAAATGACTTCTTAGAGCCGCCAGTGAGAATCAAAGGGCATTAAAGACAAGTGCTAGGGGGCACCTGGGTGGTTCAGTTGGTTAAGAGTCCAACCTCAGCTCAGGTCACGATCTCACAGTCTGTGGGTTTGAGCCCCGCATCAGGCTCTGTGCTGACAGCTCAGAGCGTGGAGCCTGCTTAGGATTCTGTGTCTCCCCCTCTCTCTGCTCCTCCCCTGCTTGTGCTCTGTCTCTGTCTCTCAAAGAACTCCCAAAGGAGTTCTCAAAAATAAACAATAAAAAAATAATAATAATAAAAGACAAGTGCTGGGCACAGAGTCTTCTCCACAGAGGCCACAGCCGAGGGGGGCCAGCCTCTCAGACACACAGGTGGACCTCTGCTTGCCCACCTCGTGACATTCCATCCCTAGAACACTGGGAGGTCAAAGCTGAAGGGGCCCTCCAAATTATCCCACCCAACCCTCTCCTCATCAGACGAGACAGCCCAGAGAGGTTTCATGACTAACCCACGGTCACACAGTAGAGCTAGAAGGAGGGCTGTGGCTACTCCCAAACCATTCCTCAATTCAACTCAATAAACATTTGTCAAGGGCTCAGGGAGTAACCAAGTTCCCCACACTTGGTGAGCTCACACAGATGCAAATAAGCCTGACAAAAGGCAGAAAGTGGACGCACAGTGGTGAGTCATTCAGGAAGCTGAATGGTCCTTGGTCTTGTAAATGACCTGGAAGCTTCATGAGGGAGGCAGCATCTGGCCTGGGCCTTGAGAGATGAGCAGAGTTTAGAGCAGAGGGAAGAGGGATAGAGGAGGGGCCCTGATGAGAGCTGCCCAAGACCTCTGAGGTTTGCAGTAGGAACACTCTGCTGGGCTCCAGTGGAATGTACAGAGGCCCCTGCCGGCTTCTCAGATGGGACCTTGCATGAAGTGAAAATTCCAGCTCCATCTCTGGGTCTGGATGACCCCTGAGGGGGGTTGATGCCAGGCTCACTTCCTTTCCTGGGAGTCCTTCTCTCTTGCCTCTTTCATCTCCTCTCCAGGCTCAATGGCTCCCCTAGAATCTCAGAGTCTCTGGGGCACCAGCTGGGTTCTCCTTGGAAAAGCCAATCTCTCAGCCTCCCATCTCCCCTCTTCCTAGCAGCAAACCAACCTCACTGAAGGTGTGCCCAGACCCCTCCGGCCCCCAGAGCACACTTCCCTCACACTGTCTCATTTTCTCTTCATGACCCACTAGTATCCATCCTTCCCCCAACTGTGTAGGTGAAAACATGAGGGTCCCAGGAACTCACCCAGACCCTCCTGCTGGTGTGGGTGGGGCCTCCTCTCCAGACCCCATCCTGGGGCAGCAGATCTCAGACAGACCCGCAACTGATTCCTCAGCTCTGAATCCTGCCTCACCACTCACCAGCCTTGTGCCTTGGGCAAATTACTCCACTGTTCTCTGCCTCAATTTCCACATCTGGAAAATGATAATAATAATAATGACATTTATCTTGTTTTGAGGATTAAATGTGTTAATACATACAAAGAATAGTGCCTGGCACATAGTAAGTATAGTGCAAGTAGTAGCTGTTATTAGCATTAACTGTGATCTAGGATTCCAGCAGATTCCTCCCATTAGATTACTTAGCATCCCCCTGTGCCCACAGGGGAGTTGCTCAGCCTCTGTGCCCACAACAGGGCGGGCCCTCAAGACAACTGGCATTCTTCCTGAGTTTGTCTGGCTTTCTCCCATCCTTGGACCCCCTCTATTTCCCCCCCTACTCTCAACATTTCCTCACCATGAATCCCCTTCCCCACACCCACACCTAGTGGACAGGCTCCCCCAAGAGTCTATGTGAGGAAAAGACTCTCTTTGAATTCAAAGGCCTGGGTGGCTCAGTTGGTTAAGCGTCCCACTCTTGATTTTGGTTTAGGTTCCTGAGATGGAGCCCTGCGACAGACTCTACCCTGACAGCGTGGAGCCTGCCTGGGATTCTCTGTCTCCGTCTCTGTCTCTGTCTCTGTCTCTGTCTCTGTCTCTCTCCCTCTCCCTCTGCCCCGCCCCTCAAAATAAATACAAAAAAAATAAACATTAAAAAAAAAAAGGTGTCCTTTACAATGGTGGCTTGAATGCTCAATACAAAAAGAGTTGTCTCCTTTAAGAGCCCAGTTTTGAATGAAAAAGAAAGCGTTCCAAGTGAGAAGCAGCTTTGAATCAACTTCCTGGCCACAGAAATGGGATTATCAGCAGAAAACCATATCACCTACTTAATTGCAAAACCATCCCGAAGGCCAAAGTCTGGTCTGGGCTGAGTGGCAGCCTTGGGCCTTTATAGCTACTGTTTCCAAGATCTGCAGAAGACATCACAGTGCAGTAAAGGGGATCTTTGTGGGAGTGCTATTCTCTGATACTGGGGAATAACAGAGGTGACCTATCAAACGGGTGCTTGATTTGACCTGTTGTCCGTTAGAGCCATAATCTTTGGATGCCTAAGAATTACCTTAGGGAAATGGAAGAACCAAGAAAGGGGCAGTTCTGGAGCTCCTAAGTGGATCTGGCCATTAATATTGCCCTCATGCTGAGCCAGCTTTGCCCAATGAGGGAAATAAAATACCACTTTGGATTTGCCTCAACCACCCCCTTTTGTGGGCTGATGACATGTTTTGTGGTGTGCAGGTGTGAAAGGAGCAGAAGCACCTGATTGACAGTAGGGGCTTGGCAAATGCGTAATGAATGAATTTCCCCAAGGTTGATGATCCACTCATTTCCACTTAAGAACATTCAGGGATCTTCTCAGGGTTGCTGGTGGAGTGTGATTGGTTAAGGGCCTAAGCCACCTAAATGCCCCCCTCCAGCAATGAAGGAAGGAGGATTCTTTAGAAAATTGTATCTCAAGCTTTTCAAGCAGAGATAGTCAAAACTTAAATAGCTGAGCAGTAGCTTCTCCCTGATGTGTATCAGTGAATTGGAGCTTTTCAGAATCCCTGTGGAGCACCGGGATGGTGGGAGGTATGGAGGGCAGGATCTTGCAAGGGCAGGCTTCCTGGGAGTGTTCGGGAATTCCTAAACACAACGGGAAAGGAAAAACCAAAAAACAGCCAACTCTTGCCCCACACCATCAGAAAAAGTGTCACATTTTATGGAGATTCAACTACCCCCCCTCAACAAACATTATCTCAAGGCCAAGTCCTTCCAAGCCACTCAGTTCAGTAGCCCCCAAAGGGGAAAAGATTATTCTAACATAGAACCCCATCTTTCTCTTGGACTGTCATCACCAGCCTTCTGCCAAGGTTACCTGTGCTTCATCCAATCATCTTCTACACCATCACTAGAAACATGCTTCCAAGTCACAAATCTGGTTAAGTCAGTCTCCTTCTTATACAGCCCCAATAGCTCCCAATTGTCTTCAAGATAGAATAAGGATTCTTCAACCTGGCACTGGCCCCCCCACAAGGCATATGGTATGTTGAGATCCCTGACATGGCCCAGCATTCTCTAGAGGTGCCCTTGCATGGACCACAGCTTGCAGGAATCACAGCTTCTATAGTAGACCATATTGGTTATTAAATGCAATACTGTACAACCTTGGATGCAAGTAACTTGTTTTGTGAGCGTTCCATAAGACGAGCAAACACTCCTATTTCAAGTTGATAAATTTCAACTTGATAAATGAACTATGTCTTGCAATATGAGTAGTACAGTGATTCTGAATGTCACATGATCACAGCTGAGCCAATGGTTCTCTCTCTCTCTCTCTCTCTCTCTGCGAGATTGTGGAGGATTACCAATGCAATGTCCCATTTCCATGAAATCCTCAAAAGGAGGCAAAAGCAAGTATCATTGGATAGGTTCCTTGTTAAAGTTACACGAAAAGAAAAAGATTCCATGGAGCCAATAGCTAGCAGTGATTCTGTTAGTGATAGTGAAAGTCATCCTACACAATAACCCTCTTCTCTCATGTCTCCCTCACACCAGCCATGAAGGTTTTCAAAGGTAAGTGCAGGTTAATTTGTTTCTTTTTCTTTATATTTTATATTTTCTTTATTACTTTGTATTATATTACAGTATTGTAATCATTTTTATATGAATATTTTGGGGTTGTGGAGCAAATCATCTGACTTTCTGTTGTTTCTTATGGGGAAATTCGCTTTGATATACAAGTGCTTTGGATTACAAGCATGTTTCTGGAATAGGCTATGCTCACAAACCAAGTTTTTACTGTATTTTGAATATTACTCCTGACTCAGTCAACAAGACCACCCTTATTTTTCACCATTTCCTTGTTTGCTTATTTGTTGAATGAATTAAAGGACATCCCAATAAGCAAAGCAATGAATGATATGTAACCTAGCATCTGTGACCTTGTCAGCATCGTGAAGGAAGGAAGCCCATGGGGGTATGTTGGTGAACAAATAAGGTGCCATCCACAATGACCACAGAGATGGTCACTTGGTCAGTGTCTTTCATAGGTGGGCTAAACCCAGGCCAAGTTATCAGCCAGCCAAGTTCAGAATGTAGACTTCTTCAGTGCACCCCCAAATCATCAGTCTTTCAGGGTAAACACAGCTCAAAAGACACTGATGCAAAGTAAGAATGCAACCTAACTATTCATAAAGGTGACTGGAATGCTATTATCCCTCGTCCAGGTATTTCACTTGATACCCTTGTGGTTGCAAGAGATAGAAATTCTAACTCAAAATGACTTAAGCACGAAAGAACTTTATTTGTTTTCAAGGCTGAAAGTTCCAGAGGTGGGTCCAACTTCAGGCCCTGCTGGATTCAGGGCTCAAATGGTATCACTGGGACTCAATTTCTTCCTTTTTTGGGTTCTGTTTTGCACCACGTGGACTTCCATCTTAGGCTCCATGTTGTTGCAAGATAGCTTCCTGCCCTCCAGGACCCCATCCTCTCAGCTTCCAGTCTAGCTGGCAGGAATAAGGATTCTCTTCTGGAAGCCCCAGTAAGCATCTCACTGCATCACCTGGGTTCTCATTAGGTCATGTAGCCATCACTGAATTCATCCCTTGTGGCCAAGACAGGAACATTATGTTCTGATTGCCTGAAGGCTACATCACCTGGGGATCTGGGGGCGTTTCATCCTTATGCCAAGAGCTGGTGGATGAAAAAGAGGGAAATAGGATACGGGCGCCACAATGCTCCTTGGAAAATCCAGCTGACGCCCACCATACCAGGATACTCTTTAAGAGCATTGAGGAGACCAAAACATTCTTCAGAGGCTTGCTTGTTGTGTCTGAATAAGACAAGAGGAATATTAGGAGGCAGAGAGAATTATTTCCACTAAGATCCACGAATTGTCCTCACCCCAAAACAGACCTGTCTCTAGGACAGAGCTGGGGCTAGACTACCACCCCTCCTCTCTGAAGCCCACTTTCTGTGTTGGACCCCTTCCCTTCTGCTGGCACATTCTGTGTTTATCCAGATGGGTTAACATCACTGATTCTCTCCCAAAGCTATCGGTGAGTCACCATGCCCAGCCTCACCCATCCCATATGGGTACAGGTGTTCTTGGCTTTGACTCATCCACCTTGATATAAATGAAGTGCATCTCCACAGTTCCTTCTACTTTTCTTAGTGCTGTCCTGACTTAGTGCTGTCAGCAGCCCAATGAAATGGCACCAGGTAGAGACCTCCATGCTTCTTTCCTAGGTGATGTGATGAAAGAAACGAGAGGGCAATCAACATGCCTGTGTCCATATGGCTAGATAGGGCCAAGCTACAAGCTCCCCTAATGAACCCCTGCCCGTACTTGTTACATAAATGAAGCTGCCTGTGGAGGTCCGTAAGCAGGTAACAATCCAGTCTCTCTTCAACTCACCGCCAAAATGGAAGACTAGCCCTCGTAGTGGAGGTGAAGACACTCTTCTCTTAGCCACTCCAAGCAATTTGCTGATACTTTCTCCTATCCTTGGCCCCTAAGCCAACCTCAGAGGCACTGCCCTTGTTATTCATAGGCTGGAGGGACAAGTCTTCTTGACGCTGGGGCAGGAGGGTGGGGGGAGCAGCTGTGTGACAATCAGTCCCCAAAGACTGCCACGGCTCCTATCTAGATGCAGTCAGTGCTCAGATAAGACAAGACAAATGGCAAACAACATTTGGACTGACAGGTGCCATTTATTAACGTGCTCTAGATCAATGG
Organism: Prionailurus bengalensis; assembly: GCF_016509475.1. NCBI lineage: Eukaryota > Metazoa > Chordata > Mammalia > Carnivora > Felidae > Prionailurus > Prionailurus bengalensis. The sequence continues at coordinate 68,180,909 of NC_057346.1, read as the reverse complement.
CATCCGAAATTAAAACGTTCTATATCTGTCACATGTCCTCAGCAGGCCCTCTGGCAGGGTAGAGATGCCAGCTACAGATTGGTGTGAGAGTAAGGACGTGGAGGAGGGGAAACTGTCGGCCTTGGGGCATGTGGCACTTCCCACCAGAGCCACAAGCAAGGCTCCCCAAACTGTGAAGGCTCCAGAAGCTTCTCAAATAAGTCAGAGGATTGGGAGATGGAAGTCCAGACAGTAAGACTCCACAGCTGGAGAGTCGAGGGGCACGTTCTTCAGAGTTTCCCAGATGATCAGGTGTTGTCCTGGACATGGGACTGAAACATCCAGGCCTCCAGGCCTCCCATGGAGAAAACCAGCCCACAACGGGAAAAAGCCTGTTTTCTGGCCCCCTATGGGATCTGTGGGCATAGCAGATGCTGTGGCTGCCCCATCCCATATCCCTCCAGCAGCCCAAGTTCACTGGCAGTTGTGAAGACAGTCCTCAGGCCTCACCCCCTGCACCCGGTCTCTTGTCTCTGCCTGGCTGACTTCTCTTAGTGGCCCGGCACAACCATGAAGTGCAGTGAAGTTCATGCAAGGGGCTGGGGGGTGGCAGAGGGTAGAAAAGTGCCCCACCTCCTCGTTCTCCACTGGCACAATTCTGAGGCAAGGGCCACATGGTTTTTGGAAGGCCCCCAGGGGAATGCCCACAATGGTGACTCGTTAATTAGCTCTTTGCCTTCTGTATCTAACTTTCCCCACTTCCTCCTGGCATCCAGGGATCACTTTCCGGATAAATAGTGTGCCCTTGCCTTCCAGGAATGCTTCTATGTTTGCTCTGTACCCTCTTCTCTTCCTCGGAGCCTCCCTAGGGTCATAGAGCTTTGCAAGCAGAGGACACAAAAAGGCCCATTCTTGCCTCTTGGCTCCACCCTGATTGACTACAAATCCCAGAACACTGTGGGCCCCTCTCCTGCCCTCACTCTCACCTTGGCCACAGCTGGGGGTTTTCTCTAGATCTTCCTGGACCTGATGGAGCCCCAGAATCTGTGTAGGGACAGCCAAATGATATGGTAGTAGAAACAAGGACGGTGATTGGCTTCTAGCTACGGCATTAGCTATGTGGCTTTGAGGAAAGACACATAGCCTCTCTGAACCTCAGTTTCCCCATCGCTATAATTGGGAAAGTATCCAAACCCATCTCACGTGGTTGTGGCTACAGTCAAACAGGGTAAATATATGTGAAACTCTTTGTAAACTCTAATGTTTTCCACGGCTGGTATTCAGCTAGTACACACTAGAACAACTCTGTCATTCAGGGCTGCTGTTGGCTCTGATTGGTTGGAACCTGTGCTACCCCTATTATTAAATATTTCACATATCACTTCTGACTAACACTACAACTACATGCACATCTTGTTTCTCCTGCTTGGCAGCAGCTGGCCATGCTCCCTGAATAGTAGAATCATAGCTCGTCTCTGAGGAGAGTCCTGGGGAGGGCCACGTTCCTCTGAGCTCCCCCCTAATCTGACCGTGCCAAGAAAAAATGTTGAATACCAGACACACAGGAATCCCCCAGATAGATCGATCCCGTTTCAAACATGCAAACACAGAGCACATTGTGCAAATATGCCACAAGGCTGGCTTTGAGGCCCAGTCCGTTGCTAAGGAGTCCAGTAATTCATCCAGCCTAATTAAGCATGTTTACAGGGCTACATGTTCTCCTCCACCCATCCACAAAAAGGCCCTCAACCACGACTCGGTTAATTAATCAGAGGGCTGTGTGAGCGGGTGCTTGCTCGCTAGTAGAGAAAGGTTTCTTCAGGTCAGGTCTACATGATTCAAGCCCTGAACAATCCTGGGAGGTTGGGGAGGGCAACCTGGGGACAGGCCAGTCGGGTGCTCAGGGTTGGGCACTGAGCGATATACCAACACCACTAACTGTGGCTGAATATTCAAAGTGAGGCAGGAAGAGGAGCAAAGGCCTTCATTAACATCTGTTTGCATATTCATTGTCGACTGTGAGGTATTTAAACCAGGCTCACCCATCACAGAGATCCATATCGTGACTGGCAGAAAAATGGTAAGATTTCTTAGTCCTGAATTTCGCTTTGGAGTAGGGGAGACTGAATATTGCCTGGTGTGATACTCATTATCCAAAGTAGACTCCAGCGTAATTAAACTTGGCAGTGAGTATAAATACCCCCTCCACCACCCTGCTCCTTGTACCGGGAGTGAGTGTTGGAGCCGAGAACCAAGCTTCGTCTCACACCAAAGCCCACGCCCTCTCCCCTGAGCCACTGCCTTGTCCTGGTTTGGATGGTCCAGAATCCATTGTTCTGTGTCTCATGGGGTATGGGGAACCCTGGCTTAATTCTGACATTCTGGGTGGATCAAAGAATTCAGTGAACAAGTTGGGAGAGCACTGCTGGAGGAGCTCAGATACAGGGTCGTGGGTGGCAGCAGGGAATCAGCAAGGGTCCCAAGAAAAAAGCTTAGTTTCTGGGGAAGCTGCACAGGGATAGAATCCAGTCATGTCAGCTGGGGTTCAGGGTAGGGTTCTATAGTTGGCTAGACTACCAGGGCGGACCCTGAATCCAATGACCAGTGTCCTTACATGAGAAGGGGAGCTGAGACCCACAGAAGGTGAGGTGATGGCAGAGACAGAGATTGAAGCAGTGTTGTTCACAAGGCACGGGGCACCATGGACTGCCAGCAGCTACCAGAAGTGAGGACAAGAGACACCCATGTCCCTTAGAGCCTCCAGAAGGAACCAGCTCTGCCAATATCTTGATTTTGGACTTCAGGCCTTCAGGACTGTGAGAGAATTATTTCTGTTGTCTTAAGCCAGCCAGTTTGTAGTAATTTGTCACAGCAGCCCTAGCAAACTACAGGCTCCATTCCTGCTAAGACTCTGGGACAAACCAGGAAATGCCCGCAGTCCTGTGACTGCAGGCTGAGGCTGGGCCTGGGCCTGAGAAGGAGAGCAGAGTCTCTGCCCAGCATGCACAGGCTGACCGTAGAAGCCCCAAAACTCCTCTCTTGACTTGAGGGAGTGACTGGGGCTTCATGCCTTCCTGGTCCCCATGCAAGTGAAGTTCTTCATGATGCCTGTCAGAATGACTAAAATTAACATGAGAAACAGCAGTTGTTGGCGAGGATGTGGAGAAAGGGGAACTTTCTTGCCCTGTTGGTGGGAATGCAAACCGGTGCAGCCACTCTGGAGAGCAGTATGGAGGTTCCTCAAAAAGTTAAAAACTACCTATGATCCAGTAATTGCACTACTAGGCATTTACCCAAATAACACAAAAAATGCTAATTCAAAGGGATATATGCACCCTAATGTTTATAGCAGCATTATCTACCATAGCCAAACTATGGAGAAAGGCCAAGTGTCCATCGACTGATGAATGGATAAACAGGATGTGGTATATACATACAATAGAAAATTACTCAGCCATAAAAAAGAATGAAATCTTGGGGTGCCAGGGTGGCTCAGTAGGTTAAGCATCCGACTTCAGCTCAGGTCACGATCTCACAGTTGGTGAGTTTGAGCCCCGCGTCGGGTTCTGTGCTGACAGCTCAGAGCCTGGAGCCTCCTTCGGATTCTGTGTCTCCCTCGCTCCCTGCCCCTCCCCCACTAGCATTCTGTCTCTCAAAAATGAATAAATGTTAAAAAAAAATATGTAATGAAATCTTGCCATTTACAATGACGTGGATGGAGCTAGAGAGTATAATACTAAGTGAAATAAATCAGAGAAAGACAAATACCACATGACTTCACTCATATGTGGAATTTAGGAAACAAAGCCAACAAGCAAGGGGGGGAAAAGAAAGAGAGAGAGAGAGGCAAACCAAGAAACAGACTCAACTATAGAGAACAAACTGATGGTCACCAGAGGAGAGGAAGGGGGGTGGTGGTGAGGGGTGAAACAGGTGATGGGGATTAAGGAGTACACTTGTGATGAGCACGGGGTGATGTACGGAAGTGTTAAATCACTGTATTGTACACCTGAAACTAATATTACCCTGTATGTTAACGAACTGGAATTTAAAGAAAAACTTAAAAAAAAAAGTTCCTGGTTAAGTGGTTTGTTGCCCGCTGCTAAGCAGGGCTGGGGCAGGCAGAAACAGGCCCAGGGCCTGAAGTCCAGCAGTTCCAAAGATTTATGTGGCTCCCTGCAGCAGAAGTGTGGTCTGACAGGTGTGTGCGGGGAAGGGAGAGATGTACTCACCTGGCCCATCTTTATGAATTGACCATACATTTGAAAGAATGGATATAAGGGGCTGGCTAGCTGTCACCCCACTGTCCCGGGCTGGGTTCAGCTTCTCTGATACAGAGCTCAAGGGTCCCCTTTATTTTCTCCTCCCCATACTACTTGCACTTGAGGGAAAGAGAGCCTGCCCTCGACCCACAGGGGCCCTGGCTGAGGGGCCTAGGTCAGGGGCCAGGGCTGAACATAGGAACTCCTACCTGCAGCATCCTGGAGGCTGAAAAGCAGAGAGCCTGGTGCATGAGTCCCAGAGAAAGCTGAGATCCAGATACCTGGAAGACAAAGCATAGACACCAAGTCCAAAGTCTCAAGACACAGAATTGAAATGTGGGTGTGAAGCCAAGGATTCAGAATGGAGCAAAATGGAGTTTGGAGAGAAAGCAGGCCAAGGATGAGCAAGGAGAGTTTAGGTACCTGCCTTGCTGCTGTTGTGCTGGGGGCTGTGGCTCCCTTTTAAGGGATGGTGGGACCTCAGTGCATGGCCCGGGGAAGACCGGAGGCTGGTTTAAGGGGCCTGAGGTAACCTGACACTAACCAGGGAGTCCCATGCTCACCTAGAAAGGTCAGGCCTTCCACACTGGGATTCAGTTGACAGAGGGTCAGATGCTCCCCTCCAAAACCTCCAAACAAGCCTTCAAGATAACATCTTGTCTTCAAAGCTCAGGCCTGGGAAAGGGAGGAGAGAGCAGAGGGTGACAGAATGAGTAGCAGTAAACCCTCCACAAGCTTCTTTGGAGTGCAAACCCTGTGGGCTCAGAGCTGAGGCCCTGCCCTGGGCAGTGATGCCCAAAGTTGCAGGCCCCTGGACAATGCCCCAGAAGTATCAGACGTTGGGACAAGTTTTCCCAAAGAATTCAGATTTGGAGTGGCCATCTCACTCTCCCTGCCCTGAGTTCCCTCTGCTGCAGAAGCTTCTAACTTAGTTCTGGGCCCCGGAGCCCCCACTGGTAAAACCCCTGGGCAAAGCAGGGGGCCCAACCCTTCTGGTACAGGCTCATCGTCTTAGATGGTGAACAAGCAAGCAAACCAGAATAGGCCACCCCCAAGGCAAGAGGACACGTGGGTCAAAAGTTGGCCCAGAGCCCAAACTGAGCACCAGAGGTCACAGAGACTGCAAGTGGGCTGCCTGGGTCGATTCTGACATTTCTGTGACTTCTTTGAGGACATCCTCATGGACCACAGGGGGAAGCATCTGCACGCTTTTCCCCCAGGGAGTTGGCTCACCCTCTGGCCTCATTAGAGTTTCAAATGCAAATTTAGGTAGAGCAGCAAAAATACATACATTAGTTACAGAATCACATCAATATGTAGAAAAGGTCTGATGCAAATTGGAAAGTGACATTTGGAAACTCTTTGATAAATGGCTGTGCAGAACTTAAGATTCCATTTGGAAGTTTGATGTCAAATAGGTGACATGTGGCTTTCCACAGGGGGCTCCTGCCTCCCGGGCTCTGCCCACACACAGCTCAGAGACTGCTTTGGAAATCCCATCAGCATGCAGGTATGACTTCCAGCCATCAAAACGGCTCATTCTTTCCCCCCTCCAAATTATATCATCCAAAGCTGGCCAGGCTAGTGGAAAATGGACCCTCACAGGGGAGTGCCGGAGGGATAGTAGATGGCACTCTTCTGGGCATGGTAGTTCGGCAGAATGTGTCAAAAGCCTTGACATTCTTCATGGTTCCTGAGCAAGGTTTTCACTTCTAAGAATTAAGTCTAAAGATATGGTTAGGCCTGTGCACACATGCCACTCTCCCACCCTCAATTTAGTTTAAAAAAAAAAAAATCAAACAACATTAAAGACTTTTATTTCGGGAGAAGGAGAAAATAAAATAAAACTCAAAAGTAGCTGGCTATTGGATTTAGAAAATCTGTGGTCTCTTGTCTATGAAAGGTAAGGCTTTGAGCTGGTCTATATGGAAGAGATAGCGACAAAATAGGAACAAAAGAACCTAGCACAACAAAGTAGCAGAAACTTGAGGGTGGGGCTCCTGGGTGGCCCAGTCTGTTGGATGGCCGACTCTTGATGTGGGCTCTCGGTTTGTTGAGCTCGAGCCCCACGTTGGGCTCTGCACCCACAGTGTGGAGCCTGCTTGGGATTCTCTCTCTCTGTCCCTCCCCCATTAGTGCTTTCTCTCTTTCTCTCAACAGAAATAAATAAACTTAAACAAAAAAAAAGAAAAGAGAATAAGAAGCTTCAGATTGGTCCTTTGACAACTCAAGTAAGGGGTTTGGGAAACTGAGACAACCAAGAGGAGAGGAGACAGGAGAAGCATTTGGGAGAGAGGGGGCCAAGCAGTCTGCTGACAGGACCTTGGACCAAGCAGAGAGAAGCAGTGAAGCGTCCTCAAGGGAGGAGTAATGACATCTCATCTAACCTTTTCCATCTTGAAACCCCATTTTACATAAACCATTTAACCCAGGTCGTTGTACAGTAGACTTGGGTTAAGCGTCCTGAGGGACATGGAGGAGGGGGAACCAGGCAGCTCATGGTGGGAATGAGGTGAGGACAACCCAACACTGGAACAACTAACGGGAGAGGTGGCAGGTGGTGAGAAGGGTACTGTGGGGACTGGAGTGGGGGTGTTGAAGGAGAAGGGGAGCACCGTCCTCCATCCTCCCGTCCCTCATTCCCCAGTGGCCTCAGAAACGTTAGCCAGGAGGTGCCAACAGGCAGAGAAACCACATCAAAATGTCATCAGTGATTATCTCTGGATGCGGATGCTGGGATGATGCTTTTGGGGTTGAATTTTCCTCTTTGTTTCATGTATTCTCAATGTTTTAAACAAGTTGTATTACTTGTGAATTTTTTTTTCAAGTAAAACTAAAAAAAGAAACCAATGTGCAGACATGTCTGCTGTAGGACTTCACACACCTGATGGTAGACAGCATACCTTGCCCCAAACCAGGGGAAACACACAGCCATTGGAGCCTGACTCCTCTCCCAAACTGCACAGGACATTTATTCAAGGCACTTGCCAGGCTAGCTCCAGGGGTAGAGCCCCTGTTGTTCCCAGTCTCTGCCAACAAGGCTTCCAGAACCTCTAAGAACTCTCAAGCAAGAAGGCAGCCAAGGCAGAGTCATTATAAAAAGGATCATTGTTACACTCACATTTTCTAGGTCTAGTGTTCAAATGCCTTAGAAAAGATGTGGAAGGTGGCCCTTTCTAGAAAAGAAAATGGTCATGCCTCCCAGCTACACACCAGACTCCTGCTTTTATCCCTTCAGAAAATTCAAAGAGCCAAGGTTTCTGAGTTCCAGCCGCGGCTGCGCTTATCCACGACGAGAACCCCATTCTGTTCTCCATGCTCTCTCTGGCCTCATGAATCTTGGCAGAGGGCTGCTTTCCTATGGTGATGACTCCCATATTAATTTAAGTCTTTTCAAGACATACTTGCTAATTAAAATGTGAAACAGTTTTTATTCCTTTAATTAAGATACAAGATGGGAAGCATAATTTAATTCGGTCCATTGAAAATATCAGTATTATTAGCTCCATAACTTGCTTCCATTAAAGATGACTATGTTAAACATTTTTTTTTACTCCTGTACTTGCTGGAGCTTTGGTATATGCACTGACTCAGTCCTGAAACTTTTGTGGGAATTTGGTGGCTGTGACCCCTTTGAAAGAGCTGTGTGGTAGCCAGAGTCACCAAGTACTTCAGCTTTAGGGCCCTGTCTTAGGTTGGGTGCCCCAAGAAGCAGACCCTAAGAAGGATTTGAGTCCCAGCAATTTATACAGGAAGTACTTTTAGGGGAGTGAGGAGTGAGACAGGAACAGGAAGAGCATCAACTCAGGTGGGGGCATGAGCTGGGAATTGAGGGTAATCTCACAGGGGACATCTGATAGTGTAGACTACATCTCCGAGCTGTGCCATCTGAGTGACAAGAGAGGTGGGTGTCTCTCCTCCAACTGCCATCCCTAATTGGCCCAGGGATCCTCCCAGGAGTGTCTGCTCTGCAGTATGTCCAGCCACCCCCTCTGGCAGAGAATTGCAGACATTGAAGAGGGAACCATCAGTGTGAGGTGGCGAACGCTAAGAGGAGATAGGCAGGGCATCAGTGGCCTGGGTTATGTCCTCACAGCCCTGTCCTCTGCAATTGCACAGGCTGGGCAGAAAGAGACCAGAAGGCATGCAGGGAGAGTGTCAATCACTGACTTATTGACAAGTTCTTTCCATGGCCTAAGAGACAAAATCATGGACTAGTGGCCAGAGTCCTCATTTGGAAGTCTCTAGAAAGGACTGAGAGCAGAAGGAGAAGTGTTACTCTCCCACCCAAAGTCAGAGACAAATGTAGGGAATCAGGAAAAGCAAAATCAAGGGCCCAGAGATGGGAATGAGGGTATAGTTCTAAGGTCATTTATCATCCATCCATCCATCCATCCACCCATTCAGAGAAGCCTGTCCCCTTACTGGCCAAGCAGGCTACTTGAGAGGGATGAAGCAGGAGAAGCAGGTGGCCCCAAAGCTGGTCCAGTGGTGCTTCACAGGCTTGTAGGTGATAGAGAACTCACCCATGTGGCAGCCAACCATCTCAGACTCTATCTGTGCCGGATTGGAGGGGCCATCCCGTGGGAGCTGGAAGTACCAGCTTCCTCCAGCTGAAGACAGGACAGCTCTCAGTGTGATCCTGTACTAAGTGGGAGAACTGCAGCTGGAAATGGGGAAGTGAATGCATTGTCTGAGAAGTCTGAAAAGTATGAGAAGTCACCAGTGGATCAGAACTGATACTGGACAGTCGGCTGAAGGGAGATTTTGCTGGTGAGACCTTGCATCCTAGGCGGGGTTGAAAAGGAAGGGTGGTGGGAATCAAAGAAACAGACTTCAGGAAGGAGAGTGGGACTTGAGAAGCCTGTGCCAGGGAGCTCTTAGCAAGTCAGATAGGACGAGCTGGATTGCAGCCCAGACTGGAGGATATTGGACAGGGTGCACAGTAGGAGAGGTCCTGTGTCAGAGGAAGTGCGGGACAGAATGAGCCTAGCATTGGGAGCCAGACCTCCCCAAGGTTCAAGTCCTGGCTGTACCACTTACTTACTGAGTGACCTTGGGCAAGTGGCTTAGCTTCTCTGAATCCCTGCATAGAATCCTGTGAGGGCTAAATAAGGTGACATGGAAAAAATGCACAGCATAGTGTCTGCCCCATGGTGGGACCCCATAAAAGCTACTTCCTGCCCCTCCTTTATCTTAAATTGTAACCTGTATAACATTCTGGGGACCCACACCTTCGGGAGGTCCCATAGTGGCAGCGTCTGACTGTATGTGCAGTTGTCTGTGTGCATGCCCTTGTGTGTAAAAGTGGGCAGAAGTTTGCCTGGACGAGAAGTAGAGTCACCCGCTGTACCCCCGTTTCTTTGAATATACCTGTCCTAAACAAAACTAGGTATGAACAGCCCCTCCCTTCCTGCTTCTGGCATTTCCCAGAGAGGTAAGGACACTAAGGCAGAAGGGACTGAAAGGTGGTGCCCCCAGTCACACAGCTGGTGATTGTCAGAGCCAGCAATGACGCCCCCTCTCTCCCCACTACCACCAGGTCCAGCCCTGGAGGTTCAAGCCTAGGACATTGTATCTTTTAGGGTTGTGGTAGGAGTGTGGAGGTGAATATTTGAATCTCAGCAGCACTTGTTTCTAACTGAAGGGATTTTTTCTTCCCACCCAACAATTCCTTCCAGGAAGGGACAGGTGATACATCTGAAGCTGGAGGCAGAAACTGACTCAGCCTGAGTAACCCAGGCCCCAAATTCCATCCAGAAATCCTTACATTCTGGGAGAGGCAGGAGCTGGAAAGTAGGGCCTCAGAAGAGCTGACTGTAGTGCTCCCCCTATGGGTGAGCACCAGAACATAAGAGCATTTTGAATCCTTAAAAAAAAAAAAATTTTTTTTTATGTTTATTTATTTTTGAGAGAGAGAGAAAGTGCAAGCAAGGAGGGGCAGAGAGAGAGACACACACAGAATCCAAAACGGACTCCAGGCTCTGAGCTGTCAGCCTTAAAAAAAAAAAATTTTTTTTTATGTTTATTTATTTTTGAGAGAGAGAGAAAGTGCAAGCAAGGAGGGGCAGAGAGAGAGACACACACAGAATCCAAAACGGACTCCAGGCTCTGAGCTGTCAGCACAGAGCCCGACACAGGGCTTGAACTCATGAACCATGAGATCATGACCTGAGCCAAAATTGAATCCTTAACCAACTGAGCCACCCAGGCATCCCAAGAGCATCTTAAATCTTATGAGGTGGGGCCCTTGGGCTTTAATGCTAATGCTGGCTACCCAGAAGGTCACCCCTTTCTCTGGTCCCATACCTCCTCACACAGAAGTCCCCAAGGCTTGCAGCCCAGAGCCTCTTCCTGTGGGGAGTTCAGTGGAAACCCCAGAACAAAGTGAACCCACAGTGCAGCTGTCTTCCCTTTAAAACAATATGTGGGAAAAGTCACCCTCGGCTGTCAGACCACATTATGAAGGGCTCACTCTCTAACTCAGGAATCTAGTCAAGCTAAAGCTCTTCCTGAGCACAGAAGAGCCCCCTACAGCAGTTGGTGGAGGCCACCTCCAGCCCCCTGACCCAGGAAGCCTGTGACATAAATGGTCCCCCCATTTCCTGATGCCTGTGCTCCCTCGCATTGCTTTTGGAATTTGACACTGGTCGCTTGAGCTCTGTTTACCACCTTTTAATCTTGCAGCTTCGATTATGTAGTAGCCATTCAGAGCAGGGACAATCCAGAGGACCAACAGGCAGGTAGGTGAGTGATGGCAGAAGTGATACCCACAGGGGTAGCCCAGAAAACCCACAGCTGGACTGATGAACCCACCGGGGTGAGGGTTTTGTGCGCCAGCCCTTGTTACAACCTCCCCACTCACAGTTGTCAACTTCGAAAGGCATCCCCAGGGCCTGATCTGCTTCCCTGGAGGACTCTCAAACCTGTATCTCCATTCTGTTCTTTGCCCTAAGCTCCAGATCCGTTTATACAGATGTTTCCTCCCAAGGGTCCTCCAACACAGCAGACTCACTGCGGGAGAGGACAGTCCAATCTGCCCCTCTGGGCATCACCCTCAAGTCTGTTCCTTCCCATCTGTTTCCCATCTCTGTGAATGGTGCCTGACACATTGACTCCACCTTCCCCATCCCTCCTGGCCAGGCTTTCCTCCTGTCCAGGAAGCTCTACCTCCTGTGTGCATCTCTACTCTGCATTTTCCCCATCCCCCCTTAATATCTCACATCTCACTTATTTTCACACCCACTTAGGTCTTTTTGCACTGGTCTTGCCCCAGCATTTAGCCCATCTGCCTGGAACACCATTTCTTTTCTCCATTTCCCTCCTCATAAGCCTTCTTCCTCTGAGAGGCCTTTCATGGTTTCTTCATGTAAGATGAAGCGCAACCCCTTCCCCTGTGGACCTCTAGACCTTGACACTCATGCCTCCATTTGAGCCCCGGACATATGGAACTGCCATTGATTATTGTCTTGCCTTCCTCCCCACAGGGCTCCTTGAGAGCAGGGAACAGGCTTTCTCCTTCTCTGTGTCCCCAGTTGGAACTCAGTTCTTGGCAAATAGTAAATGTTTCATAAATGTTTTGTTGACCTAAATAGCCTTGTAATAAAGAGGGCAGTCCCTTTTCTCCAATATCTGAAGGATAGGGAAAGTGAATTTTGTGTTGGTATCTTTCCATTCCCAGACCCCAAATATCTAAACCAGCTGAATTTTTTAGCAACTGACTCCATCCAGTGCAAGCACATCCTTCTCTCAATAGACAGGAAGTCTTTTGTAAGGAAATTTCTTTGTCTCCCATCACATTTCTTTTTGTTTTATATTTGGAGCTGTACTTCCATTTCAGAGCGTCAACACCTAATATTCCCTGTGGAAAGGTGAAACATAGCTGTGGTACTCTGTCTGATTCTGCTGGTCCCACTGTCAGGGAAAACAGGTTCCTTCCTTGGCTGAAGCTCCCACGCTCGGGAGGGGAAGACCATCCACTTGACAGCCCAGAGCCGCACATGTGTGAACACTCCGTGTTTGAGAATGATCCTACCACACACACCAAACGAATAACAGAAAATCAGCCTATGTCACCTAAGCCCCTGGGTATAACTTGGCATCCATAAAAATCACAGAATTCTCTCTCAGTGATGCTCACAGACAAGGACTTTTCCAAATCACTTATTGCTTCTGAGAGAGAATATATCTGCTTTGGGTTCCATATGGGCTTTGTGCATAGGCTTTCTCACTCATTCAGTAAGCATTTATTGAATACCTACTGTGAGCCATCCACTGATCTGGGCTCTGGGCAATTCAGAGATGAGTAGCAAAATCACTCTTCGTTGTTTGGACTTTTGCTTACCTTTTCTGCTACAATGATTTTCTCCCAGCCTTCCTTACTTTCTGTCTTCTGAGTGTTTTCCTTTATATTTTACATCACAACTTCCTTTGGTTTTATCACAAAATCAATTGCAACCTCCCCACTGCAGGCAAAACAGTTGTACTTAAATGGACTTCAAGCTTTTAAATCTATTTGGGTTACATTTTCCCTATCTCATCTACTCAATCACTCACTAATCCATCCTTCCTTCCTATCTACCTTTTTCCCTTCCTTCCATCTACTAATACATCCATGCATCTTCCATCCATCCATCTATCCATCCACCCATCTATTTTCCCATCCAGCTATCTGTCCATCCAGCCATCCAGCCAGCCAGCCAGCCAGCCACCCACCCACCCATCCATCATCTATTTATCATCTGTCCATCCAAATATTAATACATCCATTTATGGAGCAGATATTATGTCATAAACAACTGGGCACTGGGCATACTGAGCTGAATAAACATAAGCCCAACACTAAAATAACTTATAATCCGGTGGGGAAAAGGGAAATTTTTACCAATGTTTATGAGGAGTATGAAGAGAGCAGTGTGAGAATCAAAGGGAGGAGATGATTATCCTAGAGAACATGGGAAGATGACTTCATAAAGCTGACATTTGAGCTGAGTTTGGAAAGTGAAGCAGAAGGGAAAAAATGCCACCCAAAAGAAGTAGCCACTGCAATGACTTAGAGACTTAAAATAACAGGCTGTGAACAGAAAAAAAAACAAATGTCAAGAAGCTCAGTATGATTGGGGCAAATAAGGCACACGTGAGAAGAATATAAACTAAGGTTAAAGGCAGACTAGTCAGGTTTGGAGGATCCCAAATGTCAGACTAAGGTCTCTGGGCTGTTTTCTGGAAACCATAGGAAGCCATCAGATGTCAGCAGTTTGGAAAAACGGTTGTGGCTGCAGAGGATCAGTGAAAAGTGGACTGGAAAGGAGGCTGGGAGGCCAGTTAGGAGGCCTGTACAGTGGACCAAATAAGAGATGAGGCCTGGAGTGAAGGCATGGAGGGGGCAGAATGGAGGAGAGCAATGGAGAGAAAGGATGTCCCTCTAGATGTTGAAAGCCAGCCGTCTGTCTCAAAGGAGTCAGAATAAATAAATGCTTCTTGTGATGCAGCCAAAGAGCTTGGTAAGGTCTTCTTGGGGCCCAGCTGCCTGCAAAATGCTCTAAGCCCTGCCTGACAATCAGAGGAAGCAAGCCCTCTGCCAGCCCAAAGTGAATGACTCTCCTAGAGAAATGTACTGGTGTCTGCCTTGTGCTGACCTATGACAGCATCAGGACCCAAGTCAGTGAGACTGTCCCTCTCGGCTGGAGCTCATGATGAGGCAGTGATCAGAACACAGCTCTCAGTCCTTCCGTTTGAGGTGACCCGGTTTCCGTATCTACAAGCCTTACCAGAAGACGGAGCCCAGGGTGTGATAAATTACACACACTCTCTCTCTTTTTTAAAATTTGCCTTAATGTTTATTTATTTTTGAGAGAGAGAGAGAGAGAGAGAGAAAGTCAGAGTGTGAGCAGGTAAGGGGCAGAGAGGGAGGAAGACACAGAATCTGAAGCCGGCTCCAGGCTCTGAGCTGTCAGCACAGAACCCGACATGGGGTTCAAACTCATGATCCATGAGATCATGACCTGAGCCGAAGTTGGACGCTTAACTGATTGAGCCACCCAGGCGCCCCAAATCATACTCTCTCTTGTTCTCAGTTTCACACCCTTAGAATTCAACATCACTGTTTTATTAACAGGCAATTTATTTGTTAGTTCCATTTTTTTCCTATTGATACAAAAGGTTCTTGTTACTCAGATACGAAGGACCATTCCAAAGTGAGAGCCACAGAGAAAAGGAAACTTGAATTCCTATCCTGAGGAGCAAAATTAGTCAAGAGCTCCTCAAAATAGTGATAAAAAGAAGGGGATACCATTTATACCATACCTACGGAGCATATGACAATGGTTTTATTATTATTACCATTATTATTATTATCATTATCTGCCTTCTCAGGAGTTCTGTGAGGTGAGTTAAAAGATCAGGAAACTGAGGCACAAAGCATTCAGGCCACTTGCCCAATGTCCCCCAGATTCTGGTTTGGAGAACCGGGGTTTAGATCCACATCTGCCTCATTTAGAAGACCCTGTTTACCTCATCACATTATGCCACCTCAGGGTGGCAGTGCTGGGGGAATGAGCATGGACAGAGAGTTGGAGCTGAGGAGCACCCAGCCTTGGAGTCAGGAGGTTTGAGCTGCTGGACCGCCTCACTAGTTCCGCGACTCGGACAAATCACACGGCTTTGTGAACGTCCCCTGTGCCTCTACGGTGACGAGGTGTATTGGGTCATCCAGGCCCACAGTTCTGCTTCCAAGCTAAGCAAGAGAACGTACTCATAGCTCTACAGACGGCATTGCTATTCTATTTGGTGTTGGAACATCTCTCCACGTGTGTCATAAACCCAAAACAGAGCCTGGATTATGAACTTGAAGTTGAGTCTTCATAGTTTCCTCAGATTCAGCTGCTTTTGAAGGATCTACTCTGTGTGCCAGGTATATCCCAGCAACCCAGGGAGGCGTGAGGGAAATAACGTGCCGGCTGGCGCAGTCCTAAATTCAGTCGTTCTGCATCTTCCCCCTAGCTGAACTCGGTGACTTTTCCCCAACACTGGTTTCAGGAACACTAACATCAGATGTGAAGAGACGTTATAAGATCAAGAGCATTCTGTGCTCAACAAGTCTGAAAGACACCCTGTTAAACGAGAATGAATAAGCTTCTTTATCGTGGGACTCCTCCAAGACTTTGGTAAGCTGATGCCTTTAGGAATCTCCAGGAAGGGAAAGAATAATCAGGGTCTCCCACACTTTCTGGACTACAGAACCTTTTCCAGGGAAAACCTAGCCACACAAAAGCTCCAATGACTATACTTGGAGGAGCACCAGATCATGGGCTTAAAAATCTTTAGTCAGCAGAGCTAAATTGTAATTATTAACGTGCTGCAATATGAAAGATGGGGCCACTGCCTGACACAGAGTCGGTGTTCATTACATGTTAACAGGAGCCGGTCTGTGTTAGTTACGAGCACCGTCTCTGGCTTGCACGTGGCCCTAAGGGTCACACTGCTCCCCTCAGCTGGGAGGGAGCAGGTGGGGTCAGATAACCTCTACCATTTGGGGAGTGCATCTTCTGCAAAGGCATTCACAGCTTTTAGCCCAATGCTCCTTTTCTTCCCTTTTCTTGTGACATTTTGGGAAGATGAATCATTTGGCAAGGATGAATCGTCACCCCGCTCCTGAGCGCGTGCACTTGTCAGCAGGAGGTTTATTCAGTGAGTCCTCTGAGAATCTGTCCTTGTCCAGAGTGACTGGTTGATGTGTCTTATCCTGAATCTGCAGGCGCCCGCGGTGTGGGAATCAGGCCAACAGCCCCTTGCGGTGTTTTCATGAGCTGATATTTTTAAAAGTTGAAGGGCGCTGCTTTTCTTTCTCAATTGTAGAACCAGGATAGGAATAACCCAACGATGAGGATCACGTGAGGATGAACATGAACATGGTGAGTTTATTTTGTCATTTTCTCACGCAAAAATAAAAATAATCTTGAAATGCCAACGAAGTAGCACGCACAATTCTTACAGAAGAATCTGCTTATCTTTTTAAAATAATTTCCTTGAAAAAGAACAGCTCTCTCTCTCTTTTTATTCTTTTCTATATCCACCCTTTCAATAACCGTTAAATTTTTCTTGGTATAAAAAGGGTATGTTCTTCCTATAAAATTTGTGAAAAATACAAAAAGCCATAAAGTAAAAATTAAAATAGTAATCCCGTCACCCAGGGAAAACCATCGGGGCTTCTGCGTTTCTGTTATATGTACTCTGTGCGCATGGCTTTCATTTTTATGTATTTCTTTCACTAGAAAGAAATAAATGTATTTATATGTGCACATACATATTCATAAATACATGTATCACATAAACATAGGATATATATATATATATCATACGAGGAAGGCATAGATATACACAAAGAACTGTTTTTACCAAATTGGGAATGCACCACGTATAATTTTCAAACCTCTTTTTTCACTTAGTACTATATCATAAACCGTTTCCAAGGGCCGAAGCTTCCCAGTCCAGATCACCTGAGGTGTTGGCTCATACATGAACCGATGAATTTACAAGCTGCTGTCAAACATGACTAGTGATGGCTGTAGCATTAACATCAGTGGTTCTTCTTGAAAGCAATTAAATTTGGCATTGCTATCACTACCTAATGTGTTTATATCAGCTCCTGTAATTGTTTTCTAAAGCCATAAATTTCTCAAGTTAATTATAAACAAATTGCTCTGCTTAATTAATGGGCATCACTAACGGGTATTATCCAAAATGCATGTGAATGAACCTTGTGACAGCCTCACAGGGGCTAGATTAACAATGTCAGGTGGTAGCCCTGGGAGAGAAGTCAATCACCCAGAACCCGGGTCTTGAGTGTGCTCCAAAAAACCCCAGGTCTAGAATCTGCCGGAGCAAGAGTGTTCCAAGGCCATACTGCCCATGCTGGTCTTCAGGATGCGTGTCACCTCGGACCTGCCCAGCTAGGCATCAAGAAGTATGGGGGAAGGGATACAGGAGTGCTGATGCAGGGGGGCACTTGTACCCCAATGTTTGTAGCAGCACTTTCAACAATAGCCAAACTATGGAAAGAGCCTAAATGTCCTTCAACTGATGAATGGATAAAGAAGTTGTGGTTTATATATACAAGGGAATACTACTTGGCAATGAGAAAGAATGAAATATGGCCTTGTGTAGCAACGTGGATGGAGCTGGAGAGTGTTGTGCTAAGTGAAATAAGTCATACAGAGGAAGACAGATACCATATGTTTTCACTCTTATGTGGATCCTGAGAAACTTAACAGAAGACAGGGGGGAGTGGGAGGGGGAAAAAAAAGTTACAGAGAGGGAGGAGGCAAACCATAAGAGACTCTTAAATACTGAGAACAAACTGAGGGTTGATGGGGGGGGAGGGGAAAGGGGGTGATGGGCATTGAGGAGGGCACCTGTTGGGATGAGCACTGGGTGTTGTAGGGAACCCAATTTGACAATAAATTATATATATATATATATATATATATGTTCTGAACAACCCTGTTGGAATTCAGTGGTCATCTTAGGAGGTTCGAAGTCAATAAGCCAGGAAATCTTCAGAGTAGAAAATGGGAAACAGGTTCTTGAATGGGAAGACTCAAGCAACAAAACCATCATGGCCAAACCTTAAGAAGTAACCTCCCTCTTGCAACCTCCGACAAAGGACCAGGCTACTCTGATTCCTGATTCCTTCCAAGTGAATGATCTCAGAGCCTACTGGTCTCTTCCTGAGAATGCAGAAATGAATTTTAATGTGGGGGAAATTCAATATGGTAACATGTGACATTTATGTAAACATATATGCACACACACATACATACACCCATATATGGAGAATAGACATTTGATTTGTCCATTGGTCCATTCATTCATATTTATTTAATTTTCCATACTTGAATTTATTTATTCACTTGTACTTTCATTTAATCATTCATTCCTTCATTTATTAATTTATCCATTCATCAAACCACTTAATTATTCAACAAATGTTTCCTGAATGCCTATCATGTGCTAAGTATCATACTATATGTTAGGAATATAAAATTCAGTTAGAGAAAATCCTTGCTCTTAAGGAATTTGTAGTCTAATGGGATTAGATAGCCATTTACACACATAATTGTATTACAATGTTTTAGGTTCCATAGTAGAGATATATACAATGTATTTGGGGAGTCCAGAATTAATTATTCCCACTTGGAAGTGAGGTAGATTCTTGACAGGAGAAGGAATACTTGAGTAAGAGTTTATCAGGCAAAGAAGGTGGGGGGTAAGGACAGGAGAGAGGAGAGCAGTCAGTACAACCATGTAGAAATGAGCCTATGGTTTCTACTTCACGCTTACTCAGGACTCAAATGAGTCCTGTGCGATGGGAAGAATTTATGTGGGCAGAAAAGAAGACCAAACATTCTTCACTTTATCTGCCCACTTCTACCTGCTACCAGAAAATGGAGGTGACGGTTTTCAATTTTAGAGAAAATGATCTGAGGTGAGGATATGGATGCCGAGTTCTGGAGTGTAGCCTGCAGGGGCCACCCAGCCCTCCTGTTAGAGCCCAGTCCTCGTGGCTCTATCGCCCTCAAGTGTCCTGGTCATCCATACCCACTACAGGCATAAACAACTGGAATATGGAGAGCTATTCACTCCAAACACTGAAAGGGGTATATGTTTGTAGGAAGCAATACAGTTTACCACTTTCGTGTCAAAAGTTCCCAGCTTTCCTCTAAAGGACCCATAAGACTTATTCTCAGTTTATGGAGTATCTTTCCTGCAAATAGCTTATAAATTTTTAATCAAAATTGTATTTTAGGAACTGAAAAATACTTGATTTCTACAAGACTGTCACATTTGAAAGGAATTTTATGAAACCCAAATGGGATTTTTTAATGCCTCTATTTCTTCTTCTTCAAGTGGATTTCCAACCAAGGCTTTCAGATTTTCTCTCCTTTTTTTTTTTTTTTTAGAAGGACCTTTTATATACAATGTCAAATCCAGAAATGTGACATTCAGTAAGTGACATTTTATTTTAATTCACTTTGACAAAATAATGAACTCTATTTGTAGGAGCAATATAGCCTCATCTGACAAGGAGATGCCTCTGGAGTTTTGCTATAAATGAAAAAAACTATTCCTTTTTTTTTTTTCCTGATAAAATGGCAAGTGAGATTTTGGAGAAACTTTTTGGAAGTTATGGGAAACGTCTATGAATCAGTAGGAAACCCCCACCATAACCACACATTCTGCCATCTGCCAGTCATATTTGGATTTCTGATTTGGGCTAGCACATACCATTGTCCTCCAGATTCAGATTTTCTATCCCTGTCAGCCATGTCCAATGGCCAGGAGAAAGCAAAGCCTCTTAGCTTCAGGACAGCCTTGGCTTCCTGCCAAAGGGGGGTGAAAGGTACACTGGTCTCTATCCTCTCCCAGGGACCCACATGGATGCTGGCTCAGCTGAGGATCCCCAGGAGGCTGGAATTGGCAACCTCAAGTCAGGACCCCTGGTTACAGATCCAGATCGAAACTCAAATCAGGTTTTCCTGAGAGGAAGAAAAGTAGGTGTCTTCAAAGCCTCTTTCTTTTGAACTGTTTAAATTTAATACATCTCCTTCGTCATTTTTCAAAACAAAAACCAAGTGGGGGAGGAGAGACTAACCCATGCTGAATGTAGGAACCTTGAATTATCAAGGAAGGCCACCAGGGTGTCCTGGAAAAATGGGATTGGGAACTTTGGCCATAACTGTCCAGCCCTTGAATTCCCTGCAAAAGAGAGGCAGGAAGGCTGCCTCAGTCCCTGGGGGAGGGAAAACGCAGCTCCCTTCATGCTAGAAGCTAAAGGCAGGTGACACTTTAGCTGATCTGCCCTTGGGACTCTGGCTGTCACAAGAAGAGAGACATTCTATTTCTATATTTGAAAAATATATTTAAAACAATTGAATAAAATCACCCCACACCTTTTAAAGTTATTAAAATAGGAAGCGAAAC
Organism: Prionailurus bengalensis; assembly: GCF_016509475.1. NCBI lineage: Eukaryota > Metazoa > Chordata > Mammalia > Carnivora > Felidae > Prionailurus > Prionailurus bengalensis. The sequence continues at coordinate 68,160,687 of NC_057346.1, read as the reverse complement.
TCCTTTCCTCTATCCTAACACCAACTCCTGCTTTGCATGATAACCATTGTCCATCCTTCCTGACATTTTCTGCCTGCAGACAAAAGATACTTACATATATCCAGATGGATAGATGTCTTTTAATTTATTGACAAAATAGGACATGTCATGGACGTTGGTCCACATGGCTTTTTTTTTTCCCCCTTCCTAATATAACTTTCCACACCAGTATATGTAAAATTAGAGTGGTTTTTTTTCATTACTGTTATTATTGTCATTGGCCTTCTGATCCTATCCTTGGGGAGCATGTCTTCAGTTCTTGGAGAAAGGGTTGCAAAGCATAAGGGAATCTTGACTCCCAGTGGCTTTAGATAAGACTGTGGAGTCAAGGACCGTGGGGATTATTGCCCAGACCTCTGGTTACCACTCCAGGGTCTTCTGGCTCCAGCCAAACAAGATTAATGCAGCGTGGGAATTTTATTATATGATATATTCTCTTGTTTTAAAATCCAGTTAAAGACAGCATAGCATAAAAAGAACACTGAATCCTGGTGGACTTTCTGACTTTCTGAGGGTCCTTTCATCTGGCTGGGGATGAGGGAATAATAATGTTGGCTCACTGGCTCCTCACACAGAGCTGCCTTTCTGTTGTCCTTAAATATAACCTATTCCAATTGTATCATCAGCAATAGTCAAATGAATACAAATTAGATTTCAAAACACTAAAGTATAATTTTCTCTTTTCATGTTTAAAGAATGTTATTGATTTTTATTACAAAATATTTTAATCATGGGGCACTTGGGTGGCTCAGCTGGTTAAGCATCCAACTCCTAGTATCAGCGCAGGTCATGATTTCACAGTTTGTGAGATCAAGTCCCACATTGGGCTCTGTGCTGACAGTGCTCAGCCTGCTTGGGATTCTCTCCCTCCCTCTCTCTCTGCCCCTCCCCTACTCACGCTTGCTCTTTCTTTCTCTTTCTCTCTCTCTCTCTCTCTCTCTCTCTCAAAATAACCAAATAGACTTTAAAAAATAGTTTAATCATACATAATAATCTATGGAAAACAATAATGTGAATACTTCTGAACCTGGTACTCAATTTAAGAAATACAAAATTACCAATACTGCTAAAGCTTTCTTTCCCCAATTGCATTTTCCTGCCTCCCACATACTTCCTGTATCCAGGGATAATCATTATGCTGAATTCTGTGTTTATCTTCTCCTTGTTTTTCTTTAGAGTCATCATTCCCCCTTCAGACATTAAAATCACTGGGAGATTTTTTTAAACTACTGTGTGGTTTGATTTCATTTTAGAGTTTTACTCTTTTGGAAACCATATAGAGCAACAAGGAGAATGAAAGGGGTGGGGAATACAAGTGCATTTTAAATAGAAACTAAAAAATAGAGAAGTTATATGTAGATAATCACTGAAGCAGGTGTGACCAGCTGAATCCTGTGGAAATCCTCCTAAGAGTCAGAGAAGGGAGAAGTCAGGAAGAACAAGGCCCTAGTTAGCAGGGCTCAGATCCTTGACAAGAAAGGCATTCCCAGAAGGGAATACGAAATGTCCTAGAAGGACTTCTGTGAGCAGGAGGGACAGAGAGAAGATGCCAAAGTGTCCCCTGTGGGTCAAGGAATGGCATACCTCAGAAAGCACAAACATATACATTTGGAGGCAGGGGCTGTGTCCTTTTGTGGCAATGGCCAATAAATAAATGAACAGGAGGGGTGCCTGGGTGGCTCAGTCGGTTAAGCAGCCAACTTCAGCTCAGGTCACGATCTCGCAGTTCGCGGGTTCAAGCCCTGCAGCGGGCTCGGTGCTGACAGCTCAGAGCCTGCTTCAGAGTCTGTATCTCCCTGTCTCTCTGCCCCTCCTCCGCTTGCACTCTGTCTCTCTCTCTCAAAAAATAAACATTTAAAAAAGATTTTTTTTTTTAAGAAACAAACAAGAAAACAAGGTTAAGTTGGAAGCCCTTCTGAGGCAGGCTACACACAGAGAGACACAGCATGTGTGGCTGCATGGAGGTGCCATATTTGGAGGAAATGGTCTGCTGCTTTATGAACAGAAGAGGAAGCTCTTGAGCTACAAAGTTTAGAGATTCCCCATATTCTCTTTTCTCACCTCATCTCACAGCCCTCTCCAACATAAGCACAAAGCAATTTCCTATAGATAGTTGGTCCAGAAAGTCATCCAACATAAATACTGAATGGGAACAGGACCCATTCAAACACTCACAAAAGAGAAATACTCTCAAAGACAAAAAAAAAAAAAAAAAATTCCACAGATGAAGAAAACTCCCCACATAAACATTATAACCAAATATTCCATCATAAAATTCAAAAACTTGATGCATGCAGTGATGAAAAATATGATGAAAATATCAGAAATACAAGAAGTCAGGAAAGAAGTGAGATGAGAATTGGCAGAATTCAGGAATTAAATAGGAGACCCCTAAAAAATTGTTTTCAGAAAAGAAGAATAAATTAGATGGAGGACAATGAAGACAAGACACTACAGCTAATATAGAAGATGCCTGCAGATGACAAAGAAGATAGGCCCCCCCAAATCCAACATATGCATAATTGGTGTCTCCAAAGAAGAAAAACAAAATTATGAGACAGAATAATTACTTAAAATATAATTCAAGAACACTTTCCTGGTGTAAAAGAAGACGTGAATGTATATATTGAAAGGACAAATCGTGTACGAGGGAAAACTGACTCCAGATGGTCATAATTGAGACATAGCCTAATGAAATTATCAGAGTTTAAAGGTAACAGATTCTTTCAACAGCCAAGCACAATGATCAAATCACTTATAAAGGAAAGAAATCAGGTTAACATTACACTTCCCCACAGTACTATTCAACTCCAATACATGAAGCAATTCTTATAAGATATTCCAGGAAAAGGAATTAGAGGCAAGAATTTTATTGTCTAGAAAAACTGTCTTTAAGCCTAAAAGCTAACAGTTGAAACATGCAAAAATTCGGGGAATATTATTCTCATGAGAAAAATTGGAGAAAGTGATGGTGAATTTTATGTGTCAACCTGTCTGGGCCATGAGGTGCCCAGATATGTGGTCAAACATTATTGTAGATGTGTCTGAGGGTGTTTTGGATGGGATTAACTTTTCTTTGTTTTGTTTTGTTTATTTGAAAGAGGGGGGGTGGGAAGAGAGCGAGCACACGAGTGGGGGAGAGGGGCAGAGTGAGAGAGAGAGTGAGAGAGAGAATCTTAAGCAGGCTCCACACTGGCATGAAACCCAACACAGGCCTCGATCCCATGATCCTGGGATCATGACCTGAGCCAAAATGGAGAGTCAGACACTCAACCAACTGAGCCATCCAGGCGCCTCAGGATTAACATTGGAATCAGACTGAGTAAACCAGCTTGTCCTCCTTAATATGGGTGGGCCTCATCCAATCAGTTTTAGACTTGGAAAACAACAAAATGTCTGACCCTCCCCTAATTTAAAAAAAAAAAAAAAAAAAAAAAACAACTCCTGCCCTATGACATGAGCTGGGACATCAGTCTTTTCTTGCCTTGGACTTGAACTCAAACATCAGCCCTTCTTGGGTCTTAAGCCTGCTGGCTTCTGAACTGGAACTACACCACCGGCTCTCCTGGGTCTCCGGCTTGCCAACTGCAGAATTGGGGATTTCTCCGCTGCCATAATTTCATGAGCCAATTCCTCATAAGAAGGGAGGGAGGGAGGGAGGGAGGGAGAGAACAAGGAAGACAGGCCCCATTGGTTCTGTTCTCTGGAGAATCCTGAGTACCAGAGAATAAACCCTAATCAAACAAGAGATAATTGGGCGCGGGGAGGGGTGGGGATTAGCAAAAAGAATGTCAGCAAGCATCAAATATATTTAACTGCAGACCCAAATGAAAACAAGGGTGGAGGTAAAAGTGACATAAAAGAATATAAATGGTATACATACACTCTGACAATTAAGCAATGAGAGGAGAAAGACAGGAAATCGTGGAACGGAAAATAAGTGAATTGATTACTTGATTCCTAATGGAGGTCAATAGTTACCATTAACTGAACAGGGCAGTTCCTGAGTCTGGCAGTTGGGGATTAGACTTTGGAAGCTGTAGGATGGACAAAGCTATACAATGAAGATGGGACTTTGATCTTAATTCTCAGCTCTGCTGGTCTGACTTGAAGCACTTATATTTACCCTGTCCAGGGAGGTGCTGATACCCACCTGAAATGATTATTCTTACTGGAAAGTTGCCAAAAGGCTGGCTTGGCTGACCCTGACACTGGGGCTGTTTGTGTAAGGGATTCATGCCTTCTCTTGTTATAGGCAAAGCCAAGAACTTGACTGGTTTCCTACAGTGCTAATTTCTATGTCGAAGGTGATACGACGAATGTGAGACATCACCTTTCCCTTTTAGCTCCCTCCTCTAGAGGGTTTGATTCACCAGCTGGATCATCCCCAGTCTTTTTCCTATTTCTTCTAGCTGCTTCCTGCTTGCTGAGGTTTTTTTTGTTTCTCTCTTTAGTTATAAACATTTAAAAATTGTTTTATCTAAAGATATTTCTCAAGAGGTGCCTGGCTGGCTCAGTTAGTAGAGAATTGATCTCGGGGTTATGAGTTTAAGCCCCGCTCTGGGTATGGAGCCTATTAAAATAAAAATTAAAAAAAAAAAAGTTAAAAAAAAGATATTTGTCTAATCTTAGAGTAGACTTATTATGATAAGCACTGAGTAATGTATAGAATTATTGAATCATATTGTACACCTGAAACTATTATGACACTGTATGTTAATTACACTTCAATAAAAAAAATAAAGCTATTTCTCCTATCTTATTCTTGGGATTTTATGTATTTTTACCTTTACAGTTTTAATTTTTAATTTAATTTTCTAAAACTTTCCAATGTTTATTTTTGAAATAGAGAGAGAGAGAGAGAAAGAGTGGGAGCAGGAGAGGGACAGAGAAAGAGGGAGACCTAGAATCCTAAGCAGGTTCCAGGCTCTGAGCTATCAGCACAAGGCCCAATGCGGGGCTCAAACCCACAAACTGTGAGATCATGACCTAAGCTGAAGTTGGATGTTTAACCAAGTGAGTCAGGTCCCCCTTAATTTTTAATTTTAGTTCTTAATCCTTAAATCCCATCTACTTGTACTCCTTTTTATGCTTTTTACCTTATGTTTTTACTCTTTTATCTTAATCTTTCCTCTCATTTACTTTTATATCTTTAACCTTTTCTTTTGTTGGTTTATTGCCTTTTACATTTTCTTTTAAATCTCATCCATTCTATTCTATTGTTATTTTTAAGTTCCTAACCTTTCATCTTTATTGTGATTTACAATCCCTTAAAAATGTGTATTGCTGTTTTATTGTTGTTTTAATCTCCTTCTGACCCTCTATAGTCGCTCTCATGATTGAAATAATCATATTCATTTTTCCCTTTTCTTATACATCTGTTATAATTTTCATTTCTTTTTACAGCGGCCAGCCAAAACGCAGTACTATCGCTGTGGCAGCTAGAGAAAAGCCTAGCCTTAAGGAGAGGTTGGGGCCCTTGTTCTTTGCATTTGTCCCAAAAGTTACACCCTATTCCTCCAGAGGCTGTCTGTTCTACTCAAGGGTCTCTACTCCACTCCATTCCCCGCTCCTGGCAATCCAAGACCCAGCAGTTAGCTCTCCTGGGAATTCTAATCCTCTATGTACAGGGGACACATCTGACCGTGGGAACTCTGTTGCTATCTGCCATCTCGTGCCCCCTAAAACTGTAGGAGACACTCCCTGTTGTTAAACCGTTGGTCTCCAAGTCAATTAGACCCTGCTAGGACCAGTTCTGATACAGCTGGATACTAAACTTTTGTTCCAGTGACTGAGGGAGAGGTTTGCCCTCTGACTTCCTACCAAGTAGAATACCGGTTACACTTGACCCTTGAACAACACGGGTTTACACCGTGCGGATCCACTTACATTGTGGCTTTTTTTTTTTTTTTGATAAATACAGCACTGTAAATGTACTTTCTCTTCCTTATGATTTTCTTATTTGATTGTAAGAATACAGTGTATGATACATACGACATACAGAATATGTGTTAATCAACCATTTATGTTACTGGGAAGGCTTCCGGTCAACAGTAGGCTATTAGTAGTTAAGTTTGGGGGGAGTCAAGAGTTACACACCCGTACACCCCACAGTGTGCAAGGGTCAACTGTACATTGATAAGGTAGACTTAGGAACTTTGGTTTTTCAAAAGACATCATTAAGAGAGTAAAGAGGTAATACACAGAGTGGGAAAAGATATTTGCAAAACATACATCTAACCAGGGAGCTGTATCCAGAATATATACCGAACTCCTATAAATCAGTTAGAAAAAGACAACCCAACAGAAAAATGGACAAAAGGCTTGAATAGACACTTCACAAAGAGAATAGCCAAATGACAAAAAAAACCCAAGAACCCCACACCAACCATATGAAATGGTACTAAACTTCATTAATCATACAGGAAATGCCAATTAAAGCCATAGTGTACCACAACACACCCACCAGAATGGCTAAAAAGAAAAAGGTGGAAAGTTCCAAATTAAGGCTGGGGAGAATGTGGAGCAAGGTGAACTTTCCAGCACTGCTGATGCAAGTGCACATTGGTACGGTGATTTGGGGAAACTGTTCGTCAGTGTCTAATAAAAACTTGAACATATGCCTATCTTACTACCCAGCTGTTTCACGTCTAGTTATATCCCCAGGAGGAAGGCATTCATTTATGGAGTCACCAAACAATATGTACTGGATGGCCACAGCAACACTGTGTATAACAGTAAAAAACTGGATATTACCCAAATGTCCATCAAAAGTAGGCTGAATTAGGGGTGCCTGGGTGGCAGTTAAGCATCCGACTTTGGCTCAGGTCATAATCTCACTGTTGGTGGGTTTGAGCCCCACGTTGGGCTCTGTACTGACAGCTCAGATCCTGGAGCCTGCTTCAGATTCTGTGTTTCCCTCTCTCTGCTCCTCCCCCGCTCACACACACACACACTCTCTCTCTCTCTCTCTCTCTGTCTCTCAAAAATAAAAATAAACTTTAAAAAAAGTAGGCTGAATTAATAAATCAACACATATTCATGTATAATGTAATACTACACAGAAATGAGAATAATAAATGGTCTACATCCATGTAGAAATGTGTATGAAATTCAGAAAACACAATATTGAGTGGAAAAAGCCAGATCCAAATAAGTATCTATTTATTATTCCATTTGTATAGAGTACAGAAACAGACAAAACTAATGTATACTTTTAGACACAAAGACAATGGCTGCCCTTGGGTGGGCACACTAACTGGAAATGACCACAAAGTGGTCATGTTGTTTCTTGATTTTGGTGCTTGTTATATGTGTGTTTAGTTTGTGAAAATTCATGGACCTCAACATTTATAGTAAGTTCCTCAGGAAAGTGCTTTATGCTTCACTATAACGCTCATAAAAACTTACCTCATATTCTACAGCATTATGACCAAGACCAAGGAAAGTAACTTCCTAGCACAGATCCTGGCACATAATAGCTACTCAAAAAATGAGTTATTTTTATTACTGCTACATAATATAAATTAGTTCCTGATGAACATCTGCTACAGCTAATACTACCAGCTTGATTTTTACCTTGCTTGATGTTCGCTTGACAAATGAGACCCCGTCCAGTCCTGACTCTGCTGCGGTGCCTTTGAAATTTGTCAAAATTTGTGCAGCAATGTTGAGCATCATCAGATGTGTGAACCAAACCCCAGGGAACAGTAATGTCTGTTAACATGGAATTATTGCTCTCCCCTTGCAACATTTTTCTAAAGCAGTGCTGGCAAGTAAGGCCAAGAGCCATGAAAGGGCGATGACTCAGGTTTTCCAGAATCACGTCTAGAATGAATTTCACGTACAGGTGTGTTGTCGAGGAGAGATTCAGAAATGGCTACCCTCAGGACGTTTGCAGGGGTCAGTGTGTTTGAGGAGCATTCGAGATGCTAAGATGTCTGTTGTTTCCTGTCTCCTCAGCATACACATACTGGTCCCCTTTGGCCTCTGTGTGAAATGTTTGTATTGTCTGCCTCTGTTACAGGGATCCTAAGGCGAATTCTCAGGCAGTTCCTGACATAATTCATGTTGAGCATTCCTACTTGTGTGTTTGTTTGCACTCCTCCTTATTCCACAAAGGCTCAGAGTGGCTTACATGAACACTGCTGTTGAAGCCGTCTGTAAGGGTATCTGCCTGCCCCATGACCTCCCCCTCTCGGTTATAGTGGGGGGTCTGGAAGCCATGTTTGCACTTCATTACCCCACCCACGAGGTTCCAGGTGAACAGACCTGGTGGAAATGACTGACTCAAGCAGGGCCAACTGCAATTTGTCTCCCATGACTTTGAAACCGGTACTTGAAGACAGCGGTCACTTTCCACCGACTGGCTGAATGAGACCATGTCACCTAACCTTTTCACAGAGAAGAAAGGAAAGCTGCTCTACAGAGGCAGACAGAATGAAACAGATGCGTAGAAATGGGGCGTTTGGAGGGGTGCCTGGCTGGCTCAGTCAGTTGAGTGTCTGACTTCGGCTCAGGTCACGATCTCTCAGTTTGTGAGTTGGAGCCCCGCATGAGGCTCTGTGCTGATAGCTCTGAGTCTGGAGCATGCTTCGGATTCTCTCTCTCTCTTCTCCTCCCCTGCTTGTGCTCTGTCCCTCTCTCTCTCTCTCAAGAATAAACATTAGGAAAAAAAAAAAAGAAATGGGGTGTTTGGAGAAGAGAAAGGAGAGAGACTAGGAGACAGAATGCCTTGGTTTCTGATATTTCTCTCAATCCCAGTCTTTGTGCCTCCTGTGGCCCAATTGCACCTCCTCCCCTGTGTCCATGAGATAACCCTGCAATATTACAACCCCATTCTATTCTTTTTAGGTTAAGCTAGCTGAGGTTAAGTTATCCACCAGCAGTCTCCAACTAAAATAAAATACGTTGCAAGAAGATAATGTCACATTTAAAATGTATTGACAAGTGGAAAACAAGACCCGAAGGCTGGTATGAATGATGTCAGGAGAGAGGAGAGGACACCCGTGGGGGCCATGAGACCCTGGGCATTTGCTGCCAGCAGCCAGCAGAGGTGAGTCCTCAAGTAGCAGCTGTTCTCAACCCAGGCTGCCCAGTAGGGACACTGGGAGCTTCTGAAATGTACTCGGGGCCCCATCCCGGGGACCATGATTTAATTGGTCCAGGCTGGCATCTTTAGGATGTGAACATTCCCTTGTGTTTCTAAAGTGTGCAGCTACGGTGGAGAGATGCTGAGTTGCATTATTCACGACATGTAGAAAGAAAAATAAATAATAAACCAAACAAAACCAGCTTCTCGAAAGAAGTACAGAAACGGTTCTGAGGTCACAGGGAGCAGTTTCTCCCACAGATTTTCATTTTGCAGGATATGCATGATGCAGTGAACAGCGTGCTCAACAATATCCTCATATTAAACAAGGAAATGGCCCTGGATGTGATAATCCCAAAACACCATCCAGGAAAAACATCCACAGGGAGGGGCGAGGCGTCTCTGCTGCCGGCCTTCAACTTGGAATGGGTTTTAGAGTATGTAGAACAGATGTACATGCTAAGACTCCTGAAATTTAAAGCAATTTCTCCCCCCCCCCAACCTGAGGAGAGGGCCCATAGTTTTCATCAGATTACCTTTGGTGGCTCTGAGCCCCCCCAAAGTTCCGGAACCAAGGAGGAGAATTCCTGGGCTACCTTTTCAACAAATCTCTACCCATACAAGAGTCTCTCAACTGCTCGGTTGGGCTTCTAGAGAGACTGCTTGTCAAACACCTGGCATGTGATAGAGCTTGCCATCTTGCTAAGTTGAGCATGGGGCAAATCTGTCTCAATAGTCAGCTAGTGGGATCAGGATCAGTGCACCCTTCCAGAAGCTGAGGAGCCTGGCCAGGACACGTGCATGAACAGGAGGCATCGGGGAAGGTGGAAGGAGTCCTCGGTGAACCAAGATCCTCCTCACAAGGCACAAGATACACTCCAGTGCACAGGCAAAAGAGCAGCTAAGCCCCCAAAATTCTTCACCTGGGCACAAACAACAATAATTTCTGCTTGGAAAAAATTTAAAGCAGGTGGACCAAATACCCATCTTGTTCATAAAACATCTCTGCAAACACCCATGGAACATTTAACCTTGAGAAATATAGTTTCCTGGTGCCCTCTCTAAGCTAAATTGTTTGCAAAATATATGACTCTGTGACTGAATTAGTTAACTTGTTCCTTAGGGTTATTGGCCATAAGTCAATTTAATGTTGGAGGCTGTCTACCAAAAATGATGACTTTGTTTTTAGACGCATTTGATCTGTGTTCCTTCTTTGCAACATTAATTCCATAGTAGGTAAGTTGTCTATTGAGGTCAGTCTTGGCTCATGACACAAAACTATGGTATCTATGAACAGGTGAATTTCCCCTTTCAATTTTTCATAACAAGGGGGTAATACCCTGATATCAAAATCACTGAAGAGGAGTAGCAATGTTGATTAAACAGAAGACTGGCCAGAATAAATGCCTGCTTAAATTCTTTGGGAAATGCTATCTGATGTATCAAAAGAGTATTCTTATTAGGCAGTCCCTAAATCAGGGGTTGGCAGACCACAGCCCACAGGCCAAAACTGGTCTGCAGCCTGTTTTTGTGTGGCCTACAAGCTAAGAAGTTTCTTTTACATGTTTGACTAGTTGGGGAAAAAAATCAGAAAAATAATATTTTGTACCAAAAATGATGTGAAATTGAAATTTCAGTGTCCATAAATAAGATCTCACTGGACCACAACCATGCTTGTTTATGTGGTGTCCATGATTGCTTCCATACTATAATGACAGAGTTGAACAGTGGCTGCACATGTTATATGACCCACACAGCCTAAAATATTTTCAATCTGGCCTTCTAAGGAAAAAGCTTATAGACCCTTGTTGTAGGTCTATAAGCAGCACCAGTATTGAGGCCAAGTAACTCTTGCCCATATATCAAAGACCAAAGAAATGTCAAATACCACCAATGATCTTCTATTATTCTTAACAGATTTTTCCCCACAAGAAACAGTACAATAATCAGTAGTAGAATAACTATGCCTAAAACATACCTGTGCCATGTATAGAACATTAGCCTGAGAAATTCAAGTTTAACTTTTGATGAGAAAACAAAAGGGCGGGGCACCTGGGTGGCTCGGTTGGGTAAGCATCTGACTCTTGATTTCAATTCAGGTTTTGATGGATCTCAGCTCAGGTCTTAATCTCAGAATCATGAGTTCAAACCCCGTGTTGGGGTCCACAATGGGCAGGATGCCTACTTAAAAAAAAAAAAAAGAAGAAGAAGAAGAAAAGAAAAAGGCAACGAGCATAAATTTAGAAGAAATATCTAATAATTGTGGAAATAAGGGAATGCTCTCAAAAATGGATGGTACCAGGTTTTGAGTTATTTAATTACTTCAACAAATACTTATTGATAAATAAACAATGTGCCTAAAAAATCATGCCTAGAGTATTTATAACAGACTCAAAGTCCAAAATCAGACCACTGAGGCCATCCTTGAGCATATCTGGGCACAGGAAATCTGCTCAGGTGTTTTATTTAGCTTGAAGACTTTATTTTAATCAACTGTATAAAGTGAGAGATCACTAGCAGGCCTCAGTCAGAAGGTTCCCTTGTGGCGATCGACAAGGTTTGAATCATTGACCTTGCTTTATGAAGTTGTGAAAATCAAGCTCCCTGTCCCTCAATCACCACACGCATACCTCCTGCAATTATTTTCTAGACTGTTCCCACTGCTATTGTTAAGGCATGGATCAATTACACCTGCAGAAGCTTAGTGCAGAACTGATTTACCAGGGAGGTTGCTTTTTGCCTTGAGGTTGCTATTTAACCACAAACTAGTGAGTAAGCACCTTATCTCCTAGGATACAACATGGATAGAAATGTGTTCAAGTACAGTTGACTCTTAAACAACATGAGGATTAGGGGCACTGACCCCCACATACTCGAAAATCTGCATATAACTTTTGGAGTCCCCCAAAACTTAACTACTAATAGCCTACTGTTGACTAGAAGCCTTACCCACAATGTAGACAGTCAATTAACACATAAGTTGTATGTTTTATATATAATACACTGTGGTCTCACAATAAAGTAAGCTAGAGATGTAAAGAAAATCACAAGGAAGAGAAAATACATTTACTGCATTGTAAAAAATCCGCATCTAAGTAGATCCACGCAGTTCAAACCCGTGTTGTTCAAGGGTCTGCTGTATAGGAAAGTGAAGTGACTTTATTAAGGACACACAGATGGCAGGGTCCGAAGCAGGATAGAGACAAAGAATTCTCTGCCCCTGAGTCCGGCGTTTATTCCTCTCTCCCACATGGCCCTGATGCCCCGGTGGGCCTGCTGGGTGATGGCCCTGAAGAAGCCAGAGCCCACGGGATTTCAGGGAGCACAGTGCCCAAGCCATGATGTGGATCTAGGGTTACAGCCCAGGCCTCATGGGCAGTGCCATCATACAGGCTGCTCCCCAGAAAGGCCCTGCGCTGGGGTTTAATGCTTTCTGATCACCATCTTGAAATTCTTGATAATGCTAATTCTCGATAATGATAATCTTAGTTATTATCACAGAGTCAGTTTTCATGTGAACTCTGATGGGGCAATGGAGCACTCACCATGGATTAGGGCCTCAGATCTCCTCGTCCTGCCTCCTGCCACCTCCTCAAAATGCTCAGCCAGGGGCCCCCACAATTGCTGCTGCCCTCAACCCCAGGCAGGGCACAGGGGGAGTCAGGGCCCAGCTCACACCCTATATAGCATCTTGGGGTGGGACTGGGCAGCCAGAGGCCATGTCTCCAGCACACTGAGCTGCTCTCCTACCCCCAACCCAGTTACCAAGATGTCCCAGCAACATTTCGAACTCTGGGGAACCCATCTGCTGTGCTTTGGGGTGGTAAGTTCATGGGAAGGAGAGTGATTTCTCCAGACCCCCACTCCCAGCAGCTGTAGGAAGCCTCAGTCCAGAGGCTCCCCAGAGCAGCCAGGCAGGGGAAGCTGGCAGCCCTCAAGCCAGAAAGAGTGTGCATGGGCCCCGTATTGTGGGGAGGGGCCCCAGGACACCCAGGAAGGTTCACACTCCCCTGCAAGTGTCCCCATGCCTGGAGTTCCCCCTCAGCCAGCTCCATGGGTAAGGGGTCCTCTCTTCCTTCCTCTACCTTCCTAAGCCTGGCTTGGACTTGCCTCCTCTGGCCGGGTCGGGCACCCTCTGGGGAGGAGCTGCAAAGTATGAATTGTATCATTTCAGTGACTCCACCCAAGACTTATATGCTGTCATATTTGCATTTAACTTTGCATTGCACAACATAAAGATGAATAGTAAAATTCATGCTAGTAAGTGAAAACTTTAATTTTTCTTAGAATAACATTAAATAGCAAATGCAAAACACCATGACAAGTGAGAGAGAGGCAGCCTGAGAAAGGAAAAAGCTTTATCTATAGCAGCACTTTTTCCCCTGCTTTTTAACCTTGAGGCCCTGCATTTTCATTTTGCATGGAGCTCACAAATTATGTAGCCAGTTCTGGTTACAACTTGCTCTTTGCATAAGCCAACACATGTGCAAGCCTAGCAGCTGACCCTGAAAACAATAGCTAGAACCCATTCCCACAATAATGTTACTTTCTGTGAGTGCCCCGTGGTGACTCACAGCTCAAGACTGTATATTTCTCACTTGTCTGAATGCAAAGTAAAAGTGGCTATTTTTATAGAACAAAAACCGAGGCAAGATACGGAATTCAGCCCATCTCTATGCACTGCTGCACCTGAGACATTCGGCACACATAATAAATCTGTCTTTGGAAACTTGCTCCTTTGCAGTTTTGACACAGATAAATGACAAGTATTAAATCTTAAGGGAAAAGAACCAGCTGCTGTAGTTGTTGAATTACTGAGACGTAAGCCTCTAGGCCTGCTGATTTGAAGTACCAGCCAGAGGCCTCCTGGAAAAGGGTACAGGTGAGCTGAGAGAATGTGAGAGGTAACCTCAGAACATCTTTGTCTTCACCAGCCCAAAGAAACTCAAGGTCATGTGTAATATTGTTGGATCCGAACTTTGGAAGCCACTGGACTTTGGCCAGTGAGAGGACCTTGCTGTGGACAGATGCCACACTAAGTCAGTGGTTCAAAGCTTGGCCTTCATGTGGGATTTGTCTTTAACTGGAGAGGAAGGTACGTGGTAAAAGAGCAGGGCTAGCAACAGACATATTTATTTCTTTCCTGTTCAGCACAATACTGTGGGTAGGATCCAGGGGTGAGAATGGGGTAATTCTAGAATGTCAGAGCCACAAATAGCGAGTAGATAATACATCCCTCCACCGGGGTGTTCCTCTGCTCCAGGATGGAGCTCCTTGAGGGGAGAGGCCTTGTATTCTTTGTCAATGCAACTCCCCCACTCTTTAGACGGGGAGGCCACGGCCCAGAGACTTTTGCTGGAATTCCCAAAACCACTCAGCTACCCAATAACAAAGCTGAAATGAGAACCAAGACCTTCTTCCTGCGACGTGAGCTATTTTTTCCATAACATTTGGAGAGAAAATTGCTGTCCTTTTCTTTGAAGGTTATATACGCTTTATACGGATGGGAAAGGGTGCCAACAATGTGCTCCTTCCCAAGATGTTAGCAGAATTGAGCCCAGCCAACATGGCGAATGCTGCCAGTTGCTCAGACAAGGAAGCCCCAGCCCTCAGCTCAAGGGGACTTGCTGTTAGTCCCAAGATCCCAAGGTGAGAGCCCTGTGCAGGGAGATGACCCCTACCAATAGGAGGAGGAGCCAGGCTCTCTTCTCAGAGCTCTCCCTGGATTACTCACATAATCCCTCCAGCTAAGCAGTCAGGGGCACTATAACCAATTCCACTGGTCTGAAACAGGACAATGTGCCAGCGAGAGGGGTTCGATCAGACCTGAGAGTCTGAGACTTCACCCTCAGCCCTTAGATCTGCTGCCTGTCCAACCCTGGGAAAGGCAGAGGACAGTCCTTAGGAAGAGGTGACTTCTGACCCCCTCTCGTGGCAGCAGAAGCCCAGCGCCAGCTGTGGAAAGGCCATGCCTGGAAGCACGTGCCTCCTAAGACTCCCAGCTCTGTCCCTAGATGTCTCCCTTCCTTGGAGCCACTGCCTGAACTCATCGGACTCGGAGCTGGAAGCCTACCTCCTGGAACACTGCTCTTCCCGTCATTGTCCCTCCAATGGAGAAATGGCAGCTTGAGGTAGCCATAGAGTCTGAGTGCCCCCGGCCTCACACCTCCCACTGACTGGCTGTGAACATAGACAGTTCACTGACATCTCCAGGCCTCAATCTCTTTATCAGCACTGCTTCACAGGGTGGCTGTGAGGATCCAATAAATTGTCACCTGTGAGCACACATTGTACCTTGTTTAGTGATGGCCAACACTTACCCATTCCGCTTTATCTACCACCAGGACAAACTACTTGAGAGTGTTTGAGAGCATGCAGTTTGGAGTCAGACAAATATGGGCAAGTAACTGAACGTTTCTCAGTTTCCACATCTGTAAAATGGGCATAGTACTTGTGCCTACTACAGGGATGTTAGAAGTCATGCCAGATAATGCATGAAAATCAATAGTTAAAATTTTGTTAGGACTTTAAGTTAATATATAATACAACCACCTGTCTTAGGGCCTTGCACCTGTGTGTTAGCTATTATTATTAATACTTTACAACTAAATACAGGTATAAACAGTGAACAAAGACAATGCCTTTAAAGTGCTTTGTTCTGTTTCTAGCACATGGTTTGTTTTCAGTAAATAGAAACTACTAAGTAATGTTAGTTTATTGTTGCTGTTATTATCAGTAATAGGATTGATAGACCCTCTTATTGGATCTAAATTTCCTATCTTTGTTGGACTCAAACCCAGCCTGACTCCTGGAATAACATTCAGGTGTCCTCCCGTTGGGTCAGAACAGAAGTGTCATGTCCCTAAAGGTAAGATCGGTAGCTTGAGAAACAGAAGAAAAGAAAAACTGACGCCCAGGTTCCCATTGCCCACGTGTGCTGTCGCTAAGGTGTCTCTTGGGATCTTGCTACTTAAAGTGTGGCCTGGGGACTGTCAGCATCAGGCATCCCAGGGAGCTAGTGAGAACTGCAGACTCTCAGACACCCCTCTGCAGCTCCTCTGAATCAGAATCTGACTGTTAACAGGTCTCCCATGATTCCCATTCACAGCAGAGTTGAGCAGCAAGCACTGCCTTGGGGCTCAGCAGAATGCTGCTCTTTCCTGCCTGGCCTGGTCCAGGTAACAGGACGGAGCTTTATCTTTGACTCCCCACCACCCCAAAGCTGGCAGAGCTGCTTTCATGGGTATGCAAGGTGTGCAGTCTCCAGGACCCCGTGCTCAGAAAGGTCCTGTGCTTCATTTTTGCTCCGCATTGCTGTCTTGAAATTCGTCATAGTCTGAACCAGGGCCCCAATGTTTTCATCATGCACTGAGTCCTACAAATGAGGTACTCCCGATGCCCAGGACCCTGGGGTCCTCTGGGGCTAGAGTCTAAAATTTGCCTGGCTTTGGCCACCTTCCTTCCCCAAGCCAGATCCCACCCCCCTGTGCCAGTGCCCTGAGCCCTGTTTCTGCCCCTACGTGGACACATCCTGACATGTGGATGTGTCCCAGGCTACGTGGAGAATTAGGTGCACTTCAGCAGCACCTGCCACCCTGCCTGACCAGAGGGATTTATCCTCCTGGAGGTAAGGATTGCCAGAACCATGCCTGAATCTCACACATGAGTTATCTCTTATTTAGCATTTAGATGTCCTAGGTGCTCTGCACTATTTTTGACTTGCCTTGTCTCATTAAATCTTCCAATAGCCAGTAGGGTACATATTATTTTTTTCTGTTTGACAGAGAAGGAAACTCAAAAACATTAAAATAACGTGCCAAAAATCGAATAAAAGATCAGAAGCAAAACCAGGATATAAACCTAAGTTTGTCTGAATCCACAGCCTCCTGACTATTCTGCATCACTGCACCTGGTGATCCTGGGCCGTTCCCTCCCAGCAGCCCCACCTGCCCAGGGACCCAGACCCCCACTCACTATGGCCCATCCCCGCCCCATTTCTCTAGAAGCTCCCCCCCACCCCCAGTGTTAACAGAGGAGACATTTTACAGCAAACATTCACAGAGCTGCTGTGGAAAATTAGCCACAAACTTTGTGTCTTAAGAAAAGAGAAATTTAGGGGAGCCTGGGTGGCGCAGTCGGTTAAGCGTCCAACTTCAACCAGGTCACGATCTCACGGTCCGGGAGTTCGAGCCCCGCGTCGGGCTCTGGGCTGATGGCTCAGAGCCTGGAGCCTGTTTCCGATTCTGTGTCTCCCTCTCTCTCTGCCCCTCCCCCGTTCATGCTCTGTCTCTCTCTGTCCCAAAAATAAATAAATGTTGAAAAAAAAAATTAAAAAAAAAAAGAAAGAAAAGAGAAATTTATTCTCTCACAGGTTTGGAGTTCACAAGTTTAAAAACCAGTATCATGGCACTGAATTAAGATGTTGGCAGAGCGTAGTCTCTCTCAGAGACCCAAGGAGAATCCTCTTCCATGTTCTGGCGGCTGCAGCTTCCTTGGCCTGTGGCCACATCACTCCAGTCCCTGGGGCCAGCATCATCAAGTCTCTGCTCCGATTTTAAATCGTCTTCTCTGTGTGTGTCAAATCACCCTCTGCTTCCCTCTCATAAGGATCCGTGTGACTGCACTCGGGGCCCACCCGGTAACGCAGGGCAACCGCCCCATCTGAAGATCCTTAACTTAATCCCCTCTGCAACGGCCCCCTTTTTGCCATAGAAGGTAACATTCACAGGTTCCGGAGATTGAGACGTGAATATCTTTGGGGGGATCGTTTTTTTAGCTAACCAAAGTTGGCAAATATGCTAATAATTGGAGTTCTCAGAAAAAGAAAGACCTCCTGGCCCTGCCCTCGGGAGGCTCCGCCCCTGGCCCTGCCTTCGGAAGGCTCCGCCCCTGGCCCTGCCTTCGGGAGGCTCCGCCCCTGGCCCTGCCCTCGGGAGGCACCGCCCCTGGCCCTGCCCTCGGGAGCCCCCGCTCCTGCGCGCCCTCCAAACAATGCAGCTTCCAGGAGAACCAGCTCCAAAGTACTTAGGCCACACTCAGAGGAAGGGGAGGTTTGGGAAGAAAGCAGCAAGGAACCCTAGTGAAGGCCCTAGAGCCAAAGAGCCCAAGGATGGGTCTTCTAAGGAGAAGAATTGAAAGGTAAACTGCTCTGGAATCTTACATTCCCTTCTCACAGGCCTTTTCCAGCTTTGCAGATAAAATATGTGTGAAAATCATAGTATCCGTTAAGAATTCTGCTCTGGGGCCATCATGTGTTCAAGCATTAGCTAATAAACCTCCTTCCTATTACTTTTTGTTGCTCTCACTCTTTATCCCCTCTTATGACTCAGTTGGTAACTTTCTGTCTCTGCTTGCTTATGCCTACATTCTTATTCATCCTTCCATGTCAGGTAAATCACTCGCAGCCACGGAAACTCCGAGGGGCAACGTCCAGTCTCATTCGGAGGATGGAAAGTAAAATAACGGCTTCCTGAAAGAAGGTGGAAAGACAAGACTTGAAAACAGATGCCCTTAGATAAGGTGAGATGTCTCAGGACAAGAACTCAGCTTGGACCGGAGTCTGTATAGGTTGGGGCTCACCTGGTCAGCCACACCCGTGTACTGCATCTGTCAGCAGGGACGTTAAAACTCGGCCTTTTATGGACCACAAGAAAAAGAGCTGAGAATAAGTGAGGCAAACAGTGGATGAACGGAGTGGTTTGTATATGTTCACACATCCAAAAATGGTGCCGGCAATAACCCTGTGCAGGTGCCAGGTAAGGATTTCACTACCAGCCCCTCCCTGTGAGATGCTGGTGCTGCCGTAAACCAGCAGGCTGGGGCAAGATCTCCTCCAACACCATCTGAGTCTGTTGCTCCATCTGTTCCGTGTTCGTTCTGGGCTGGGACAGCCTCATCTTCCCTATCCCAGCACCAGGGTAGACATACCTACTGCTCACATGTCTTTCTTCAAAGAGCAGACATTGCCAGCCGTGCTTCTATTTTTGTAGCTAATCTGACCCTATTTGCTTCTGCACTAATCTATGCAGCAGCTTCAACTTGCCCCTAATTAGAATGTGTGTCTGTGTCAGTCAGGGTTGGACCTGTGAAGCAAAACAAGTAGATCTCTAGAAAAAGAGATTGGGATATCAAGGAATGGCTTGCAGGGAGCTGACCCACGCATCGTGGGAATGGATTAAAAATGGCCCCTGTACAGATGTCTGTGCATCCGATACTGGAGCTTGAAGGCCGTAGGGAAATCAGGAAGCAAAGATCACCAGCGGGCTGGAGCCCCACAGGCACAAGCAGGGACCCCACAAGGACAGCCTGGAAGCTGTGTATTCTTGTTGCCCCTGACCTTGGTGGAGTGGAAGCCATGTCGAGGCTGGGCTCCTCATCACTTAGCTAAACTCACGCATCTGGCCCAGCTGCTGCTTCATGCAAGGAGCTGAGTCAGCACATTAGCTACAGAGCCAGGCTCTGCCTCCCTTTTACCCTCCAAAATCTCAAGGGAATCTCCCTTGTGACACACCCCAACAGGAAGCACACAAGCAAGGGAATTCTTTTACATGAACAAAGCCGAAATGCCACGTTACAAAGCCATCGGTGCGGTAAGTCAGACTCCCCTGGAGACAGACTCTGAGAGGGAGGTGGAAATCCGGAGGCTGAGGTTTTTCAGGGATATTCTCTGAGTAAGAAAAGCGGGATGGGGCCAAGGGAGAAGCCCAACTGAGAGGCAGTCACAACAGGGACCCATTCCCCATGGAGCTCTGTGGCCAGGCTGGCCTTCAGGGTTGTCTGGAATCAGGCAAGGCTGCCTCCAGAAGAGCACAGGGCCTGCGTGCAGCAGTGAGGAGGTGGGGGGCAGTTTCAGGGGGGTCTAGACTGTGAGCCATCAGCAACCTTCACTCCTGGCACCTGGGGGAACGAGTGCCCGGGTCCCAAAGGGGCCTCTGGACAGGCCCCACCATGGCCAGTAAACCTGCTTCACTAAATGCCTTGCCTGTGAGGAGAGCATCTCTGCCGGAGGAAGAGATTTTAGATGGGATGACAGAGCTGTGTGTGCTGGTAGGAGTGGGGGGGGATTCTCCCTATTGCTTGAAGGGCTGCTCTCTCCCTATTGCTTGAAGCAGTCTCTAGTGACTGCTTCCTTGTCCTCCACTTCCAAATCTCTTCCCAGCTCCAGGGGCAGGCGGTGGAACTTTGCAGCGCTTCCCCGGGACTTTCCGTGGTACCACTCTGCACCTGCTACTTTGCGATGGTTACATGGGTGTCCCCCATACTCGGGCTTCCCTGGGAAAACCCGGGTTCCGGGGAATGTGGAATTCTAGGACACACTATGAATTTCCTGCAAAGTGAAATCCAGGCATGAGACTTTGTCTCCAGAAAGGCTGCTGAGAACCCATTCCCTTTACTCTGCTGAGGGTGGGCTCTGGCGCCATCCTCAATGTCATTTTCCTTGTGCCATTGCAGGGTCCATGAGTGGCAGGAAAGACAAGGCTGCCATTTTGTTTTTTCCCAAGAGGCATCAAACCACTGCCTTACACACGGCTATTCTTAAATATCTTCCAGGTAAAATTGTCCTTAGAATTTAAGTGCCATACTTACACAAAAGTGTGGACGAATGCAGAAAATAAGCACATCCTTCCAGTGTCTTCCATCTCAGTGGCAGGCCCCTCTCCATCTTGTGGTACAAGCCAGAATCTGAGGCGTCCCCTTGATACCACTCTCTTCTGCAGCCCCCTCTTCACCAACCACTGTCAAGAGCTTTCCCAGGCCCCTTCCCACTTCCCTCTTTCTTCACTGGCCCCTCCCTCAAGCTGCCAGCACCCCTTCTCTGGGACCCTACGGTGACCCCTGACTTTGTCTCCTCATATGTACTCCTGCCCCTTCAATCTGATCTCCATTCTGGACACGGAATAGTCTTTTTTTTTTAATGCTTATTTATTTTTGAGAGAGAGAGCATGAGCAGGGGAGGGGCACAAAGAGAGGGGGACAAAAGATCCAAAGTGAGCTCTGTGCTGACAGCGGAGAGCCTGAAGTGGGGCTAGACTCACGAACTGCAAGATCATGACCTGAGTTGAAGTCAGACTGTCAACCGGGGTTGCAATCCGGGTGCCCCACATAGAATGGTCTTTTAAAAATATAGTTCTGGGGCACCTGGGTGGCTCAGTTGGTTGAGCGTCTGACTTCGGCCCAGGTCATGATCTGGCAGTTCATGAGTTCGAGCCCCGGGTCAGGCTCTGTGCTGACAGCATGAAGCCTGAAGCCTGCTTCAGATTCTGTATCTCCCCCTCTCTCGGCCTCTCTCCCATTCACACTCCGTCTCTCAAAAATGAATAAACGTTAAAAAAAAATGCTTTAAAAATACAGTTCTGATCATGTGTTTTCTGTCCTTCAGTTTATTCAGTGTCTTCTGACCTATTGTGTTCCAGATAAGAATACAATTCCTAATATGGCTCCCAAGGCCCTACAAGGCCTCGGGTCTTAGCCTGCTCCAGGCTGTGCCTCACTCACTGTGCTGCAGCCAGGGCTGGCCTCTCTACCGGGTCTCCCCCAGGGACCTCCCCTGTTCTTCCCCCACCTGCTAATGTCTGCTGTGGTCAGTGGTTCCACACACAGGACCTGTACTCAGACGCTCAGGATTCCAATCTCCAGCTCCAGCACCTTTTTTTTTTTTTTTAAACCTGTGTAGCTTTGGGCAACTTACTAAAGCTCTCCACACCTCAGTCTCCTCATCTGTAAAATGGGGTGCACTCCAGTGCTGCAGGGGTACATGAGGCACTGTGTGTAGACCACAGTACCAGGCACATTGTGAGTGTTTGGAAATGTTAGTGACCATCCTAATGCATCCTGCAGGCCACAGCCCAGGTGTCCCTCTTCACGGCAGGTGGCCCCTGCTGCCCCCACACCCCACCAGGGCCAGAGCCCTCCCGTGCTCCTGTGGTCCCTGCCCCTTCCTTCCTTTCGCAGCATGTACACAAGGTGCTCAGGCCACAAGCCCCCTCAGGGCAGAGACACGGCCTGATTGCTCACCATTATATCCCCAAAGAGCCTAGCACCATATATCCCCAAAGAGCCTGGCACCAACGTTTCTCAAAATAAACGTTCCCTTCTGGTGCATCCAGGAGAGTGTGGGTATAGGATGTGATCTGGGCTCTCTGTCACCATACAAGGAGTGGGACTGGGAGGCAGGAGGCCTGTTCCAGGACGCCTTCTAGGGCTGACGTCTGTGAGTGGTCTGCCCAGGTCTAGTGAGTGTGAGCAGAGGCGCCATATCGGCCCCATTTGGTGCCTCGCCTCGACCCCGCAGGCTTCATTCAGAGTGAGGCCCACAGCCCTGCTTCGGAGGCTTAGCCATAGAAGACAGCCCTTCCCACCAACATTAACTTGCCCATATGGCCAGCCTGGCTTCACAGGGATGTTGTTTTGATTTCCATTTCTTTATTAGAGAACAAGGCCACCTAACACAAACACTTGTCTGAGTCTGAAACAGAAAAGGGCAGGAGGGATATCATGGAAAAAGTCCGTATTATGGATGGGGAGGCCTGAATGCAAGCCTACATTGCCCTTCTCTGAGTAATAGTGCACTAATCATTTTCCCTCCCTCATTTGTTTTACTCATTTGTTTTTTTTTTTTTTTAAAGTTTATTCATTTGTTTTGAGAGAGAAAGGGAGAAAGAGAGAGAACACAAGCGGGAGAGGAGCAGAAAGAGAGGGAGAGAGAAAATCCCAAGAGGGCTTGGCGTGCTATCAGTGTGGAGCCCAGCATGGGACTCAAACTTGTGAACCCTGAGATCATGACCTGAGCTGAAATCGAGAGTGGGACACTCAAGCAACTGAGCCCCCCAAGCACCCCTGTTTTACCCATTTGTGAAATGAAAGAGATGGATGTCTGAGCTCCAGCAAGGGTGTGCCAGCCTCTCCCTCGGTCTCGGAGAACCTACCTGTCACACGCTGATGTCAGTTCTAGGTAACAGGGGGCCCTACTGGACACAGAGTCCTGATTGGGCTAAGGGTGGACACCCCACCAGGCCCGTCTTAGGCCACGAGGACGGAATCAGCCACCTGGTGATGGGCACTGTAACTGTAGGTTAGGAAAAGCCAGACCCGTGCTGCCCTGATGCGGGGCAGGGCTGAATTTTGTAGCTGCATTTTGGGAGTACACCTGTGAGCCTTGGAGAACGAACTGGTTTACAGAGACAAAAGTGGAACAGACAGAGGCACATGGCCCCAGACAGAGATAGAGAGGAGTCTCTGATGAATTTCATCCCTGTAAAGCCCAGCTGTAATTCCTCTGGGGCGTGCCTGGGGACACCCCTGTAGCCCCTCCTTTAAGTGGGGTTCAGACTGTTTCTATTCTATTGTTGATAAAGATGTCTTCTCATATTGGATGTCAGTTAAACACCTCAACACATACGACTGCCTTACTCATGACAGCTTTCTACTGTCCAAAGACCTCTGACTTCACTTACCCTGTTTTAAAGCTCACTAGACCAGGGAAATCAGTGCTATAGGAAGGGCTTTCATTGCCCAGCTGAGGAAACCAAGACCCAGAGTGGGTGACGGTCAAGGTGAAGGCAGAGCTCTGCCTTCAGAGCATATCCGGAAGTGCCATCGGAGGACCCTCTGTCGCCCGTGGCATCAGCCCGCTCTAGGCCAAGGCTGTTATGAACTCAGGCTGTTTGCAGAATTCTGCTGTGGAACAGCGTCTGTCCCTGGTCTGTTATGTGTTCTAAAAAGTAATAAGGGCTAGACCATGGGGACGCTAGAGCTGGGGACATAGATGCAAGGCGCAGACCCCAGGCAAAGCTGTGCAGACGCCTCTACGGTGAAATAGGAGTAGCCACTGGCAGGGAGAGCACAGCCAAGCTCCTAGGCATGGCATGAGTGTGCGGGAGTAGGGTGAACACCACAGACGAGAACACCCCCTTCCTAAAGCAGGAATAGGGATCTGAGTGTCCAGGAGACATGTGTAGGCGTCCAGCCTGTGACTTCAGCCTCTGGGCACTGGCCACCAGCTGCCAGACATCCCCTGGGCGATGAGCAGCGGGAGAGGCGACACAGTTGGGAAATCCCCAGAGTGTCTCTGCAAAAATCAAAGAACCTGGAGAAGAGGCCGAGGAAATTTTCCGATCATTATTCAAAGCTCTTTTTGTCCTGTTAAATACTTCGGGAGCTTCAGGAGAAAAATCAAAGATACGGTTTTCTAAAGATGCCATCCCTGTGAGCAAAAGTCACGTATTTTGAGCAGGTGTTGGCACTGCAATAATACATTGTTTTGAGTCCGAGTTCTCTCCGTAGCCTCACTCGCGGGCACAGGCGTGGCACGAAGCCGGCTCCTAATAGAAATAACCCGAGGGCTTGCTCGGAGCCCGGGCCAGGTTGGACTGTAAGCACTCTCATACCCCATTTCACAGATGAAGAACGGAGGCGTCGGAATCCCAGGTCTCACAGCTGCGACGAGGTGGAAGCAGTGTTTGCCTCCAGGCAGCCTGGCTCCAAACCTCTGACGTAATCTTTGGGAGTATATTTGATGCTCCTTGTCCTCATTTTTGGACAGGACCGGTTCTGGTGGGCAGGATGGCAGGGGCCTGTGTATGGAGCCCATCAATACCAGCTGGGCCAAGGCTTTCAGTTTGCCGGCCCTTGCTGGTGACGATGTTTTCACCAGGGTCTGAACCTGTTTTTTAGCTGCACTGTCTATGAAGTAGAGTCTTTGGAAGAACAAAGGACAGAGTCAGGGAAACCGGGGTCTGTATCTTGGGCAACACTCTTTCCTTCTCTGAGCTTCATGTCCTCCACCAAAAAAAAAAAAAAAAAACCACAGGTAGATGAGATGGCCTTGCATCTCCTCTCACATGCTCTTATTTCCAGATGATTTTCACATGTCATCTGAATTCTACCCACAGAGGAGAAGCTTATTTAAGCGTCAGGTTAAATAATTCAGCAGCTGGCACATGGTCTGCCCTCAGTAAATGTCCCAGAGTAATTTAAGGGATGCCTTAGGCATCTGGACTTCCCATCATATCTGTGTCTATCCCCGTAATTTCCTAACCCTTGATGAGCCATGTGAGTTGTCGTAAAGCCTGCGGTTTATGAAAAAGATTTCAGGGCTCAAATCCCAATCAGGGGGCATGAAATCCCTGAGAGGAAGAGTCCAGAATGTCATTGAAGCTGACAAAGAGACAGCATAAAAGAAAACAGGGCCAATCTCACTCATGAATATAGATGTGAAAATTCTAGACAAAATGCCAGCAAATTGAATTCAACAGTATATTAAAAGAATAATTTAGCACAACCAAGTAGGGTTTACCCGAAGAATGCAAACCTGTTTTAATATTAGTAAATCTGTTTATAGAACACATCAAAGGGCCAAATAAGACAAACCATATGATTATCTCACTAGGAGCAGGAAAATCATTTATGAAAATTCAACATCAATTCCCAAAGGGGACATTCTCTAAAATACCAGGAATAGATGGGACAAGTGGACATTTGTTGGGATGGGGGTGGTTAGTGGACTGGCACTCCACATCTGAACCCTCTCCCTATGTTTGGGAAATTTCTCACTTTCTGGATTTGGGTGAGAGACAGAGCTATCTCCGAGTATGAAAATGGAGAAAATGCCAGACGCTCACTCTTCCAGGCGCTGGCCCCACCCCTGCAGCAACAGTGAGGCACTCGGCCTACACTCAGATGATGGAGCAAAGAAAAGAGGCAGCAGAGAGTTTTTTATTTGTAATTTGGTTTCATTAAATGCAGAGGATTTTGTATGATGGCTCCAGTAACAGCAGTAACATGGGTTTGCAGGGACAGCAGTGCAGTTGCTGTATCTGGGCTCCAGGAGCCAACAGTGCTGTGGCGTCTCAAGCTGTGGCATCTCACATCGAAGATGGCCATGGCCACACCTGTCTTCTGGGGCATCTGGGCCATGGTGACCACTGCCCAGGTTCCATCCGTTCTTGACCTTGTGGTGATTCTCTGAGCTATCCAGGGTCCCATCAAAATTTCTTCTCCACTGAAATCCTCCAGCATCAGTTTCTGTTATGAACAGCTAAGAAATCTTAGTGATGCAGAAGGCTAGTTCCTTAACCTAACAAAGAATATGTCTCTGGTTTTCAAACTTGTTGCCAAAATAATACATAATGGCATCGCTATTAAAACAAAGAGTAAAACAAAGATTGTACCTAATGCTAGCATTTATTTATTTATTTTTTGGCCTATGCATCCATATCTCCTCTAAAAGTCAGATTTGTTGGGGTGCCTGGGTGGCTTGGTCAGTTGAGCACCTGACTCTTGATTTCAGCTCAGTTCTATGATTCCATAGTCACGGGATCAAGTCTTGCATCAGGCTCTGTGCTGAGCATGGAGCCTGCTTGAGATCCTCTCTCTCTGTCCCTCTGCTCTTTCCCCTATGTATGCTCTCTCTGTCTCTAAAACAAAAATATTAATAAATAAATAAATAAATAAATAAAAGTCAGATTTGTTGAGATTTAGTTTGCATATGCTAAAATGTACCTCTTTAAAATTTACAATTTGATGACTATTAGCAAATCTATATAGTTACTTAAGCACCACAACATTCAATGTATAAACTATGTCCATCACCCCAAAAGCTTCCCTTAAGCTCATTTGGAGTTAATTCTCTCCCTAACCCCAACCCTGGCAACCATTTTTCTGATCTGTGTCTGTAGGGTGGCCTCTTCCAGAATGTCATATGGCGAAATCATATGGTGGCCTGCTCCTTTCACTTAGCGTTCGACTTCTGCAATCCATCCACGTGGCTGCCCGAGCACTATTCCACTGTATGCGTGTGCCAGAAGTTGTTTCACAGTCCAACGGTTGATAGACATGGGGATGTTTTCAGCTTCAGACTAACAGGCAGGAAGCTTCTATGAGCACTTGCGTAAAGGTTTTTGTATGAACATATGTTTATTTTTATTGGGTAAATATCTAGGAGTAGGAACGTTGGGTCATAATTAGTCAATATTGAACTCCAGAGAAACTACCAAGCTGTTTTCCAAAGTGCCGTCCTGTTTTGCATTCCCACCAACACCACATGAGAGTCCCGTGCTCTGTACCCTTCTGCACTAACACTCGATATGATCAGCCTTTTCATTTGAGCTGACTAGTAGATGTAGTCTCTTGGTTTGGTTTTAATTTTTATTTCTCTGATAACGGATAAGGCTGAGCATCTTTTCATGTGTCTATTTGCCACCAAAATATCTTTGTTTGGTGAAGGGTCTGTTCAAACTCTTCATCTAGTTATTTTTTTCTACAGCTGTTTATCTTATTATTATTGGGCTGTGAAGGTTTTTTATGTACTCTGGATACAAATTCTCTATCAGATTTGTGTTTCGCAATATTTTCTCCCCCTTGGTGGCTTATCTTTTCATTTTCTGAAGAATGTCTTGCAAAAAGCGAAAGTTTTGATTTTGATGAAGTCTAATTTGCCACTTTTTCTTTTACGATTCATGCTTTTTTGTGTGTCCTAAAAAATCATTGCCTAGCCCAAAGACACGAATATTATTTTTCCAAAACTCTATATTTGAGCCTAAGATTCGTCTTGAGTTAGCTTTTATAGGAATGTGTGAGAAAAGGGTCAATGTTCATGTTTTACATATGAATGCAAACATTTTCCAGAATACCATTATCATGTAACATTGTATCATGATATCATGTATCATGTAACAACTAGAAGTTCTGGTTGGCATAGTAAGATACCAAACATCAGTATGAGGTAAATTATTGGAAAGGAGGAGGAAAAACATTATTTACACTCAGTATGATTTCATACCCCAAAGAACTCAAGAGAATCTATTGAAAACACATGGAATTAGCAAGGAGAATTCAGTAAAATAATTCATTGCAGAATAAACATGCAAAAATCAACAACTTTTCTATATAACAAGAGTAATCATTTAAAGGCTATAATAGAAAAGTAAAGAATCCTGTTTGTAATAGCAATAAAAGCAATAAATGCCCACAAATAATCTTCACAAAGAAAGTGCAGGACCAACAGAATGAACCTCAGAAAGCTTTATTGAAAAAAAGATAACTAAATATAGATGTGTCAATCTCTTAGATGGAAAACCTCAATAGTATAAAGATGTTCATTTTCCCAAAGGAATCTGTAATATTGGAGGGTTTGGGGGAACATGACAAAATGATTCTTCTAAAATTTATCTGGAAGAGTGAACAGGAAGAGCAGTTGAACAAAAAAATGTGTTGAAGAGCAGTGAGGAAGGCCTGCCTTACCAGGTGGGAGGATATTTAATAAAGATATCATAATTAAAATATTGTGGCAAGGGCTCCAAATCAAATAAGTGATAGAGCATGTGCTAGAATAGGATAAATGAGTCTAAACAGAACCTGATATATATTAAAACGTCATGTATGATAACATCATTAATCAGCTGGAATCACGATGTGTTGCAGGATAGCAAGAATGGAAGAAAAGAGACGAGTTCAGAGGCTATGGGGATAGTTGAGGAGAAATGTGATGGAAGACAAGTTTGTTGGGCTGCTAAGCCAGAGCTGCTCCGTAAGTTGTCAGGCAAGCCAGAACCCCCTCTGGGGAGCAGGGCATTGCAGGCTGGTCGGCAGGTATACAGAGGGAGTCAGACACCTCCAGCTCCCTCTAGTGACAAAACTTAACATCATGTCAGCTGGCAAAGGCAACAGATGTAAAAGACCCTTATCCACTTCTATAGATCAGGCAACGAACGGTGAACTTGGATATTGATAACCAACAGGATGTAAGTACCAAACTATGTTTTTTCAAATACAGTTAGGGTCTCAGCTCTGGACACGGTTGCTAACATCCCAATGGCCAAAGCAAGTCACCTACCGGAGTCCAATATCAATGAGGTGTATGGGGAGTATATTCTACGGAGAGAGGGGGAGGGGAGTGAATATCCAATAATAATAATAACAATATTCCGAACGATTATAGTGGTAGTACTAGTAGGATTGTCCTGAGGGACTGAAAAGGAAGGTAAAGAAGTGGGATGGTTTTCAGATTTCAGAGGTGTGAGCAGTTGGTGGCTGGTGATGCTACTTACTACTGTAGGGAGGACCAGAAGATAAACAGGTTTGCTGGGTAAAATCAAGAGTTTTGTTTGAGATTTGTCAAACACTGACATCTAAGACCAGATGTCACATGGGAGTCTAGAGCTCAAGAGAAAGATCACATGGAGAGATATATGCATGATAACCACTGGCTTATAGAAAGTGCTTCATGCTGTGGATCTGCTCAGGGTCACCGAGGAAAAGAGTGTAGCCAGAGCAAAGGAACTGTTCAGGGATGGAGCCCTGGGCACTGCAATATTTTTTAACAGGTAGGGAGAAGGATTCTGTAGGGGGACTGCAAAGGCGTTGCTGGCCTTGTGGAAGAAAACCAGGAGGGTACGGTGTCACAGGAGCTAAGAGACCAGGGTGTTTCGAGAAGGAGGGGATGCCAAATGTTACCAGGGATTTGAATGCAGTGAAGATTGTTGGTGACCTTGACATGAGCTGGGTAGGGGACCAACTCCATGAAGGAGCAATTTACTAGGCGTCGGAGCTAAGAAGATGAATAAGATACGTTTCTTGACCTTTAGGAAATCGTAGCCTGGTGGAAAAGGGAGACATGCAAATAAATCATTGCAATACAGTGTGATAAATCTTAGAATAACATTTTCTTAACACGTGTTCCACTGAACACTATTTGAGGGAGATGTTAATCAGTGCTCTAAAACCGGAGTGTTGCAAGACCAAATAAGCTTGGGAAATGCTGCAGACTGAACCCTGTCTCGGGCTGCAGAGCCTACTGCCAGCCTTTTAGCGCTATGCCCAGGGCTTAGGAGACCAATGTATTGCACCTTGGGGTTCTCTCTGTACACCCAGGTCTTGTCTGGTACCCCAAGAATTAAGGAGAAACAATGCCAGCTCCACAGTAGAAACAGCTGCTGGCGGGAGGGAAACAGACCCAGGAGGAACAGCTTCTGACAGGGTGACCTGAGAGTGGATTCGATCCTAGCAGGACTGTCAAAGGAGGATTTCCCTGCCGGGCAGCAGGGGCAACTGTATCAGGACCCCCTCCCCCCGGTGGCTTTGTCCCACAGGACCCAGTGTCTGAGACCTCCCAGCTGAGCCAGTGGGCCTGCAAACCCAGGGCAACCACTCACACTTTGCAGCAGAGTTGAGAGGTCTGGCTTCTAATTAAGTTGACAGTTTCCCTAGAGGTAGAAAAATTAGAGAAAATTAAATCACCAGTCAGCTCCTCAGCAGTTTTGGTCTTCAATTTTTCCCTGACAACTAAAGCCATGGAGGCAGCAGAGACCCTATTAATACTTGGTTGCACAGAACACATGCCGCTGAACAAAAATCATCTCATTAGTCTACGGTTCTGGGATTTCCAGGTGCTTTCTGAAGTACCCTATATCCTGGGGAGGTAGGGACAGAGGCAGCGGGGTTCTGGGAGGTTGGAAGGCACATGTCATGATGTCCAGAGGACAGGGCGGCTTGGGCGTGGCAGAAGCAGGTGCCAGTACCCGACGGGTGTGAGTCCAGACAGCAGAAGGTGCTTCGGTAATATGGTTCTGAGTGATGGCTCAGTCACAGCCTGGCCTCAACCACTTTCTGGGGGTAAAGCAAGGGACAGCCAACCCAGGGAGAGAGTAGGATGGGGAGAATTCAGGGTGAGGAAATGGAGTTCAGTGCAGGGAAACTGAGGCAGAAATCAAATCCAGACCTGTGGACTGAGGTAATATGGTAAGGGTAGGAATGTGAGAATAGTTTTGTTTTGTTTTGTTTTCCTCAGCAACCCAACCCTGAAAAAATTGTCAAGTAACCCCTCATCCTGTTCAGGGTGGGAGAACTGCAGTCTTCCCTCAGAGCTTCTCTAGTTCTAGCTGTGGGGAAGTGAGGACCACCAGGGCATAGAGCTAACGTACCTTGGATATAAGGAGGCCACAGGGGCAATACCCCACCTCCTCATTGCTCTTCTTGAATTCTCGACAACCCCTCTTGAACACAGGGTCTTTGGTTTAAAGGGTTGCGTGAGTCACCTTTTTAAGAAGTCAAGCAAAAAAGAGTCTTCTTATTGGAGCTGTTTTCATTGCAAAGAATCAAGTGCCACTGTGGCTTAAGAACAGAGATGCAGTTTATTGCAGTGACACAGAGGGACGTTAGACTAAAGAGACAGGGTAGAAAGCACAGCCAGACCCCCACAGGGCCCAGGCCTGAGGACATCTCAGTCTCTGTCAGGTCATATGATCTCTCTAATTCTGTTTCCATTCAATTCTTCTATTGATCAACCATCTTCCTCTGCTTACACACACTGTGCTTGCCCTCCACTGCCGTGTGCATCAATCAGCCATCAACCCTGATTCTAGATGACTTTTAGTTTAAACAGCCCTCTGTCAATTGGCCACTGTTCCTGTGCAATCTCATCCAGATTCTCTAGAAGTCAATGAGTCACTGGCTGGCAATGGTAAGTCAATGGGTCATTACCCAATAGGTCACCAACCAGAAAATAGATCAGCTATTCACCAACTATTTATTGCCAAGGAAGGTGGAATCACATAATACTTGCATTATCCCTGCCAGGGACTGTGAGCAGGGTGGATATTGAAGCCCAAATGTATAGAGTTGTGTAGATGATTACAAGAAATTCAGATTTATTAAAAGAATATACAAAGCAGGTATGGTAGCTGAACAATGGCCCCCCAAAGATCTCCACGTCCTAATCCTGTGAATGTTACCTTCTATGGCAAAAGGGACTTTGCAAATGTGATGAAGAATCTTGAGATGGGAAGATCGTGCTGGGTTATCCAGGTGGGCCAAATGGCATCACAAGAGTCTTTATAAAAGGGAGTCAGAAGGGTAGAAAACACAGTAGGAGGAGATGTGACACAGAAACAAGAGATTGGAGTGATTCAAGGAAGGGTCACAAGCTGAAGAGTGCAAATGGCCTCAGCTAAAAAAGGTAAGGATCTAAATTCTCTACTGAAGCCTCCAGAAAGAACATACCCCTGTTGACATTTTGATTTTAGACTTCTAACCCCCAAAACCCATATTTGTGTTGTTTTAAGCCACTAATTTTGTGCTAATTAGTTACAGCAGCAACAGGAAACTAACACAGCCTGGAATCATGGGACGTCCTCCTTCCTCACCCTGCGTGGACCTGGGACCGGCACTTCTGGTAGACAGCCAGAACTGCAGCTCATTGTCACCCAGCATGTAACTTGAGTTCAAGCAAACTCCACTCCCTTGTGTGTATCTTGCATTTATACTCTTTCCATAAGTGAAGGTTTGATTGAGTTGGTTCATCACTATCCAATAGGCAGGATTCCTATTGCACAGTCATGCTAATGGTGCACACCTGGGGGTGTGGCTTCCCTCTTGTCCAATCAGCTGTGTCCAGGGCAACAAGACTGCTGTCAATCAACTCAAAGTGAGGAAAATGTTACTGAGGAAAGAATGGGTCTGGGCTATTTGTGGACACCTCACTTGAGGACACCTCCCAGGTGACAGAAGTTTAGAAAGCAATCTTGAGGTTTTAAGAGAAGAAAGGCCCTTTCTGACCTCTTTACACAAACTTTAATATGGCAGCTTGAATTGTCAGAAGCTTTAGAGCTACAGACCTGGGGCTCCTTTCTATGGGGTCCTTTGATCCTGGCCCACCGTCCCCTAATGCCAGCTCTGATGGTAGTCCTCTGCAGGTCAAAGGTGACCATTCCTCCTGCATCACCCACCTTGACCTTGGCCCTGCAGATTGGTTTGAAGGAGGGCACAGTCTCACTGCTTGCCCAGAAGCAGTATTTTTAGGAGTTTAAAGAGAAGAAAAATCTGTTGAAGGCAATTTCAGGTTCTAGGCTTTATAAAAAGAGATGCAGTGGAAATCTGGAAATCAGGATGGCTTAAGAAGTCAAAGACGTTTGAATTACTGCCTTTGGGACTGGAAGAAACCCAAACAATTAGAGGTGCAAAGGCACAGGATTCACGGCTTGATAGGTGTTGATATATCCCTCAAAACAGGTCTCCAGGCCCACTGGAGCCTGACCTCATTTAAAACTGCTGGAAAAATGCATGTAATAAGCTCAGTCTGAAGGCTCCCTGACAATTCAGTTTGGATCAAGGCTCTTTCCTATAAGGGTTTGTTGTATTTATTACCATTATTTTTTAGTTATTTATGTTTTCCTGTTATAATATGCTACCTTTTAAAAAACAATTAAGAATCTCAGACCAGACTATCTAGAAATAAACTGGTGCTTTTCTATGGTGTTTGTTAAAAGGCAAGGATTTTGTTTTTTACTCATTATTCCGTCTTGTTATGGATTTTCAATGACTTGTCTCAAAATTGTTCTATCACCTTAACCTGAATCCTCAATTAAGTTTCCCAGTCACTACTATTAAATAAAAAGCTTTAAAGTATTTTAATTTAGGGGCACATTGGTGACTCAGTCCGTTAAACATCTGACTCTTGATTTCAGCTCAAGCCATGATCTCAGGGTATAGTTCATGAGATCAAGCCCCACACTGGGCTCCTGACAGCATGAGGCCTGCTTGGGATTCTCTCTCTCTTCCTAGCTCTCTCTGCCCCTCCCCCGCTCACACACACACATTCTCTCTCTCTCTCTCTCTCTCTCTCTCTCAAAATAAATATTTTTTTAAATAAATTTTTGGGGCGCCTGGGTGGCTCAGTCAGTTAGGCGTCCGACTTCGGCTCAGGTCATGCTCTCATGGTTTGTGAGTTTGAGCCTTGTGTTGGGGTCTGTGCTGACAGCTTGCAGCCTGGAGCCTACTTCAGATTCTGTGTCTCATTCTCTCTCTGCCCCTTCCCCACCTGTGCTCTGTCTCTCAAAAATAAATAAATGTAAAAAAAAATTTTTTTTAATAAAAAATAAATTTTTTAAAAAGTGTTTTAATTTAAATCTTACTTTAAAGGATCATACCTTCCCTTATGATTCCCTTAATAAAGACTAAAAGGGGTGCCTGGGTGGCTCAGTCGGTCAAGCATTTGACTTCAGCTCAGGTCATGATCTCACATTTTGT
Organism: Prionailurus bengalensis; assembly: GCF_016509475.1. NCBI lineage: Eukaryota > Metazoa > Chordata > Mammalia > Carnivora > Felidae > Prionailurus > Prionailurus bengalensis. The sequence goes on along the minus strand of NC_057346.1, from coordinate 68,126,537 downwards.
GAGTTCAAGCCCTGTGTTGGGCTCTGTGTTGACAACTCAGGGCCTGGAGCCTGCTTTGGGTTCTGTGTCTCCCTCTCTCTCTCTGACCCTCCCCTGCTCACATTCTGTCTCTCTCTCTCAAAAAAAAAAAAAAAAGATTAACTAAAACATGTATTTTTAAATGTACATTTATATAATAGATATATCTACCTAAGAAGGCAAAGTTTATCTGCCATATCCTACCTTTTTTGTCAGAAAAAAAAAAAAAGATAATGTGGTGTCTAGCTTCAGAATGTGCAGCCCCTCACAGAGGGTCCCTTGAGGCAGGGTCATGGCCGATTTCATCTCATTCGCACCTAGCTCCATGGGCTATGTCCTCCTTCCTGGAGGGTCTGACCGCCTCATGATGCCCAAGATCCACTATGAAGATCCCGGGAGGGTGTGGGGAGAGCAATAGAAAGTCTACAGAAGATCGGGCGGGAAAAGGGCCTTAGCCACAGGGCTGCGGTGGAGACAGCGTTGGGCTCCCTGGCACCTCTAGCTCTCCCATCTCCATGGAGATCAGTTTTCTGCCCCTTGAGCCCAGCCCCAGGCCTACACTCCTGCCAACAGCATCTTGGAGGCAAGCTGGATAAGCCCCTAGGCTGCCACAAGGTCTGGAAGTTGTGTGCCCTGTGGCTAGCACATGGGGAATAACCAGGTGTGGTTTGGAAATCACAGTGTCTCCATCTCACATCAGGCCCTGACCCTCCAGCTGAGGTTGCTCTGTGATGTCAGCACGTCCAGCCTAGGAATGGGATACCGAGTGGAGGTGCCAGCAGCTGACCTGGTCGTCTAGCCTTTTGTTAGGCCTGGATACGTCATGCCCACAGAGACGGGTCAGGAGAACTGGGGACCATTCCCAGGGGCCCTCAGAGGCTTTGTTGGGACCCTAGATCATCTGGTGAACTGTCAGGCCTACAAAGGGCTTGGGTGGTAACTTGGAGTAAACAGCTCATCGCAGTTTAAATTGTGCCCACTTGCCTGCCTTCCCAAGTGTATCTGCTTCAAGAATCAAAAGAATAGAGCACTAATGGTGGAAGTTAAGCAACGTTAAGAGGGGCCGTGGATGGAGAGCCCTGCCCATTTCCCCTTAAATGAGAAGCCATCTGGTCCTGCCCCAGTGCTCCCACGGGCACCTGGAACCCAGGGATGGGTGGCTCGGTGTCTGGCTGGAGGACCTTTTGCCTTTAGGCACCTTCTAGCACAGGGATCCAGGAACTCCACTGTCCGCTGGGGTCTCAGGGCCCTGTCCTACCTCCACACTTGTAGCCGTCGCAGAGCTCTGTGTGCTATTTTAAAAATTCTAAAGCGCCTCATGCAATTTGCACATGCTTTTCTCAGTCACCTCCTCTCCAAACTAAATGAAACTACAAGCTTCAATTTATATCAACTCAATATTTATACCAACTGTGATGATCTCTTATGGATCAGAAGCTCTGATTGGCAGACACATATGGTTTTGGTGAATAAATCTGTGAAAACAAATTTATTATTATCTGCAAGGGAAGAGTGTATGGTAGATAAAACTTTCCAAAGCACGGAGCCTGAAGGGGAAAATGACACGAGAGGCATCCATGGTGATGAAGGCTGGGAGCACCGAAATAGGAACACCAGGGGCAGGGGCGGTAGCTCCAGAAAAGCTGTTGGATTGGATTCAGTCTGTTAAAGTGAAAATCCAGGCATCATAATAGAAAGAGTGTAGGATACAGAAGAGAACTCCGGGCCGTTGCCTTGCTACGTGACCTTAAGCAGGTCTCTTTCCTCGCTGGGTCTGTTTTCACACATGGGCAGTGAAGAGGTTGGACTCACCTGGTTCCCCCTTCCAGGGCCAGGGCCCAGCCTGGAGAAAGGGGGTTGGGGGATATGATGACACTTCAAGGCTGTGTGACCTTGAACAAACCGCTATACCTCTCTGAATCTCCAGTTCCCATTAACTCTAGTACTTACCTCGCAATACTTTATTAAGTCTCTAGGATTATTTCAGCTACTGATTTTTACTACTGCTTCTGACCTCTTTTGAACTCTAGCCCCTGGCTTAGATTTTAGGGCTGTGGCACAGATAGCTCTGGGATTCCCGGCTGAGCCCCAAGACTAACTGCTTACAGGCATCCTGTATCTGCCTCCATCCTTCACTTCGCCTCTTCTCAAGGCTGCTCCCACTTTGCTATCAGCTTTACCATCTCAGCCTGTCTTTGCTCTTTCCTTTTCAGCCTGACGGCTACTGAAGCCCGACATGAGTCCTAGTGGAAGAAATCAGCAAACCCTAAGCAGATGTGTCTCAGCTTTGCAGTGAACGACAGGGCTAATCCGTCCCCACAGAAGCCAACACTCCCTGCCATCTGAGCCATGCCAAAGGCAGTGTTTAAACAGTACTGGAGTTAGAAGTTTTCTGAATTCAAGATAAAGGAAGAATTCTAGTATCCTGTAGTAAAACACATGTTTGAGACAGAATTTAGCTACTATAGTTTCTTGGAGATGGGTGGAGGGGGAAAGCCACCCTGTCTCTGTTTAAAGAAATGGAAACCTTAAAAGGATCCCGGGGGAAAAAAAGAAATCTTCAAGTGAGAAAGTGAAATTACTATATTAAGAGCCTCCATTACATTAAATCTCTTACTTAGAGACTGAAAGTCTCCAGTGCATGTGTGATTGGGCTCTGGTGGAGGGTGGGGAGGGGGTAAAGTGAAAAATGACTCAGAGGTTGTGGCTAATGGTGCCTTTGGAGAGGGGAAGTGTAGGGACGTCTGTTGGGGGGTGGGGAGAAGCAGTTTCAGAGTGTGGGAGGCAGCCACCGACACATCCAGTGATCCCCACCTCCTGGTGTTCATACCCTTGTATAACTCCAGCCCCCACCTCTGAGGGTTGTTGCTAAAGAGCAGTGATGGGTATCACTTCTCATATCAGTTATAAAAAGAGTCTGGCTTCCATCTCACTCACTCTCTGTTGCTCTCCTGCTTGCTCACTCTGAAGACAGCCAGCTGCCATGTTGTGAGCTGTCCTATGGACAGACCCATGTGGCAAGGAAGTGAGAGTGACTTCTGTCCAACAGACAGCTGATAACCCTCAGTCCAGCAGCCCATAGGGAACTGGATCTTGCCAACAGCATGGGAATCGGCTTGGAAGCCAATCCCCTGCCCCACCCCACTAGAGCCATGAGATGAGACTGCAGCCCTGGCTGATAAGGGGGCTTTCCGGGAGGAAAAAAGCATTGAGACACACGCTTTACATCCTTTTTCTTGAACTTTGAATTCATTCTGTGAGGTAGATATTGGTCCCTCTGTTGTGTCAATGCATAAACAGTTGGCTCATTGTGTGAATGAGCCACCGGGTAGCTCAGTCGGTTAAGGGTCCCGCTCTTGATTTCAGCTCAGGTCATGGTCTCACAGTTTGTGAGTTCAAGCCCCACAGTGGGCTCTGTGCTGACAGTGAAAAGTCTGCTTGGGATTCTCTCTCTCCCTCTCCCTCTCTCTCTGCCCCTCCCCCCACCTCTCTCTGTTTCTCTCTCAAAATGAATAACTGAACTTAAAAAAAAAAAAAAGGTTAAAACTTGCCAGGTGTCACATGACTGAATAGAAGATTGGGGATTTGAACCAAGGACTGACTAGTGCCATAACACACACTTATTGCAGAACTAAAGCATACTTATGTTCTATGTTTTCAGGGGAACTTAGAAATACAAATGGATACTTGCCTAATTATCCCACCAATAAGCACATGGAGACAGCGGGAGTTAGAAGTGGCACACCAAAGCCAAGCCTTCCCTGGGTGGGAAACATATCCCCACAGTAGCATCAGAAGGTACATACCCTTGGGGCAGAATTCTCCATGTGCAAAGTAAACTCGTTTCTTTAATTTCTTTAAACATTTCAAGAAAATTGTTGAATCCAATGCCACTATGGGCCAAGTGCCACTTCCAAGAACTGTCCAAATGTTAACTCATTTAAATAACTCTATAAAGAAGATACTATTACAGTCATTCAATTTACAGATGGGGAAACTGAGGTGAGGAGACGCTACATAATTTGTTACAAGTCACTCAGCTGTAATGGGGTAGCCAGAATTTAAGACTGGTTCCAGAGTCTCATGAAGGTCTCCAGCAGAAGTCTCTTTGGGTCCAGGGCTGTCACATTGCCTGGGCTCCCAATGAAGCTTCGGGCTTAGCTGACCTGGTTATAAGTCTCCAGCTTCTGAATTCAAGCCAACTCCCAAGACCCTCACCTCAGACTTTCCCCTCTCGGTTCCTGGCTCACAATTCCCAGGAAGCCCCCTCCTGCCTTAATTCCATCCACCCTGGCTCCTGAGCTGCCCACACCTTCACCTGGTCTGTGCCTGCTTCCTGGCCCAGCTCTCAACTCACCATCCTGCCAACCTGAGGCTTGCCTACTGCCATACTGCCCCAGGGACAAGACCAGCTCCTGGGACAAGTCCTAGCTTGTTAGAGTTGAAAGTGGCCCCAATTCTGGGGATATTACCTGAAGATAGATTGTTTCCAGGAAAGGAAAATGCAATACAGAGGCAGGAAGAGCATTACTGTGTGGATAAAAAGATGGCATATGCAAATGAACCCATAGAGCCAAGAACCTAGATTAAAGTTACAGACAGATATGGCAGGGAAGATAATAGAAGCTGTTATAGACCTCTAGGGCACGATGAAAAAGCAAATCTGCCCATGTTTATGCAGATAACAGAGACTGTTAAAGAGGCCATAACATTGATCATATAGGATCTTAATAGCCCTGCAATGGACTAGAATGAGAATTGTTGGGTGGCAGGGAGGAGGGGCCATGGAGCCAGCAGGCTCTTCTCCAAGAGACTTTGTTGAGCAATCGGAAAGATCATGGGCTATTTGGGGCGGCTATCCAAAAAGCTGAATGCAATGAGGGATGAAGAGATGGGGCTAAAATGCTAAAAGCAGCATTTTCAAATAAGTCTCATTTCGGTTTAGTCTTCCCATCTGTGGCGATTTTAAAAATATAGTTCCCAAATTGCCTGTAGCATCTGGGGAGCGGGGTCTGTGGGCAGACACCTGCTTACCAGTGAGAATTTGGAATGGCATTTCTGGATGGGGTGTGGTTTAGAGATTAATTGGTAAAGGAGGTAGATGCAGCATCCCAGAATAGCAGAGCTGGGAGGTCCTTAAAAATGACTTAAACTACCCATAGTGGGTGACAGAGTCAAAGTCACACAACTGGTCCATGAGAGGCAAAGGGCTAGAACTCCACATTCCTAAGTCTCTGCTCCGGGCCGAGGCATGCTCCAGGGTGGGTGAAAGGAAGGTCCTTGACAAGGTCTCCTCAAAGGAAGTGCAGAGTAAGAGGAATGTGGTTGCCATAGGGGAAAATGGAAAAAGGCAGACAAATTCAGATATGACTTCCCTTGAGAAAAAAAAAAAAATTTTTTTTTTCCTAATAATTGTTTCTCACTAGCTTAGAGAAAGAAGAACAAAGATTGTCCTAATACAATTATGTAAAGGCAAGACTAGGAAAGAAGTGGTTGCTTCCCATAGAAGTTAACCGTCTGGATTAAGTCAGTCCCACCCATTGATGGCACTTTTGAGGATCCACAAAAGGCACCTATATATGTTGCAGTTGATTGTCCCACCGACTCTTCACTTCCTCTGTGCCCACGATGCCTGCTCTCATCTCCCTGGTTCCTAGATTTCTGCACCTACTCCCAGGTTTTGACATTTCTTCCATCCTCTTCAGATTAGTCACTTAAGCCCCTCCCCTTGGACCTGGGCTTTCTGTGTGGCTCTAAGCTCCACCTTCCTGTGACACCCACTGTCCTGACAAATTCCGTGCTCTGGCTGCAGCCGAGCAGAGACCCACATGCCGACCGGCTCCCAATCCTTTCAAGTGACACAGAATTTAGACATTTTGTCTTGAGCCCTAAGTTCCTGCCTGGGGGGGTGAGGGATGTGGTTATGATGACTCTCTCTATCCCATCTCTTGGGACTTTGGATCTGTAGGACAGAAAAAAAGACCCACATTACCGGCTGAAGAAAGGGCAGGGAAGCTGGTGCTAAATATCCGTGCACCGCGCTACCGGCTGGAGCTCCAGCCCCTGGCCCCACTGCTCTGCAATGACTGCCAGTGCACAGGTGCATTTAGCAGCAGAGGGCGAGGGGCCAGCGGGGGTCCTGGGGAGAGGATCCCATGAATTTTCCATTTTCTCTTCCAGCTATCAGGTCATGTGGTTTGCAGAAGAGAAGAACTGACCTGTATTGGTCAGGACATTTTGGTTGTAAATGACAGAAATCTATCTCAAATTAGCCACACCACAAGGGGATTTATTGGATATTACTGAACAAGCCCAGGGTGAAACTGACTTAGGCTTGGCCAGAAGCAAGTTCAAATGGCATCGACGAGGCTCTGCCTCTCCCTCTTTCTTTCAGCCTGGCTTCCATCTAGGTAGTGACTTTATTCTGTGAGCTGACATGCTCCACTTGGTGGGAAAATGGCTGCTGGGAGACTCAAGTCATTGTCCTCAGAGCTGGCTCACGGGAGATGGTGGATCCTGAAAACAGTGTGCCCACCGCTGGACGAAAGACCCTGCTGGGTAATGAAGTACCTCAAATCATAGTGTGGTCATTGGGGTGGGGAAAGGTACCATGACTCACAGCGCCCACTGAGCCACCTTGAGTCAGGGAAGGACGCTTCACCCAGGGAAAGAATGTTGGACAAACAAACTTATGTTCTCTATAGGGTCTTCATATCCCCTTTGGGGAGCAGAAGAATAATCACTCACCACGTATGATTGGGCAGCACCCCACCCGTGGATTAAACAGATGAGTGGCCACCGGTGGTCAAGGTTCAATAGCCCCACCTACCTGGGCTGGTACAGGCACACCAAAGACTTATTCCCTGCTCAGCAGTTTAAAGAAAATAAGCTTGAATGTTAAATCCAAATTCCCAGAAGGCCTGAGGAGTTTGGCTGGAGAGTGTTTTTCCATGACGATGACCAAGCCTGAAGCCACTTCAAACAGGTACATGCATGTCTCGGTATGAGATCTCAGTTTGTAACCCGAGGCAAACTGGTCAACAAAACAATAAACCCTTCTTCCAGCCTGTGGATAGGAATAAGTTCCCAGTAAAAGCAATACCTCAGATTGCACTGTCTCATTACTTCCTTCTGCCCACACAAGACTGCAGCCCTGGGGCCCCAGCGGACACCCCTGTGAGTTCCAAGTGGCCTTCCCCATTCTCCACTTCCTGCCAGGTCTCCTGGAGTGCCCCCACAGTGGCCCTGAAGCTTGCCGCATGCCTGAGCACTGCTGGGTCCCAGGCAGAAGCAGGCAGAAGGCCCCGCTCCCTGACACTGTTGCACATGCTCAGCTGGGGATCTAACACGTGTGACCTCCATGACCACTGCGAGAACAGCTCCTTCAGAGCGCACCTGCAGTCTCTCTCCCTCCGGGGGCTGGGATACCTGTCCAGGGGATGGGCCAGCTAGCAAATCAACTCCCACAAATGAAGTTTCACCATTCATTCATTCATTTCCTAATGTAAACATCTATGCTGATTTTCCTACCATGTTAGGCACTGTTTAGGTTCTGGAGGATATGGCAATGAAGAAACAGACAAACATCCTTGCCCTCATGGACCTGTCAATTTAGTCTGAAACATAGACAATAAGTAAGTCAATGCATTGTATAACACCGGGTGGTGTTTTGATGAGCAATAAATAAGATTAAGGAGACAACAGAGGGGCTGTTTTGAATACAGTGGCCAGGGAAGGACTCTGCGGACAGACGACATTTGAGCAGAGACTCAGCAAGAAGTGAGGGACTGTGACCTGCAGGCTGGTGGCGAAGGGCATCCCAGGCAGAGGGAACAGCAAATGCAAGGACCCTGAGGGGGGACCATGCCCGGCATCTGGACCACAGGAGGGCGGCCAGTGTGATGGAGCCCAGTGAGCACTGCAAAGTGTAGGATGTGAGCTCAGAGGCAGTGGGAGGCAGATAACCTAGTGTCTTGTAGGACACCGTGAGAGCTTTATTCTAAGCCAGCCCTGCATCTATGTCTGAAAATACCTCTGAGGCTTAACTGGATCCCCAGTTCCAGAGGAAACTGCAGGGTGTGGTGTGGGCACAGGGCTTCCCCTCAGAGTTCACATCTGAACTAGGTTTTGAGGAATGACCAGGAGTTTGTCTGGTGGAGGAAAGAGGAGGAAAGCATCCCAGACAGAAGAATATTTTCACGGAGGGAGGAACGGCGAAAGAGCAAAGTGCATAGCAGGGATGGCTGGTGGTCCATCTGGCTGCAGGTTAGCCCGGGAGGATGTTGGGACAGAATACGAGGCTCCGAAGTAGCTGGGGCCAGATGGGGAGGATTCGGCACAAAGCAGCATCTCCAGCTTTGTTAGGAGCAGCCCACCCTCTTGGACAGCCGCGTTGGTCCCTAACGAGCTGAAGTCATTTTGTTACAGCAGAGGAAGCAAGCGCTGTTCTGGGAGGCAGATGGCCCGTCTCCCCGCTCCGCCTCCCCATCCCACCTCCACACCCAAACCCAGGTGGCCCCCTCGGGCAGCATCGGAAGTGCCCATGTGCTGGTGGCCTTCAGACAGCTTGTCCTTAATAAGACAGGCTCTTTATTTAATCTGGGGAATGAGGTGCTATTAAATGAATTTCTGAACATGGCCAAAAAGCTAAGGGCAGAGGGTGGAGCAGGGGGGCGGGGGCCGGCAGTGTGCGGCCAGACAAGACAGCAAAGAGGCGCAGAGTTTGTGAGTTCCGGACCCGGGTCTGCCCAACAAATTCATTCCAATATGTGAGCTCCCTTCTGCTGTACAGGCACTGTGTCGAAGAGACTCAGTAATTAAAATAAGAAATGGGAGTCCCCTGGTAGGCTATTGTACCCAGGGCCCTAAAAATGATGGAAAGGTGGCCTGCCCCTGCCATGGGGGGGACCCAAAAGTAATTACCAGGATACTTTACAGATTATTGAATAAGTCACTGGAACTGGCACATTGATTTATATGAGACCCAGAGATTTTGAGAGATTTGAGAGAATATTAAGAATCAATCAATATTTTAATTTATCTCGGGGTCCTAGAGACTTCAGCTCTACAGAAAACCGCTGGGAGGAAACTGTGACCTTTGAAATACAGCTGGCTGGCAGGCAGCAGGGAGGCATCTTGGACAGGAGCCTGTTTGGCAACTGAAGCAGGGAAAGCCTTCTCTGCTCTGGAATGTTCTCTTTCTTCATGGCATCAGTCAGCCAAGGAGTGGAAGGCCTCAGGGGGAATGTGTTCTGGAACTGTGGCAAGGAGGCTCTGGGATGAAAGATGCAGAGCCCAGTCCTTCCAGGACAGGGTCCTCAGGCGTGAGAGAGGAGCCTACACAGGCTTTGTGCCCCTTCCTACAACACACTGCTGTGATCTAGGGACATCTTTGAAGAGCCACCTGATGACACGACATCTTTGGGAGAGATCCAGCACCTTCATCCCTTGGAAGCCAGACTCCCTAGGTCACAGTCCCCTTGTGCCTGTAAGCCCCCTTTGTGGGGAGAGGGGAGATGGGGCTGTTGTCACCCCTGGCCTGGTGGGGTTAAGTGTGAATAAGCGACAAGAACCTGGAGGGGCCTGGAGGGGCAGCTGTGGCCTTTTGCAAGGGAGGCAGGCAGCCCGTGACACCCTGCAGAGAAGGAGTGAGGGAACAGAAACCCCAACCCCAGGCTCCTCCGTTCCTCCAATCCCTTCCTCATTCCCCAGGGGCCAAAGCCAAGCAGAAGCCAAAAGGCAGGGAGCCCCTTGATTCGGGTGGGGAAGGCCGGAGACAGAACCAAAGGTATCCAGCATAGGACTGTCAGATAACTCTGCCTGTGACCTCCTGACTTACCCACCCCAGGAGAAGGGCAGGCCTGGGCAGGCCCCCCTGACAGGCCTAACCCAGTGGTTCTGGGCAGGGGGCAGTTTTGTGCCCCAGTTTTGTCCTCCCTTACGTCTGCAGACAGCTTTGGCCTAACAGTTGGGGAGGGAGGGAGGGTAGCACTAGCATGTAATGGGTAGAGGCCAGGGATGCCAAGAAATAGAGGCAAGTGTACAGGACAGTACCCCATAGTGAAGAAAAGGAACCCAGGCTCAGGTCAAGCACCACACTGCCCTTAAACAGGCTGCAGAATGTTGCCCTCACTCTTCTGGGGAAAAAAACAGCATCACTTCATCTGATCCAGAGCCATTGGCCAGTAAGTGATCTGTGTTCTGCCTTCTCGGGTCCCTTGGGAAGGTGCCGTGTGCAGGCATCAGCCCCTCCACGCCCCATCTCTTCTCACCAACATTAGAGTTCCCAGCGTGGTCAGCGTGGAGGGCACTGTCTGATCCACGGGTCTTCAGCCCCTGGCTCTGCCTTCTCTTGGAGGCCAAACCTCCCTCTCGTTCCCCTCGATTTCAGTTTTATATTCACACCCTAAAAACATTTGGTAAAAGTGAATCAAGTCTTGCCATCTGTCTCTTTCACTTTTATTATGTTTGTGACAAAAAGAAGAGGCAGGAGGAAATTGAATCCACACTGCAAATAATGTGTCGCTCCCCTGGCAGCTGAGACCCTTCTGTGCAAGGCTGCTCCCCGCTCCTCAAGGAAGGGGTTGGTGCAGAGGGGATAGAGTATAGCAGGTCTTCCCACAGTGATCTCATCCAGTTCTCTTGGTGGTCCTGGGAAGGGGGGATTGTGGCCCTCACCAAGAGATGAGGAAACTGAGCTGTCAAGAGGAAATTCGTGGTCCAGGCTGTACTCCCAGCAAGTAACAAAATGAGATCTTAAACTCTGCGCTGGGCCTGTCAACTTCAAGATGTAGACAATGTTGCTTTCTATTTCATCCCCCACTAACTCATTCCCCCTGGGGTTTAGGTACCATATTGAAAACTGTTGGGAGCTGAACTAACTATGTCCTCAACAGATCCCTATTATTCTCCCTGACATATCTTAGGGAGTGTGTCCCTCATCCAATCCTTTGGGACCAGACCTGGGGAGAGAATAAGTTTCATTCAGATACTCATGCCACTGATGTGTATGGAGAGCCAACCACGTGTCAGGTGCTATGATGGCCCAGGAGCACCATGCTGAGCAGGGCAAAAGATCTTCAGAAAGAGCCCGGGAAAGCAGATCAGAGAGGAACACGACAGAGGTAGACTGCAAGTACTGAGCACCTGCTGCGAGCCAGGGGCCGACAAATCTATTGTAGTTCCCATTTTACAGACGTGAAAACTCCAGCAGTTAAGGAAATTGCTCAAGGATGCCTAGGTCAAGTTGGGCTCTGTTCTGACACATCACATGGATGAATCTCAAGGACACGATGCCGAGGAAAATAAGCCAGTCATAAAAAGACTAATGCTGCATGATTCCACTTATATGAGGTATCTAGAGTGCCTCATATTAAAATTCATGGAGACAGAAAGTAAAGTGGTGGTTGCCAGGGGCTGGGGAAGGGCGGACTAGGGAGTGGTGTTTCATAGGTGCAGAATTTCAGTTTGGGAAGATAAAAAATGTGCTGAAGAGGGACAGAGGTGGTGGTTGCACAACAATAGGAATGTTCTTTATGCCATTGGACTATACACTTCAAAATGGTTAGAATGCTAAATTTTATATTATGTATATTTTACCATGATCAAAAAAGTGAAAAAAATAAAACTTTTAAACTATTAAAAGTGGTCTAAATTGGTTTAGACACATTGGTTTAAACAAATCATCTGGCAATGAAACCCATTTTAACCATCTCCTGTATTAGATGGTTGATCCCATGGGCCAGGTCACAAGAGAGTAAATGTGCTATTAGCCAGGAGCTGAAATGTGGAATGGACACCAGAGATTCAGGTAAACTGGGTCCAAAAGTAGGGACAGGCCTGAAGCTAACAGGCAAAGATGTTAAATTGGAGGAGAGACTTTGAGCAGGGACAGATTTCTTCTCCCCAAGCCATCCCATAATAAAATGGCCCCAGTCCATCCTGATGCCTGCCATTTCCAATAGGTTCCATAACCCCTGCCCCAACATTGCACCTGGCCCCCCTTCCAGTCTGTCCAGTCTTTAAATGAAATTAGGGTTTCATTAGACAATAACAATGGATACCAGGAACTAAATAACTGTACTGATGACTGCCCTTACCTCCTACTGGCCCGATAACCTGTTCAATATTTTGTATCTATCATCCCACTGCATCTTGACAACTGTGCGTTTTATACAGAAAGAACTTAAAATTTTGGGCGATTAAACAACTTTTATAATGTTGCCCTCCCCCACCCCCCAGCCAGAGGAAGAGCTAGGATTTGAACCCAGGTCTGTCTGGTGCCCAAATCAAGCACGTTAGAGCACGGTGCCCCTGGTGTCTTGAGGGCTAGCAAGAGTGTTGGGCACAACCCTGCCTGTTACATAAATGATCTCAAGTATGATGGAAAAGAAAATGCCACTGTGATGACCTGGATGATTTAAGGTCACTTCCAGATTAAAGAACCTGAAAGAATAACCTAACATGTTGAGGGTTTCCATTAGCAAAATGCATAAATGAATCTAGGAACATCCACTGGGTGCTGGACCAGCAGCTATAAATAGCATTTCCGCACATCTAATATCCATGTAATGGCTCTTAGTGTAAAGAGTTGAATGAACAATTGTAATAATAGGAGGTTAATCTGCCTCATTATTTATACTTCGTTAACTGTTGATGGGAGGCTTCCAAAGTTTGGCGAAGGCAGAGCAGATGTCAAGAAGGCATCTATCTCTGCTTTAACTGTTGTTGCTGGGGAAAGGGGACTATTTCATTTGTGACTCTGGGCGTATTGCAGAGAAAACAGAGCATAACGTGCCCACAGGGAATGAGTGGTTGGACAGTCCTGTCATTTCATTTTAATGGCTGGCTGGCAGAAATGTTTGGAGGGGCGCTGATGATTAAAGCCATCAGTCACCTGCAGGTCTCTGTGAGGTTTGGAACCAACCCTGTGTTTGAAGATGGGTTCCCCTGTGTAACTGTTGGAAGTCACCAGAACTAGAAGTTTCCAGAGCCCTGTTCTTTTTCCCCCTCCTGGATAGTCTTTTGGTAAAGCACTTTATTTAAAAGACTAAAAACATTATTCGGTTAAGCATTCTTTTTCTGTGTTCTAGAGAAATACATACTGGCTTAATTTAGGGGCTGGATCTAAACCTTTAAAATGCTTGAGGATCAGGATGTTTCTCCTTCTTTCTCTATTGGTTTCATTTCTAACAATAACCAGCAGACAACCTCCATGGTATAATGGAAATATCATGGGTTACGGTGAGACAGAATGGGTACAAATCCCATCTTCCCCCTCAAGCTTTGAGATCCTGGAAAAACAATCTCTGAGCCTTAATTTCTCCATCTGTAAAAAGGGGACATTCCTGTTTTGGCTTTGTTGTGTAACCCTGAAAACCCATGAAGTGTAAATTTGTTCAGATGGGGGAACAAATTGTATGTAAGATGGCCTACCGCCCAGTATGTATATCTCCAGAACAGCTCCGGTGTTCTCTGCTTGAACTCAAGGATAGATTTAAAATATTTTATTGTGAAATAGAACATATATACCAAAAAAACAAAACAAAACAAAACAAAAAAAAAACCCAACCCCTCATAAAACAAAAATGCACAGCAAAGAAAAAGAAAAAAATGGAGGGCAGTGATTTGTCACAAAGGAACACCTGTGAAATTAATTCTCAGGTGTTTTAGGTCAGAGGTCAGCAAACATTTTCCACAAAAAGCCAGATTGTAAATATTTCACTTAGCTGATGGTCTCTTTAGCAACTACTTAATTCTGCTACCGTGCTGTGAAAGCAGCCATGGACAGTAGTAAACTAAATAAGCAGGTCTGACTTTGTTCCAATCACAACAGATTTTCAAAAGGGAGCCAGCAAGCCTAGCTAGGAGAGACTCTTTTAAAACAGGGCCAGGAGGCCATGGGGAGGAGGAATGTATGCATGTCCTGTCAGAGGCGCCCTGAACCTTTTGCCAGCTGCAAGCCCTCAGCCTGGACTTAACTCCTCACCAAAACCCAGGAACCACTTGTATCCATCAAAAGGAGCCAACTCAATTTGACAAGTTTCAATCCCTCATTTGCAAATTACCCAACCAGTCCCAGCTAACGTGATTTCAACCCCTGTTTTGCCTGAAAGACCGGAATGAGAACCCATGAACTTTCACCTTTCTAACTCTGCCCCTTTTTGTCTCCTTCCAACGCAAGTCAGGTTCCTTTCTCCCTGACTCTGTGCCTCCTCAACTGTAATTCTAATTGCCTGGATAAATGCCTGTTTGCTTAAAATTTCAGTAAATTCTTTCTTGGTTGACAATTGTTGGCCTAGCCTGCGGGATCAGAGCAACCGACACCTGCCCCCACAGGGCCCAGCAGCAGACGCTCCGATGGCAAATCTGACCCACGGTTCTCCAAAGTGTTCCCACTGTGAGGAGCCTCGAGGGTTCTGGCGGTGAGTTCTCCTGGATCCGAACCTCCTATCTCTTTTAGTCGAGGTTCAGATCAGACTTTATTTGGGCAAAATAACTGGTCCTGTCCTTGCTCTGTTGGAGGGGAGGAATTTGCCCTCTGGATTCAGGTCTAGAGAATTAGCCCTCTGGATTCAGGTTTAAGGGAATTTGCTGTCCAGGCGTCCGGATTCGTGTTTAAGGATATTTACTGGTGGGCGCTCAACTTATTTTCAGGTGGCCAAGTTTTCTTTCAATCTAAAACCTTTCCAAATCATAGGGAAATATATCCTTTTGAATAGCCTTAAGTCATCAACCTCTTTCGGGAACGTCAGCAGGATCTATGTTTAAAAAAATATATGGGGGGTGCCTGGGTGGCTCAGTTGGGTAAGCGTCCGACTTCGGCTCCGGTCATGATCTCACGGTTTGTGGGTTCGAGCCCCGCGTTAGGCTCTGGGCTGGCAGCTCAGAGCCTGGAGCCTGCTTTGGATTCTGTCTCCTTCTCTCTCTGCCCCTCCCCACGTGTGCTGTTTCTCTGTCTCAAAAATAAGTAAATAAATATATATTTACATATATATATATATATATATATATATGGGTCTCCATATGTTTTTGTTCCGTTAGACTCATATTACCAGGAATAATTTAAAACTTCATTGGTTGGGGCATCTGGTGGCTCGGTCAGTTGAGCATGGGACTCTCCGTTTCAGTTCAGGTCATGATCTCAGGATCATGAGGTCAAGTCCCTCATTGGGTTCCAAGATGAGCAAAGAGCCTGCTTAAAACTCTCTCGCTCCCTCTGCCCCTCCCCCACTCACACACTCAAGGAAGGAAGGAAGGAAGGAAGAAAGGAAGGAAGGAAGGAAGGAAGGAAGGAAGGAAGGAAGAAAACAAACCTCATTGACTAAGATGGGCCACTTTTGATATCCCAAAATTAGTTTACTTGCCTGCACAGTTGGGAGAGGAAAAAAGATTATAAAACTGAACAAAATGAGTGGGAAGCTAATTTTAATTGGCATCTGGAGGCCTCCAAAAGAAATTCAACCCTTCAAGTAGTTAACTCAAAACCTTCAAAAGCGACTTCCGATCTTTTTCGAGGCTTTCAAAATCAGAGAAATCGGCTTCACAAACTCCTCCTCTGCCTCTCCTGCCCCACCTGCCCTTCCTTCCCCTGAGCCTCTCAACCTTTTCCTGCTCCTTCTCTTCCCTTCCCTGCAGTTTCTCCCCCTCCCCCTCTTCCTCTCTAGCTTTAGCAAAAGAACACACTAAAAATTGAACTTAGTTTCTGGATTGTGAAATTTCTTTAAAATTTCTAAGGCAAGACCAAGAGAGTTTGGAGCAAGCCTCCCCAAAATGTGCCACTGTGGCATCTGGACTGTTTGGAGCAGCAGGCATTTGAGACCCTGGGGGCTGAAAAGAAATAGCTATTGTCTTCCTGTTTGTCTTTTTCACTTGTCTGCCTGGGACACAGAGGTGGTTCTTTCTTTTGGATATCTCCCGGAGTAACCCTGCACCTTGGGAAGGTGTCTTTCGCACCTTCTTTGAGGACCCACCCATCTTTTTTTTTTTTTTTTTAATTTTTTTTTTTTTTCAACGTTTATTTATTTTTGGGACAGAGAGAGATAGAGCATGAACGGGGGAGGGGCAGAGAGAGAGGGAGACACAGAATCGGAAACGGGCTCCAGGCTCTGAGCCATCAGCCCAGAGCCCGACGCGGGGCTCGAACTCACGGACCGCGAGATCGTGACCCGGCCGAAGTCGGACGCTTAACCGACTGCGCCACCCAGGCGCCCCGAGGACCCACCCATCTTATCCCAAGGGATGGTTATTTAACACCGCCAAAAATATTTACTCTCTGTCCCAGCTGGAAACTGACAAGAAGTTTTTTGAAGTAGCTCCATAGTCAAAGTTGGCCCATTTGGAAGCTGATAATTCAGAGCCTGATGGCAATTTTTTAAGGCCTTCTCCCCTAATTAAAACTATGTACCCAGAGGGAAAGAAGTAAATTGAAGATATGAAACCATGATGTCATTTAAGTTCCAACCCAATTCTTTGAAGAATTGAGAGCAGTTTTCCTTATCTTACAATCTCAACAAAACTTGACTTGCTGCTCTAGAGACCATTCAGCCTTCACTGATTCCTTTACCAACCCCCAAACTTTCCATAGTTATCTCAAAAGGCTTGCAAATGATTGGCCTTAGGAAACCGAAGTCCTTCTTAGAGGAGCTTACATTCTTTCTGGGTCTCTTGAAGGTAAACGTTTTTCTCCTGTCTTTGAAATGTAAACACAGCCCACAATCACCTGAGCCTGAAGGGGAAAAAAGGGAGGGGGTGGGGAAGGCGTTTTTACAATACAAACTGTTTAAAGGGCTCCTGTTCCCAAACTCTAGCACAGCCTCCTAAAATTAATGCCAGAGACAAACGGTGAATAATGCAGCAAGGCATGTTCTTATATAAACCTCTTAGTACACAAAATTTTGGGGCTTGGAGCCGATGGCCAAGAAAGAATTCTTGAGACGTCTTCAGTACAAAAAGGTAGCTTTATTAAAGCTTGGGGACAAGACCCATGGACAGAAAGATCTGCCCTGGGATTGTGAGGACCAGCTGAGGACCAACTCGGAGTTGGGGGGGAAATAAAGACCAAGAGAAGTTTCCAAAAGGACTTTCATATGATGAAGAAGACTCCCACTGGAGGCCATAGCTGTTGTGGTTAAGGTTGTTTTTCCATCCATTTAATTAACATTAAAACAGTTGGGAGTTCCTGAAGGAAAGTACTACTCTGCCAGCCTCAAGTATTTGTCAAAGAGCTGCAGGCTCTAAGGAAACCTAATTTTATCTACATTTCCTTTTTGCCTTTGTTCCCCACATCACAAATGTACGTGAATTTCTGTTGGCTATAAATCTGGGGATGGAACTGTTGGCTCATAGGGTATGTATATGTTCAACTTTAAAATGTAATGATCACTCTTCCACCGCAGTTGTGTGAATTTACACTTTTTTAAAAAGTTTATTTATTTTGAGAGAGACACAGTGGGGGAGGGGCAGAGAGAGAGAGAGAGAGAGAGAGAGAAAGAGAGAGAATCGCAAGCGGGCTCCTTGCTGTCAGCCCTCCCACACACACACACACACACACACACACACACACAGGACTCGATCCCACAAACCGGGAGTTCATGACCTGAGCTGAAATCAAGAGTCAGACACTTAACCAACTGAGCCAATCCGGCACCAGGTGAATTTACACTTCTGCCAGCAATGTGTGCTGAGTTCCAACTGTTCCGCATCCACTCCAGCACTTGGTAGGACCAGACTTAAAATATATTCATTCTGGGGGTGCCTGAGTGGCTCAGTCAGTTAAGTATCCAACTCTTGATTTCAGCTTAAGTCATGGCTTGATGGTCAGCTCAGGTCATGGAGTGGTGGTGGGGTCTCTAGCCAACAGCTGAGAAAGAATTCTAGGGATGTCTTTGGTGCAACAAGGTGATTTTATTAAAGCGCGGTACAGGACCCGTGGGTAGAAAGAGCTGCACTGGGGTTGTGAAGAGCGAGAGGTTATATCCATGGAGTTGGGGGAGGTAAAGGCCAAAGGGAGGTTTCCAAAAGGACTTTCATATGCTAAAGAGGGCTCATAAGATACTGGAGGCCTTGTTATTGTACAACTAAGGCTGTTTTCCCTCTAGTAAGGTTTTAACATTAAGACAAGGCAGTTGGGAGTTTATTGGAGGAATGTTTTACTCTGCCTATCTCAAATATTTGTCAGTGGGCTGCAGGTTATAAAGAAATGTAATGTTATTTACACTTTCTTCTTGGCCTTTGCTCCCCACATCACTATGGAGGGGAAGGTGGTGTTAGGGCTCCAGGTTATTGAGTGTATAGGTTTCTGGAGGTTAGGCTATTGAGACTGAGGACTGAGGCTGTTGAGATTGCCTTTTCTAGTCATTTATTAAGACATTTGTAAACTGATGGAGACTCATATCCTGCAGGACTGTGATCTCTATCAGTAACCATTGGTTTTTTTTTTTTTTTTTCCCTTCCTTTGTTCTTGGGCACCCAGGAAGGCCTGAGGAATGTCACATATATCCCACCTTGGGGGGAGGGGAAGTGGGGTGTTGTTAGCCTGTGCTTTGCCCTCACCTTGCCTTATGCTCCCTCATCAGTCTCATGGTCATGGGATCGAGCCCCGCATCTCATTGGGCTCCACTGGGCTCCACTGAGCTCCGGGCTGAGCCAACTTGGGACTCTTTTTCTCTCTCCCTCTGTCCCTTCCCCCCTCTCAAAATAAATATTGTTTTTAAATGTATTCATTCTGTTGGAGTGTGGTGGTATCTCGTGTTTTTAATTTGCATTCCTTGATTAGTAATGGGCTCCAACATCTTTTCATGTGTTTGCTGGTCATTTAGATAGCTTCATTTGTGGAGTGGCTACTCAAGTCTTCTGCCTGTTTTCCTATTTGGTTGTTTGACTTTTCCTTATCGATTTGCACAAATTCTTTTTGTATTCCTAGTATCAGCTCTTTGTCTATCATATGCAGAGCAAATATTTTCTCCTACCCTTGGCTGAATTTTTACCTTTCCAATGGAGTTATTTGATGAACAGACAAGTTCTGAATTTCAATGTAGTAAACGTCACTAATATTTTCCTGTATAGTTAGCACTTTTTTCATACCCTAAGAAACCTTTCCATACACCAAAGCTTATGAAGATCTTCTGCTAAGTTGTATTGTTCCAGAATAGTGCCCATCTAATCTAAACCTAGGCTATGTTATTAATAATAGGCCATTAATATCTTATTTTTAGTATCAGCAGAATCTAGCACTGTTGCCTTTTTCATCCCTAGCGTTGGACATGTGCCGTCTCTCTTTTCTTCTTGATATACTCAGTAGATGTGTATCAGGTTATTAATCTTTTCCAAGGACCAACTTTGGGTTTTGTTGATGTTCTCCATGGTATTTTTTACTGTTGTTTCATTAATTTCTGCTCATATTTATCATTCACTTACTTTTGCTTTATTTGCTATTCATGTGCTGTTCTTCGTCTAACTTCTTGATAAAGATACTTGATTTATTACTTTGTATTATCATAGTATAAAGATACCTTCTTTACCTACCTACACACAAAACTTTCGGTATTTCGTATCACTCAGTTCAAACAAATTCCTAATGTCCTTTGTGACTTCTTACTTGATCCATGGGCTATTTTAAAAAATGTATTTCTAAATTTTTTAACATATGGAGAATTTATCACTACTTTGTTATTGATTTCAGGTTCAATTGCATTACAGACAGAATTTGTGTGATATCAATTCACTGAAATATGTTGAGACTTTTTTTTATAACCCAGCATAACGTCAATTAAAATAAATATCCCATGTATACTTAAAAAGAAAAGCGTGTAGTCTTAATTTGTTGGGTGGAGTATTTTCAAAATGTTTATGAGGTTGTTTGCTAATTATACTGTTCAAACATTTATTTCTTTACCTGTTTTTTGTTTCTTTGCCTTTCTTATTGAGAGCAGTGTGTTAAAATTTTCCAATGCAAGTGTGGATTTGTCAATCTTTATACATTTTGAGGGTATGTAAAGTAAAATTAACATTTTTAATTGCTATATCTTAGAGTTGAATTAAATGTCTTATTCTGAAATGTCCCTCTTTCTCTTACACTGCTTTTTGTTTTGAAGTCTATTTTGCCTGATATTAATATAATTATGGAAGTTTTTTTGGTTAGTGTTTAGATGATAAATCTTTTTTCATTCTTTTACTTCTACACTTTCTGTGTTTTAATATTTTTCTCTGTGCCAAGGTTTGAAATTGTCTAATGATCTCTCTTTTGCTGTGTTCAATTTGCTATTAAGCCCATGCATTAAGATTTAAATTTCAGATATTACAGTTTGGGTTCTAAAACGCCCTGTCTAGACATGCTATCTAGATCTGTGAGGAGACATTTTGAGACGGATGTAGTTTAAAGTGTTGGGGTCCGGAGCCGACGGCCAAGAAAGAATTCTTGAGACATCTTCGGTGCAAAAAAGGTGGTTTTATTAAACCACAGGGACAGAACCCAGAAAGAGCTGCCCTGAGGTTGTGACAGGTGACTGATTGTATACCTTTAAGTTGGGAGGGGTTAGGGATAGCACACCTCTCTAAGGAATTTTGGAAACAAGGTTTCCAGGACCTTGAGGAGCCAACTGCTATTAGGAAAAGGTCATTTATTAATGTTTAGTAAAAACTCAGTCATGAGACCCTTCATATGTATATCAGTGGGCTATTGCCCACTTGGAGGCTGATTGCCAACATATACCTTGGGGGGTAGATATAAAAGAAGTTTTCAAAGGAATTTTTATATGGTAAAGTAGTCTTACAGGATCTTGAGGGGTTGGGCTAAGATTGCTTTTTGCCCTTGGCAAAGTGTCAACATTGAGGCATCTGAGCTCAGAGAAGAATGTCACTCTGCCTGTCTCAAGGGCTTGTCTGTCAATGGGCTGTAAGTTGTAAGGAAATTTAATTTTTTTCTTCTGCCTTTGTTCCCCCACGTCAGAGACCACCAAAACATCCTGCTCCTTATCAAACTTCTGTCTTTGATTTAATATCTGTTGATGATTTGTGCCTGATTCAACTGTACCTGAACGAATATGAGTTGAGTTTGCTTCTTGGTGAGTGACAGGCGGAGGCTGTGTTGTAATACAAAGGAAACTTTATTTGCAGCAAATAAGGAAATCACTGGAATAACTTGTAAAGCTGTGAACCCCCAGCAGGGGTGAGCAGGTTGCTTTTATATAGAGTTTAGGACGAATATTCAGAAGGGGGATCTTTCCCGTTCCCTATAGAGGCGGTACAAGGTTATGCAGGTGTACTTTGAAAACATGCCTATATGCGCATGCTAGGTTATGTTAATGAAGCTTGTGTTCCTCCAGACACCAAGACTGTGACATTATAATGAAGCAGAGGTAACTGTGAAATCAGGGGAGGGCTCTGAGAGCCACTATGAACTGGATGGAGTCTTGGACTCCTTATCTCAGGTGTGGAATACAGGGCCTTGCTGACTCTTAGGCTGGAGCTATATCAGCTGACCCTGAGTCCAGGCTTCTGCAGAGACAGCTGGTGGATTTGTTAGTGTGGCCTGAAAAGAAACAGTAACTGATTAAGGAGCAACTGTTCTCTGAAAAACAGGCTTTAAACTTTCTGCTAGTTTCAACCTCATTAACCCTATGGGGCATGGTTTCAATCCTACAAAAACAACTCAGGAATGTGCATTAGGTCAATCTTTACTTTTGAAATAGCTCTGGGAGTTTTACCATTGATTTACCTGTAATGCCCCCAATTTCGAATCCGAGAGACCACCAAGGAGCCGATACCAATGCAAACGCACGAGGGTTTATTTGCAAGCTCGAGCTTGGGCCCAAGTATACCCGACACAGCGGAGCAGTTTCATGGGGGCCAGTGGCCAATGAGATTATAACACCCACAGAAAGTTGCATAGTCATGTCAGTCCACACGCAGGTGGCCAATTGAATTACAATTTACCCTATAGTAACTGTTTGAACTTGCTTATCACTCTGGTCAGAATTGGCGAGCAAGTTTGGTGGGCAAAAGGTGGGGTTTACATTCTTTGGCGGTTAGGGGTTCCGCATTCCTATTTGAGCCGGTTTCCAGTAAGGGTGTGCTCAGCAGCTTGACTAGGGTGGGGGAGTGTCTTAAGCAATAAGTAGGTCATGTGGGGGTTATACATGAGATGATGGGTGTAGCACAAAATGGAGTTAGTCTTGCTCTGCTTGTCCAGGGATAGGGGATTTTTGTTAAATTCCTTGGGTCCCACATTACCATCTCTGATATGGTTAGGCTATTTCCTGGCCTGGTAGAGACTGTTGGTTTTTGCGTCCCCTTAAAATCCTTAACCATTAAGTTTTTTGCATTTCTTCGTAGTTCTGATCCTCCCAGGAAGTTCTGCAAGCAGTGTGCTAGGCCAAGTAGAGCCAGGAGGGTACAGATCAGGGAAAATAACTGGGGCCCTAAAATGATTTCTCTTTTGCCACAAAAACTTTGTCTCATCTTTCTTTCTCTGGGGACCCCTAACTTTCTGCTTACACAAGCTGTCTAATCTGATGACTCTAAAATGATAACTTTTACCTCCATACTGTCGTACATTTTCCAGTTAGTATTCTATTATTAGACCTCTCGTCTCATCCATCTAGCCATCTAACATGTATCTATGCATCTACTATGTGAACTCATGATCCCTGTTCAATGGGTTACAATCCATTAATGCCCTTATTTGTTTTGATACTTAAATTATCATCAATTTGGCCAGTGGGTCCCCTTTCATGGTGGTTTCTATATCTTTGTTGACATGTTCCCCTCATTTTTTTAAACACTTTTTTTAATTTTCTGGCACAAAGAGATGTTCCAGGTCTATCTTGTACTTTCTTGATGCGGCCTTGGAATTAGCTGTTTCTCAAAAGATACCTGGTTTCCTCTTAGTGAGGAATGATATTTAGAAACCACAACTTTGGCAGTAGGTATACTCAGTGCTATTGAAGTATTATTGCTTCTAGATCCTTTCAATATACAGAGCTGGGAAATATGCACATATAACACATTATGAGTTCCTATTGGTATTTGCAATTCCAATCCAACCCTACAGAGTTCCTCCTCACTTTCCCTTCTTTAACACTGAGATTTCACTCTTCCACATTGTAAAGTCCTAGCTCCCAAAAACATCAACCTAGTTACGATTCATTTTCTACAATGTACTTAAAATAGCTTCAAAATAGTTTTACCCATACCGTTAAAAACATTTGTAGTTCCTTTATTCCCCTAGATGGAGGATATATAGTAGTCAGAGCTATGCTCAAAAGTTATTTTGAATGGGTGCCTGGGTGGCTCAGTCGGTTAAGCATCCGACTTCCGCCCAGGTCATGATCTTGTGGTTCATGGGTTCAAACCCTGCAGTCAGGCTCTGTGCTGACAGGTCAGAGCCTGGAGCCTGCTTTGGCTTCTGTGTCTCCCTGTCTCTCTGATCCTCCCCCACTCATGCTCTGTCTCTCTCTCTCTCTCTCTCTCTCTCTCTCTCTCTCTCTCAAACATAAATAAACATTAAAAAAGAGTTATTTTGGATTACTTAATTCTTTTCCCTTTAATATGGTTATGTTATTAATTCAAAATACAATTGGGTTCACTTATTTCTGTTTGCATTCAGCTGTAGTTAATTTCCCCATCCCTGATGATTTAATTTTGCTCTCCTGAGTATGCAGAACGTTAACATGCTTCCAAAAGCCAAAAACAGGCAAAAAGGCATGTACAAAGAAATGACAGTCTTTCCCTTGCCCTATTGATCCCATTCCCCCTCATCTTTGTAAGTAATCAAATTTATTTCTGTCTCTTTTGGCAAAAGTAAGCAGATATACATATGTTTCATTATTTCCCCTTCTTTCTTACACAAAAGATGGCATGCTGTACATACTGTTTTGCAATTTGCTTTTTGTCACTCAACAATATATCCTGGAAATTACTCCCTATCAGTGCATAGAGATAATCTTCATTCTTTTTTTACAGTTCAATGGTACTCCAATGTGTATATGTGTCATGTTTTTTTTTTAACCTATCTCCTATATTTGAGCATTTAAGTACTTTGCAATATGTGCCATTATTTAAAAATGCAGCAGTGAAAAGCCTTGTGCATATCGTTACAGTTCATATTGGTATTTTCAGGGTAAATTCTTAGAGATAGGATTGCTGGGTCTAAGACTTAGTGAATAT
Organism: Prionailurus bengalensis; assembly: GCF_016509475.1. Taxonomy (NCBI): domain Eukaryota; kingdom Metazoa; phylum Chordata; class Mammalia; order Carnivora; family Felidae; genus Prionailurus; species Prionailurus bengalensis. The sequence continues at coordinate 68,102,354 of NC_057346.1, read as the reverse complement.
GTAGTTGTGTTAGATATTTCCAAATACCCCTCTGTGGAGATTGTACCCATTTGCATCCCCACTAATACTGTGTGAGACTCCTCATTATCTTGCAACCTCACCAACTAGGTATATTTTCAAGCTTTTGAATGTTTACCAATCTGATGGATGAAATGTGATACCTTACTTTAGTTTAGACTTGCATTTCTCTTTTATTTTTATTTTTTTGGATTTGATTTCATTTTAATTTTAGAACATGAGTGCACATGAGCTGGGGAGGGGCAGAAAGAGAGAGGGAGAGAATCTTAAGCAGTGTCCATGCTCAGCATGGATCCATCCCTGGGCTCCATCTCATGACCCTGAGATCACGACCTGAGCCAAAATCAAGAGTTAGATGCTTAAGCCTGATTGAGCCACCCAGGTGCCCCTAAATTTGCATTTCTCTTATTTGTGAGTGAAGTTGAGCATATTTTCATAAATATCAGGGCCATCTTAATATATTCTTACAAATTGGTTGCTCATGGGTTTTGTCATTTTACTATCAGATCGGGGCTAGATCCTACAGCCCTGGGATCGTGACCTAAGCCAAAATCAGGAGTTGATGTTCACCAACTGAACCACCCAGGCGCCCCTCCTATTTGTAGTTTTTAGGAATTCTTGTAGTTTTAGGGATTCTTTTGGAGATTTTAGAGATCTTACCCACCCATCCGACCCAGTTAAAAAAAAAATTCTCTATATATTAGGGATATCACCCCACATCTGTGATATATGTTGCAAATATTTTCTCCCAACTTGTCATTTGTCTTTTGACTTACTTATGTCATTTTTTGCCATTATAAAGTGGGGTTTTTGAATTTTTTTTTTGCACTCATACTTACTGATGTTTTCCTTTATTGCATCTGGAGTTTGAGTCATAGCTTGAAAACCTTCCCTACGCTCAGGTTATAGAGGACTTCACCCATGTTTTCTTTCACTACTTACAGTTTAATCTTGCATATTTAGATACCTGATCCATTTCAAGCTTATTCTCACATGGTGTAAAAGAAGAATATAACTTCCTTTGTTGACAAATGTCTCATTTTCCCACACGATTTACGAAAAAGTTATTCTTTGTCCCAGTGATTTGAGATGTTATATGCATGATTCCCATATGTACTTGGATCTGTTTCTTGAATTCGTGTTCCAGTTCAATAATCTTTTTGTCTATTCATGTGCCAGTACCACAGCATCTTGGTTATAGAGCATTCTTAGTATGTTTTAATAACTGGGAAGGCTAGTTATATCTCAGTTCTTGCTTTTCAGTATTTTCCCTAGTTATTCTTATATGTTCATTTTTCCGTGAACTTGAATATCAACTTGTCTACCTCCAGGGGCAAAAAACTTTCTTAGTATTTCATTTGGATCACAGTGAATGTATAAATTAAATTAGAGACGAGTGACATGTTGATGGTGATCAGATTTCCTGACCAGAAACAAGGAGTGCCCTGTTTAGAGGATAACTGGACGGAGTTGGACCCGGGCATCCCTCCTTACTTCTCAGACTCTGAGGCTGTTGTCAGACGCACCCATTCTTGAATCATCAAAGTGTAATGTTAATTGATATTTTTTTACTCTCTTCCTAATCAATATAAGGATCTTAGCACACTTTAATCCATTTTCTCACTTCTTTACTTTTAATTTTATGTATATTTCAAACACATTTAATCCTTACAACAGTATTATGAAGAAATCTCTCATCGTATTTTTTTTTATAGTTGAGGAAACTGAAGCACAGAGAGATTAAGAGACTTGAACAAGGTCACTCAGCTAGTAAGCACAGAGCTGGGATTCAGACCCCGGCAGTCTGGTTCTAGAGTCCATGGTCTTTACCTCTGTATAACCCTGCCTTTCGTGATAGAGAAGAAGAAAAGAGCACCAGTTCTGGAAGTTCTGACTGAAATTCTTGACAGGCTCCAACATAGTTCAGCGACTAGGAAATCCCCTAAAGGAGCATGAAGAAATGTGCTATTTTCGTGGGCACTCTGAGGTGCTCTGTTCTTGAACTCCACGTGTCGTCATTCTGTCTGTTACAATCAAGTTGTATTTGAATGTCGATTCAATTAGTAAACGTATAATTGCTGTTGCCATAAACCATACTTTGACATTTAATATGCCAAATATGATCATTTTTATGAGCAAACCAAGTTATCCATAATACATTTTTATGTTCTGCCGCTATCAAGATGGCTTTAGATTTACAGAGTGCTAAAAAAGTAACTGTGTCATAAATTTCAATTTTCCCTAAAATTGCCTTTTTTAAACAAAACAGGAAAAATGATATTCCTGTCAATGTCTCCCCTCTAGTAGGTCCAGAATTCCTGAAAAGTTGCAATCGTTTGAAGACTCTGAGGGTCGTTGTGCAATTCTGAACAGTGACATTTACCAAAATACATCTTCAGTTCTTTATTCTTCTGGGGGGCTTGCAGAATTGTCTCTATATTCATGATTTGGGGAAAGACAGACTCATTAAATAGCTTAGAAGCTCAATGGTATGCAGTCTCAAAGCTCTACAGAGTGGTTGCTAGATGAAAGCCCTTGCTGGTGATGAGATGAGATTGTCCTGAAGGCAAAAGGTCTTCCGGTGGCCATAGTGGAGGTCTGGGGAAGGATGGGCTGGAGAAGGCAGCACATCCACACCCTGCAAAGCTCTTTCATCTACTGAGTCCAGGACTGTGGATGGTTATAGATTTCTCAGGTCCTAGAAGCCATCTCTCTCCCCATGGAGATACAAACTGGGTGAGAGAACCTCTCAGAAGTATCTCAAGTGAGAGGCAGATGCAACCATATAGGGAAGGAGAGTACACACCATGCTTTTAAGGAGCAGGGAAAATAAAGAAAGCATTGGATTTAAGGGTGGCTATTGGCCAGGACTGTCACACCCAAAACACAGTGAATGGGTTTGGGGTTGTGGGCAGAAGGGGGTGTAAGTAAGCAATGACAAAATAGTAAGACAAGATCGGTGGAATAGAAACCTCAAATGACACCTAAGTATAGATGAGAATTTAGTTCACAGTAAAGGTAGTTTTTCAAATGATGTGAGAAATATAATCTTTCTATTGAATGATACCAAACTGTTTGGTACAAAACACGAACCGTTGGGCCAAAATGAAGTCACATCTTTACCTTATACCATATAGAAAAACAGGTATAAGAGAAATTAAAGATTTAAATGTGAATGGTTTTTATTAAAAAAAAATAAAGTATATGAGCAGATTTATAAAACTTTATTTTCCCAAACCTACAGAAGTGAACAAAAAGAAGTAAGTAGCAAATATACATCAAGAGTGAAACTACAGAACGATCCCAATCTCACACCACAAATTAAAAAAAAAAATCTCATCTTGAAACTGAAATTAAAAGTATTTAACTCCAGGAATTGACACAGAGAGTGCAAAACAGAGACATGGATACTAAAATGAAAATATTCCTGGGGCACCTGGGTGGCTCAGTTGGTTAAGCATCCCACTTTGGCTCAGAGTGTGATCTCACAGTTTGTGAGTTCAAGCCCTGCTTCGGGCTCTCTACTGTCAGAACAGAACTCACTTCAGATCCTCTGTCTCCCTCTCTCTCTGCCCCTCCCCCACCCCCTCAAAAATAAACATTTTAAAGAAAAAGAAAACATTCTTTAACATCTATATAGAAATATCCACCTTTCCATACCTAATTTGGAGTAATGGAAATCAGGGCTAAAAGTGGCCAGAAGGGAATGCCATGGAATACCACACCTAGTGCTCCCTTTCTGGGATGCAGATAATATCCTGAGTACAGGGTAGGAGAGAAACAAGAGAATGTACCTCTAAGGATAACTGACAAAAGGGAACCCAAAGCCAGAAACCTCTAGGATTTTACATAAACATGGCCAGCTCACCCCAACGCAGACAGAATAAACTATGGACTGAAGAGCAACCATGGGATGGAATCTGGCCCCAAATCAGCACAGTTCTCCAGAGCAATTAATACAGATAAGCCTTTAGGTCTCAGTAACTAAAGCAATCACAATCACAAAACAGAAGGTGACATTTATAATTCTTAAAATAAGGTAAAAATCAGGGAAAGAAAACATACCATTAACTGGAACAAACACCACAGACCCTACCAACAAAATCTGGGGAGTGGGGAGGGGTGAGGAGAGTGCATACATTAATTTTCTTACCTTTCATGGAAGGTGGGGCTATCCGTAGCTATTCCTTCATCTATGGAGTTGATAATCAGAGACTAAAAGTGTGTTTAACTGTAGTATTTAAGTGCACTTGCAGACTTAACGAGCAGTAGAGCTGAAAACAGGCTGTATACATTTCAAGGCAGCAAAACGGAAAATAGAAAAGAACAAACTGACAACAATAGCAAATGATAGAAAACTAGGAATTGGGAAGAATTTGCAAGGTAGAAAATAGAAATTAGATGACAGAAATAAAGCTAAACACATCTGTTATGACAATAAGTGTTAACACAAAAAAATAATAATAAAATAACGTTAGGCATAAAAAGAATTCTCAGATTGGTCCAATAAGCGAAACCTAGTTATAACCATTCCGTATAGAAACAACACTTCTCACGCTAGGTAGCTTTCATTTGCCCTCTGAACCCACTCTCTGCTATTCTCCACTGCTTTGTTAGCCCGGAGGCCAAGCAACACCACCGTATCACTACGTTGCCTTGCTCTCTGGCTTCCAGTCGGGTTTGGTCCTAGGAAGTGGCAACAGGTCCTCTGACAGAGGGAGGAGAGTGGGGTCAGGGCATTTATTTCCCTGGTTCCTGCATGGAGAGTTACTAATGGCTAGCTGCCTCCTACCACCAAAGGCACAGCTCCTGTCAGGCAGCCCCTTCTCTCTAGGTTCTGGTAACTGATGCAGAGATGGTAATGCATCATAAAGTCCCAGGGTACCACACCGTCCCTAGTGGTTTCTCCACATACCTTTTCACGCCTCTGCAAATGCTCCCTGTATAAAATTTACATCAAATTACCCAGTTTGAGCATGGTACTCTCCTTCTAGGACCCTGACTGATACATACCCAAATAAATTCACTCATAAAGCTGAAAGTAAAAGAATGGGGAAAAGAGTAGGAGGCAAATTTAAAGACATCAGGGTTTGTCTTCCTCAAAAATGCTGAATGCAAAGAAAGCATTAAATGGGATTTAAAAAATCACATTATAGTTATGAAGGGTTAGATCCCCATTAACATAAAACTGCCTTGCAGCTATATACGGTAAACCACATAGAATTAAAATAAATGAAGCCAAACATTGCTGGAAAAGCAAAGAGAAAGAAGTCAGTGGGGCTTTTTAATGCATCTTGGTTTTTAAAAATCAAGTTCAACATTAGTAGGAAAACTGGTAAAAATCAGAACAAAGTCTGCAGTTGAGATAATAGAATTGTGCCAATGTTAATTTCTTAGTGTTTATAAACATACTGTAGTTATATTAACTAACATTAAGAGAAGCCAGGTGAAGGATATCTGGCACCAATATGTACTATGTTCACAAACTTTTCTGTAAATCTAAAATTATTCCAAAATAGTTTAGAAAAAGATCAAGGTAATAAAAGATAAAGATACAGAAAAGCTGAATGACATGATTAACAGTATCAACCTAAGAACAAAAACTACTCTTTCTTTTCATGTGGCCATAAAACGCAAACATTCTGTATATAGTATACAAGAAAAAACTGAAAAGTTCTTAAAAGTAAAAACATAAAATCATATTATCCACAATTCAGAACTAAAGTGGAAACAAAGCAAAATCTGTGACCGTTTTAAAATGTAAGTTTCTTCAAGTTTAAACAACTCCTAAGTTTAAGAAGAAATCAAAAGCATTTTCAATACTATTTTCCTTCCTTCCTTCCTTCAAACTTTACCCTGATTTTGTCCATACGCCCCCCTCTTCTCCAGGCAGCCACCAGCTCTAGGTGGGGAGGGCTCTACTCCCACATCCAGGAGGTGAATCTTGATTGTCTCAGACAAATCAGTGGTCTCATTCCCACTGCTGGTGATTAGTTTAGGGCTGAACACGTTAAACGTTCCTTGCACATAGGGGCAGCTGAGTGGCTCAGTTGGTTGAGTGTCTGACTCTTGACTTTGGCTCGGTCATGATCTCATGGTTTGTGAGCTCAAGCCCTGCATCAGGCTCTCTGCTGTCAGCCCAGAGCCTGCCTGGGATCCTCTGTCCCCCATTCTCTCTCTGCCCCTCCCCCACTCTCTTTCTCTCAAAACTAAATAAACATACATGAAAGAAAAGAAAAGAAAAGAAAAGAAAAGAAAAGAAAGAAAGAGAAAGAAAGAAAGAAAGAAAGAAAGAAAGAAAGAAAGAAAGAAAGAAAGAAAGAAAGAAAGAAAGAAAGAAAGAAAGTGGGATTTGAACCCAGGCCTGTCTGGCTCCAAAATCTACATATTTAAGCACACTGCCAAATCAGACTTTTCTCTTTTTTCTATCTGATGGTGCTAAGTGTTCCTTTCACAGTGGTTTCCACATTGCATCCTCACACCATGCCAGTGAAGCAAGAATAATCGTTGCCATTTTCCAGATGAGGCTCAAAGAGGTGAATACTTTTTCAGAATATGTGCTTAACTAATCATAGAACTGCAATGTGACCTTCTTTCTCCTCTAAAGCCCAGGCTTCTTCACGCAGCTTCTTGTGATGCTAACCATTGCTGTCCTGACTGTTAGGGCCACAAGGAAAACAACAAACTACCCCTAGATTCACCGTGAAACTTTTTCTATTCCTTTTTTCCTCACTCCTGGAAAATGAATTCATTACCACCTTCATTATCTTCAGGTGTTTTTTATTTTTAATCTTGACGATTTTTTTTCTTCTCCATTTTCTTATCAAGGGTTCATACACTGCCTATAATTATACCACTCAAGGTGACAGCCACTTTGGAAGTTCTCCACACATTAGCACACGACTTAGGAATTATCAGCAGCCCCAAGGAAAGCATAAATGCCAGCCAAAGCAATTGTTTAGATAGGGGACTTTCCCAGTAATGAGACCAGCTCTCTTCCAGAAGCTATCCAGTCCTTTTTGAAAGGCAACTCAAGTAAAGTGGTAAATGCCTTCTTTCTACCAAATAATGGAAAGTGCAACCCTCCCAGTCTCTTTCCTCAGCTGAAGCAGTATGAGCTAGAACCAAGGGCTGAACAGATCAGCGCTGTACCTGCAGAGAGAGAATGTGTAACATGTAAATTGTCAGTCAACGAAAGTTAAACCCTCAGCACGAGGACTGACATCTCTAAAATGCGTGTTATATTATCAGCATCTCTTACAAATCCTTCTTGAAATTCCCTAATGTAGGCCCACTAGTCCCCCCTCAATTCCCATGAGTATCATAGACATTTCCTACCTAAGGGTCAAAGCCCAGTTCCTCCCTTGCTGACCACAAGGCAATTGTCAGAAATGATCTTATGTTATATTTGTTTACGAAAGGAAGCCTGTGATTTTCAAGGGCTAGAGAATGAGGATGTGGTGGTCAGCCAGCTTCTGGTTGCTAAGCACTTTCCTCCTTTCTTCTGGAGGAAACAGAAAGTCTTCCTTTAAATTCTGAGACTGCAGCTTTCCTTTGCACAATAAATTAAGCCCAGAAGAATATCCTGAGAAACTCTGTCGTGGATTCTGCTTCTGGCAATGATTGTTTCCACCCAAGTCTCTCTCTAAAAACAGTTATGCAATCTAAACAAAATATTGTGAAAATGTGTTTGAGCATAGGAAAGCTACTGAGGTTATACAAGAGAGTTTAGCCCAGCATTTGGGTTTCCCTACAGGCAAGGTACAATTCCAAAAGCAAGAGCAGTGATGGAAAGACTGAGAAACAGAGCGAGGTTTTCAGAAATCACAGAGCTAGCGTGACAAAAAAAAAAAAAAATAGAGTTCACACTCTTCTGAGAAGAAGTTTTCAGTTCCAGAATTTCCATTCAATTCTTTTCAGTACTTTCTAGTTTTCTGCCAAATGTTCCTATCTAGATATTTAATCTTTAAAATGATTAATTAGTTAAAATCTGAGTGGGATAACTGTAATGTCAAGATCTTTAGTGAATATGATTTTTTGTCTGTTTTTCTCCCCTTGTGTTTTTGAACAAACTTGATCTTCTCACATGCCTGATTATTTTCTGTTGCATGCCGTACATTATGTATGACAAATTGTAGAGATCACTTGTGGCTCTGGTGTTTTACTGCAGAGAGTACTTATTTTTGCTTCTGGCAGATCACCTTAATGAGAACAAGATATCAGATGATTCAGAGTTGAGCTTCACATCTTGTGAGGACTCCTCTATTTCTGGTTAATCCTTTCTTCCAAAGATGGAAGGATTGTGGCCAACCCTGCAGGCCTTTGGTTTACAATCCTAGATAGAAGGTTACAGAATGGATGAAAGTAAAAGGGTGGAAAAAGATACACCGTGAAAATATTAGTCAAAGGGAGACTGGGGTAGCTATACCTAAGTAGACATTAAGTCAATAAACATTACTAGAAATAGAGATTTCATAATGATAGAAGAGTCTATCCAATAGGAAGCTGTAAGAATTCTATATGCATATGCATCAAATAACAGCTGCAAAATGTATTAAGCAAAGTAGGCCCAGCATATCTGTTGTCACAGAAGGAGTTAGTAGACTATTTCTGTTTAGATTGCCTTATATCACCAGTGCCTAATAAAATGCCTGGTGCATACTAGGTGTACCATATATGACTAAAAAGCCAGTATTGTGCACCAAGGTGTCTAATGTTATACTCATACCCACCTCTATGGAAATTCTAATAAAAATATTGCTAGTGCCTAAAACATACACCACACACATACACGTAAATGTACACACACACACACACACACACACACCTGACCAGTATAGGATAGTGCCTACAGGCATGGTAGGCTTTGGACTCAGAAAGGCCTGGGTTCAAATCCCACCTCCTTTATTTATTAGCTGTGTGACCTCGGGAGTAATAGTCTCTAATAGCCTTTATTTCTTTATCTGTAAACTGAGGAATCATAACTTCCTTGCATAATAATACTATGCAATATTATTACAATACTATATAATGCTATACAATAATACTTCCTTTTTAAAGTATGAAATAAAATAATATGTCAAAAGTGCCTAGTATAGTGTCAGGCACTAAGGAAACACTCAATTAGTGATGGCAATTAATATTAATAATTATATATAAGAAATTTTGAAAATTATTCCAGAATAGCAGTCAAAAATCACCCCCCCCACCAAAAATTAGAACCAGAAATGCCACTGAAAACTATTTTACCTAATTATAAAAATTGTCCCTGAGAATATTACTGTTATGGACACACTTTAAGATGGTCCTGATCCTTGCCTCCTATTCACATTTGCACAATTTTCTTCTCCTTGAAAGGTGGAAACTGTGACTTGCTTCTAACCAACAGAATGTAGCAGAGATGAGATGTATCTAATTCTGTTTACATGATTACATAGCACACATCTTGCTGGAGTCTCTGTGTCCATTGCTGGCTTTGGAGAAGCAGGCTGCTGTGAATCCAGCAATCACAAGGAAATGAATTCTGCCAAAACCCTGAGGGAGCTTAGAAATGGTTCCCTCCCTTGTCAAAGCTTTGATGAAAACCTAGCCCTAGATGACATCTTGGTTGCAATGTTGTGAGATCCTAGGGGAAAGGCTCAGCTAAGTTGTGCCTGAACACTTCACACACAGAAAACTGTGAGATAATATGTGTGTGTGTGTGTGTGTGTGTGTGTGTGTGTGTGTGTGTAAGAGCTTTATTGAAATATAATTCACATACTATAAAATTTGCCCATTTAAGGTGAACAATTCCATGGTTTTTATTTTTTTAAGTTTATTTATTTATTTTGATATAAAGAGAGAACACAAACAGGGGAGGAGCTGAGGGAGAGAGAGAGAGAGACAGAGAGACAGAGAGACAGAGAGAGAGGGAATCCCAAGCTGGTTCCACAGTCAGCACAGAGCCCTACACAGGGCTCGAACTCACCAACCGCTAGATCATGACCTGAGCTGAAATCAAGAGTCAGACGCTTAACCAACTGAGCCACCCAGCTGCCCCTCCATGGGTTTTAGTGTGGTCACAGATTTGTGCCCTTTTAGAATATTTTTATAACCCCAGAAAGAAACTCCATACCCATTAGCACTTGCTTCCTGTTCCTCCCAACCCCTATCTCTTGGTGACCACTAATCTCTCTGTCTCTATGAATTTACCTGTTCTGACATTTCATATAAATAGAATAATATGGCCGTTTGTGTCTGGCTTCTTTGACTTACAATGTTTTCAAGGTTTATCCATGTTGTACCCCGTATCAGTATTTCATTCCTTTTTATGGCTGAATAATGTTGAATTGCACAGATATACCAGTTTACTTATTCATTCATCAGTTGATGCACATTTGAATTGCTTTCACTTCTTTGCTATTACGAGGAATGCTGCTATGAACATTTGTGTACAAGTTTTTGTGGACATATCTTTTCATTGCTTTTGATGTAAACCTAAGAGTGGCATTTCTGGGTTGTATAACACTATGTTTCTTCACCTTTTGAAGAACTGACAGACTATTCTATAAAGTGGCTGCACCTTTCAATATTCCCACCAGAGTGTGTGAGGGTTCTGTCTCCTCCTCAACATTGGTTATGAACTATCTTTTTTATTACAGCCATCCTCGGCAGTGGGGGGAGTGAAGTACTATCCAGTCTTGTTTTGACTTGCATTCTCCTGATGACTGATGATGTTAAGAATTTTTTCACATGTTTATTGGCTATTTGTGTATCTCCTTTAGAAAAATGTCTATTCAAATCCCTTGTCCGTTTTTTAATCAGGTGTTTGTGTTATTGAGCTGTAAGAGGTCTTTATTCTAGATACAAATCTCTTGTCAGATATATGATCTACAAATATTTTACCGCATTTTGTGGGTTGTCTCCTATTTTATTGATGGTGTCTTTGAAGCAGAGAAGTTTTTAATTTTGGAGAAGCCCAGTTTATTTCTTTTTTCTTTTGTTGCCTGTCCTTTCTAAGAATCCACGGCCTAATCCATGGTCATGAAACATTGGGGTGAATGTTTTCTTCTAAGAGTTTATAGTTCTTACATTTAGGTCTCTGATCCATTATGAGGTAGAGCCCCAACCTAATTTTTTTTTTTTTTTTTTTTGCATCTGGATATCTGGTTGTCCCAGCACCATTTGGTTAAAAGACTGTTCTCTCCCCCATTGAATTGTTTTGGCACCCCTGTCAAAAATCTGTTGATCATAACTGTCATGACATAGATAGACGAACTCCATCTTGAATTCATTCTGCCTCGAGCACTTCTTCCTCCTTTGTTATTCTACATTAGACCTGTTTGTGCATTATAAGCCCATTGGGGAATTAGTTGACTTTTAGTGGGAGTGCGAACTAAGGTACAGAACACCTTGCACAAGGTAAACTAACCAGCATATCCTGAATGTCGAGTGAAGACATCTGACTGATTGCTATAGCCTGCTACTTATCCACACACCCTCCCCCACCTTCCCATTTCTCCCCCATTACAAACACCTGCCTGCGCTGAGATGTCAGGATGATTTTGGAGGGACATTAGTCCACCATCTTCATGGTTAGCCTGCTGCCTCAAAGTCACTTTCCTTTGCCCCCACACCTTATCTCTCGACTTATTGGCCTGTCATGCAGTGAACAGATCGGACCTGGGTTTGATTACAACAGGGGTCATTTCTGGACTCCCAGTTTTATTCCATTGATCTATATGTCTATCTTTATGCCAATACTATGCTATATCTTTGTAGTAAGTTTTGAAATTGGGAAATGTGAGTCCTACAACTTCATTCCTTTTTAAGTTTGTTTTCGATATCCATGGCTCCTTAAATTTCCATAATCATTTTAGGATCAGCCTGGCAGTTTCTGCAAAGAAGAAAGTTGGGATTATAGGGATTGTATGGAATCAGTAGACCAATTTTGGAATATTGCCATTTTAACGGTATTAAGTATTCTGATCCACATTGCTCAGAGAGGTTAAGTATCCTACCCATAGCAAGGTAACTCTTCATACGTGGTAGAAGTGAGCCAGTTCTCTCCACTGACTTCTGCTCTGGTCGAATGCTAAGGATTCTGACATATCCCAGCACCATCCCCAAGAGCCAAACAAAGACACTGCCATCTGAGCAGTTGCCCACAGTACCATTTGAAAAGTGAAGCTCAACTTCTCCAGAAATGTAACAAAGTACCAAAAAAAAAAAAAAAATTATTGGAAGACCTCTCAAAGAGAGTCCTTTAATGAACAACTTGGCATGAAAGGTAGAACTCCCCATGAACATTTCCAGTAATCTTTAGAGGTGAAAGCAAACCTACTTTCTAGGGAGGATGGGCCTATAACTACAGTCTTATTTTGCTGAGAATGTGATAAAAGTTTGGGCCAGAGCTGAATTGCTGGAGACAACAAAGGAAAAACTGCACCTGGCCCAGCACTTTCCAACTCTGCTTTCCCTCAAGGCTGCACTCAGCTTCTCCTCTAAGTAAATGTTGAACAAATATTTAAAGAATATTTCATTGAAGAGGTATCAAATTATCGGCCTGCCTGTGGTGCCCACGTGTCCTAGTTTAGCCCTGCCTCCCCCATTAAGATGTGGCAAAGCCAAGGGCTCTTTAGCCAATCTCAGTAATTAGCACGAGTTAAGCTTTTCCCTGTGTCCACAAACCGTATGGATTGCGGTGTTTCTGCTTAGCTGATCGGAAAATTGTAACACTTTGGCTTCAGTGTTTTCATCAGCTTATAGCTAAGCATTCATTAATTATGCAAAACAGGCTTCAAGGGAACGATTCTATTGAGTTAATTAATATCAAGTGTTTCTAGCCAATTAGCAGCCTTCTCTCTTATTGCAGGGAGGCTGCTGTGGGACATGCCAGGCAGAGCAGGCTCCCCTCACACTCCTCTGCTCTACTCCTCTTTTCTGTTTTGGGAGCATTCCTGATCGGAAGGCCACAGGCAAGGACTTCCTCTCCACCCCTAGACCTCTCTTCATCCTGGACCATTCCAATGTCCGTTTCGACACTGTGCTGCAAAGTGTGGTCTGTGGACCAGGAGGATCGGCGTCATTGGGGATGCTTATTGAGATGAAGAACTCTGGCCCAACCCAGACTTCTTGAATCAGAATCTGCATTTTAACAAAATCCCTTAGTAAGTTATAGGCATCATCTTAAAATTTGAGAATCACTGATACAGAAGACCCATCTAAGACCCTGACCCTCACAATTCCTGGCCCCCTTTTTTTAATGTTTATTTATTTATTTAGAGAGAGAGAAAGAGAGAGTGTGCACACATGTGGGAGAGACAGAGAGAAAGGGAGAGAGAGAGAGAATCCCAAGCTGTGAGCGCAGAACCTGACCTGGGGCTCAAACTCACAAACTACGAGATGATGACCTGAACTCAAATCAAGAGTTGGACACTCAACCAACTGAGACACCTAGGGCACCCTTTTTAATCCAGAAACCTCCTGGTCACTTACATTAGCCACTACAGACATCCATGAGCACATCTGGAAACTTGCATTCATCCACCTCTCTAATATTTCCATCCTGTCCTGCTCCCTGACCATTTTCAAATACCAACATGTAAATCTCTCATTCTCTTATGCCTGGTGCATATCTAATGGAGACCAGTCCTGATTGCCCATCCATCTGTCCTCTTGTAGAGTCCTCTCTTTTTCCTTAATCAACAGCACCTTAATCTTTCGGTCTTCATTGTGTTCAGCTCTCCTGCCCTGCATAGATCCTATGACATATGTTTTTTTTCTTAATTTTTTTTTAATGTTTATTTATTTTTGACAGAGAGACAGAGCATGAGCAGGGGAGGGGCAGAGACAGAGGGAGACACAGCATCTGAAGCAGGCTCCAGGCTCTGAGCTGTCAGCACAGAGCCCGACACGGAGCTCGAACCCGCAAAACATGAGATCAGGACCTGAGTCAAAGTCGGACGCCCAACCAACTGAGCCACCCAGGCACCCTGATCCTATGACATATGTTAAGGCTTCTGGGCTGCTGAGAAATCTTCTACACACCCCTGGCATCTTTCTCCCCAATTCCAGCCACTGTTCCAAACTGCTCCTCATCTTTCCAAGATCCTCATCTCATCAGGTGACTCCCCTCTTACCCGATGGAGGAAGCCAAGCCATGCAGACAACTCCCTTTCTGGTCCCCTTCAAATTTACCTGCCTCTGCATGTATCTCATTCTTCTTCCCCCACTTCTGCAATGAAAGAGTGTCCCTCCTTCTGTCTAAAGTTAGACTTGCAACCCAGGTCTGCACACCCTTCCCAGGTAGGGCAGGTCCCTGTAGGAGTGTGGTCCCATCGATCACACCTTCTCTTACCCCTAACTTCAACCTTTCCTCTCCATGGGTTCCTGCCCCACAAATTATAAATGTGCACAAGTCTCTTCCTTTTTTGAAAGGAGTGCCTGTCGTAGCCTTGTAGACTTCCTGAGGTAACCTCCTTTCCTTAGCCCTCACTTAACAGGCAGGCTTTTTTTTTTTTTTTTGGGTTTTGTATTTTTTTTTTTTTATGAAATTTATTGACAAATTGGTTTCCATACAACACCCAGTGCTCATCCCAAAAGGTGCCCTCCTCAATACCCATCACCCACCCTCTCCTCCCTCCCACCCCCCATCAACCCTCAGTTTGTTCTCAGTTTTTAACAGTCTCTTATGCTTTGGCTCTCTCCCATTCTAACCTCTTTTTTTTTTTTTTTCCTTCCCCTCCCCCATGGGTTCCTGTTAAGTTTCTCAGGATCCACATAAGAGTGAAACCATATGGTATCTGTCTTTCTCTGTATGGCTTATTTCACTTAGCATCACACTCTCCAGTTCCATCCACGTTGCTACAAAAGGCCATATTTCATTTTTTCTCATTGCCACGTAATATTCCATTGTGTATATAAACCACAATTTCTTTATCCATTCATCAGTTGATGGACATTTAGGCTCTTTCCATAATTTGGCTATTGTTGAGAGTGCTGCTATGAACATTGGTGTACAAGTGGCCCTATGCATCAGTGCTCCTGTATCCCTTGGATAAATTCCTAGCAGTGCTATTGCTGGGTCATAGGGTAGGTCTATTTTTAATTTTTTGAGGAACCTCCACACTGCTTTCGAGAGTGGCTGCACCACTTTGCATTCCCACCAACAGTGCAAGAGGGTTCCCGTTTCTCCACATCCTCTCCAGCATCTATAGTCTCCTGATTTGTTCACTTTGGCCACTCTGACTGGCGTGAGGTGATACCTGAGTGTGGTTTTGATTTGTATTTCCCTGATAAGGAGCGACGCTGAACATCTTTTCATGTGCCTGTTGGCCATCCGGATGTCTTCTTTAGAGAAGTGTCTATTCATGTTTTCTGCCCATTTCTTCACTGGGTTATTTGTTTTTCGGGTGTGGAGTTTGGTGAGCTCTTTATAGATTTTGGATACTAGCCCTTTGTCCGATATGTCATTTGCGAATATCTTTTCCCATTCCGTTGGTTGCCTTTTAGTTTTGTTGGTTGTTTCCTTTGCTGTGCAGAAGCTTTTTATCTTCATAAGGTCCCAGGAATTCACTTTTGCTTTTAATTCCCTTGCCTTTGGGGATGTGTCGAGTAAGAGATTGCTACGGCTGAGGTCAGAGAGGTCTTTTCCTGCTTTCTCCTCTAAGGTTTTGATGGTTTCCTGTCTCACATTGAGGTCCTTTATCCATTTTGAGTTTATTTTTGTGAATGGTGTGAGAAAGTGGTCTAGTTTCAACCTTCTGCATGTTGCTGTCCAGTTCTCCCAGCACCATTTGTTAAAGAGGCTGTCTTTTTTCCATTGGATGTTCTTTCCTGCTTTGTCAAAGATGAGTTGGCCATACGTTTGTGGGTCTAGTTCTGGGGTTTCTATTCTATTCCATTGGTCTATGTGTCTGTTTTGGTGCCAATACCATGCTGTCTTGATGATGACAGCTTTGTAGTAGAGGCTAAAGTCTGGGATTGTGATGCCTCCTGCTTTGGTCTTCTTCTTCAAAATTCCTTTGGCTATTCGGGGCCTTTTGTGGTTCCATATGAATTTTAGGATTGCTTGTTCTAGTTTTGAGAAGAATGCTGGTGCAATTTTGATTGGGATTGCATTGAATGTGTAGATAGCTTTGGGTAGGATTGACATTTTGACAATATTTATTTTTCCAATCCATGAGCAGGGAATGTCTTTCCATTTCTTTAAATCTTCTTCAATTTCCTTCATAAGCTTTCTATAGTTTTCAGCATACAGATCTTTTACATCTTTGGTTAGATTTATTCCTAGGTATTTCATGCTTCTTGGTGCAATTGTGAATGGGATCCGTTTCTTTATTTGTCTTTCTGTTGCTTCATTGTTAGTGTATAAGAATGCAACTGATTTCTGTACATTGATTTTGTATCCTGCAACTTTGCTGAATTCCTGTATCAGTTCTAGCAGACTTTTGGTGGAGTCTATCGGATTTTCCATGTATAATATCATGTCATCTGCAAAAAGCGAAAGCTTGACCTCACCTTTGCCAATTTTGATGCCTTTGATTTCCTTTTGTTGTCTGATTGCTGATGCTAGAACTTCCAGCACTATGTTAAACAGCAGCGGTGCGAGTGGGCATCCTTGTCGTGTTCCTGATCTCAGGGAAAAAGCTCTCAGTTTTTCCCCGTTGAGGATGATGTTAGCTGTGGTCTTTTCATAAATGGCTTTTATGATCCTTAAGTATGTTCCTTCTATCCCAACTTTCTCAAGGGTTTTTATTAAGAAAGGGTGCTGGATTTTGTCGAAGGCCTTTTCTGCATCGATTGACAGGATCATATGGTTCTTCTCTTTTTTTTTTTGTTAATGTGATGTATCACGTTGATTGATTTGCGAATGTTGAACCAGCCCTGCATCCCAGGAATGAATCCCACTTGATCATGGTGAATAATTCTTTTTATATGCTGTTGAATTCGATTTGCTAGTATCTTATTGAGAATTTTTGCATCCATATTCATCAGGGATATTGGCCTGTAGTTCTCTTTTTTTACTGGGTCTCTGTCTGGTTTAGGAATCAAAGTAATACTGGCTTCATAGAATGAGTCTGGAAGTTTTCCTTCCCTTTCTATTTCTTGGAATAGCTTGAGAAGGATAGGTATTATCTCTGCTTTAAACGTCTGGTAGAACTCCCCTGGGAAGCCATCTGGTCCTGGACTCTTATTTGTTGGGAGATTTTTGATAACCGATTCAATTTCTTCGCTGGTTATGGGTCTGTTCAAGCTTTCTATTTCCTCCTGATTGAGTTTTGGAAGAGTGTGGGTGTTCAGGAATTTGTCCATTTCTTCCAGGTTGTCCAATTTGTTGGCATATAATTTTTCATAGTATTCCCTGATAATTGTTTGTATCTCTGAGGGATTGGTTGTAATAATTCCATTTTCATTCATGATTTTATCTATTTGGGTCATCTCCCTTTTCTTTTTGAGAACAGGCAGGCTTTTTTAATTCCTATTCGCTCCTCAGCTTTGAACAATTCCCCCAAGGCCATCAGTGACTGATTGTCAGATCCAACACGCCTCACCTTGTCTGGCCTCTCTGTGGCATTTGTAGAGCTGGCATGTCCTCCTTCCTAAAGCTTTTTTTCCTATTCGATGGAGTGGCACCAGTCCCTCTGCCCAACACTTTGATCACTCTATCATCATTTCACTGGCTCTGATTGGTCCTCTTTCCCTGAAATGTCTCTGTTCACCACTTTTTTTTTTTTTTTTTTTTGCCTTCTGCTTTACACACTTCTTTCCTAAAGGACCTCATTCAAACTTGGGCTTCAATTTCCAGTATTAAGATAAACCCAAATCTATTTCTCCAGGCCAGATCTTTTTGCCTTTCTTCAGAATTCTATATTCAACTTCTTACTGAAGGACCTTTCAATACAGATGACCCAGAGACACCAAAAGCTTGTGTCCCACCTGCATCTTTCCTGGTCTCACTTCTGAGCCTTTTCCAATCTCAAAGAATGAGACTGCCATCCATCCTGAGGCAAAGAGAGAAACTTGGAAGTCAGTTCTGTCCATTTTCTCCTTCTTTCTCTTCTTGCTGGCTGCCCGCTCCTCACACTTCTCCCCACCTCATCTCCCAGTCTCTTGGACCTGTCAACTTCTCTCCATCTCCAATGCTGTTGTCTTCATTCAGACCCTTGTCCCTTCTCCTCTGATCACTAAAATATCCACATAAATCTCTCTGCCAATCTCTCTGCCATCAATTGCTCTCCAATTCATTCCACATTATTGCCAGAGTGAGCTTTCAAAAATATAAATCCAATAATGATTCCAAGCCCTACTGTTCAACATTCTTCAATGGCTCCCCAGAGTTTTCAGAACAAAGTTTAAACTCTGCCTTCATAGATTCTGACCACCTTTCTTGCTCTGTATCCCCCGCCACTCTCTGTGCTTTCCCACCACACCCCCTGCACAGAATTCATCAGGTTCTATCAATCTATTGGAAGTCCCTCAGATGTAGCTTGCTATTTCCCGTCCCCAGTAATTCTGTTCTTTTTACCTAGAATGTCTTTCACATCTTTTTTTCTGGTTAACTGCTACTCATCCTAAAGAACTCAATTCTAGCATTATCTCCTCTGAGAAGATTTTTGGACTATCTTTCCAGCAATATGACTTGGATGCCTTTTACATGTGCTATTAGTGGTAATATTTTAAATAACTGTCAGTTCTGTCCATGTGTCTCTACTAAGTATCTTATCTGCTTAACTTTATTCAATCCTCATAATCATGCTATGATTCAGAATTATTATCTCTATTTTACAATGAGGAAGCTGAGGTTCGAAGAGGATAAGTAACTTGACTGAGGTCATACTGTAAAGGCAGGTTTCAAACCAAGGTCCGTGTGATCTCCCAACCACTATGCTATATGCGACCATTCCCCGCAGCGCATTTTGCTTGCTTTTACCAAAATATTTATCAAAGTGTCCCTTAGCCTCTGGTCACATTTGTCTCTACCTGCCCCTGTTAGAAAAGACAATGAAGTCTTTGAAGTCAGGTACTATGCCTTTCTTATTTGTGTACTCCTCATGCAGACCACAGGGCCCTACATGTTAATGATGCAATGAACATGAGTGTATTGGCCTGCTTGGGCTGCCTTAACAAAATACTATGGACTGGGTGGCTTAAATAACAGAAATTTATTTTCACACAGTTCTGGAGGCTGGAAAGTCTAAGATCTGGCAAGGTTCGGTTTGTGGGGAAGATTGTCTTCCTGACTTCTAGACACCTACTTTTTTACTGTGTCCTTACATGATGGAGTGAGTGAGCTCTCTGGTGTCTCTTTCTCTTATGAGAGAATCAGTTCTATCAGATCAGGGCTCCACTCTATGACTTCATTTACCCTTAATCCCCTCCTTAAAAGCCCTGTCTCCAGTACAGTCACATTGGGGGGTGGAGAGTTAAGACTTTAACCTATGGATTTTCAGGGGACACAGTTTAGTCCATAGCAATGGGCTACGCCCCTCCTTCCATTGTTTCAGTACTATTTGGCATAAATCCTGCCAACAGTGAAGACTGAGTGGCTTAGGTCTTCAAAGCTATTGGAAGTCCCTGGGACGATCCAAAGAAAACATTGCAGAGGAGGGATCTTGAAGGATGCATTGACTATATGTAGGTTGAGAGGATGTAGAGAGAATTTCTGATTGGAGGAAGAAGAAGTGGGGGTAAGGTGGGACAATGTGGTCAAAGTCACAGAGTATTCAGGAGATAAGTGGCTGGGAGAGGAGGCTTGGACACCAGGTCATGGACCTTGAAGGCTCTGCCCAGAAGCACAGATTTGACACAGGCCAAAGACTGCATAGCCTTTCATCTCTCCAACATTTGAATGCTTGGTTGGGGTTCTTGACACTAAGTCAAGAAAAATTCTGAGGCTGCATCTGAACTTATCAGAAGAAGGTTGTGATGGATTAGTGATGTCTGCCCTGGCTCTGAGGAAAGAGGAAAAAGAGTGGCAGAAGGACGGTTGTGGATTTGCTACCTCTGCTAGAGAAGTTGCCCTCCTGGTTACTTGTAGAACTCAAGTAGACTCACAGAGACCTGAAAAAATATCTCCTCCCATCATCACACAGTGTCCACTATTCGCTTCTAGGGTGTCATTTCTCAGTGCCCCAGGGGAGCCAGGACAGTGCGGGGTGCCATGCAGGGTTGGAGAGAATGGCAAGTTCCCACATCTGTGCTTGGCTTTTTCCTGGGACTCCAACGTGTTTCTGCTTGTGCCTGCAGCTCTCCAAAGTGTCTCATAAAAGTTGGTTAGTTCTTTTAGCTTCTGATCCTCACCTTCCTAACCTTAGGGACTCAGGCACCATTCGAAGGGTCAGGCAGTGAACAAAGGTTATGTCATCTGTGGTCCTTTTCTCCATTCTTTCCTACAGCCCCTGACCACAGCCAAACTTCTCATGCCTTCCTCCGTGTATACATGATACATTATACATTAATGAGACAAGTAGATCTATTGAGAAGATGGGCGTTAACCATACCCGGAGCCCCTGATCCTCCATAAAAATGCCTTATTCCAGGGAGAATTAAACTAGAAAATACATGAAACACTCTGCAAATTCCTCCCCTGACTCTCGCACCACTGGTGGCACTGGGAGCATGTTAATAGATCACTCTGCAAATGCACTGTGCTAAGCACTACGCATACACTATCTTGTTTAATCCACATATTAAGTCTCAAGGAGGAAGGTAAATGTTGTGTGTGTGCTTTGGATTGTGATGCTTCTGCCAGTAGTCTTAGTGTTTATTTCCCTGCTGTCTTTCCTTAGTAGACTCTTTAAAACCAAAGATGGAATTTATATCTATATCTGAGCCAAGCATTCAAGGCAAACAGCTAACCCCCCCAACCCTACTTCTGAATCCAAAACTAAAAGGAAGATGTTACTAAGAAGTAGTGATAATAGCCAGCATTTATTGCACCCTTATCTGTGATTTAAGAGTTTTACATATATTTACTCTTCTCGACAGCCTGAGGAGGTAGATGCTACTTAAGATTAGGAAAGTAGGGCTGAGAGTGGTTAAATCACTTGCCCAAGGTCAAACAGCTGGTGGTGTTGGAGCCACAATTCAAATGCAGGCAGTTGGGCACCAGCACATGGACTCTAGGCCACTAGGCCATGCTGCCTCCTCCAAAGTGAGGCTCAAGGAAACCAGGTCACTTCTGGTTGGTCAGACCTCCCGTGCGAGGTAAACACTCTTCTTGTGAGCGGAGAGCAGTTCAAGGTTTTGTTCTAACACTGAAGGCCTTCCTGGGCACAGCTCACCCCCTCTGCATGCAGATGGAGGCTGTCGCCATGCTTAGGCGAGTGCACCTGCTGGTAATAAATACCATGAAAAAACAATTTGAAATATAACTGCCCTGACACTGGGAGGGCAGGGGAGGAGTCAAGGCATTATCATGGGAAATCTGTCCCATGATAGATTTCTGTCCCCAAAATTTCTCATATTTTTGCTGTCAAAGTGAGTCAACCAGAGCCTCCCTGAGAATAAAATGAAGAGGCCTGAAGCAAAGACTGAGTGTTCTTGTCAGAGCCCATTAAGGTGACCAGTTCAGGCAGAAGGTGGTGGTGTTAATGCACAATTTTCCCATGGTTGGTTTGGAGATTTCCCCCCCTCTCTCTCTTTCTCTCTAGTATGCATGTACACACACTCATGCACGCACACACACACATACACACGCCCCTCAGAGCATGAGGGATTTGGTTGGCCTCAAGGTCCAACCTAAAGTAACTGGAATAGCATCTCTTGCCAGGTGTTCTGTCAACACTTGTGTTGAGGAAGGTTAATAGGCTTGGGCCTAACATATGGCTCTATGCTCTGATCATTTTGGGAATGCTGGATTGAGCAAAGTTAGCTATTTCCCACAGGATTCCTCAGGGCCCTGAATACATTTGTGTAGGCTATGAATCTCCAAAAGGAGGACAGAGTATGCAGATTTGACCAAATTTCTTTGCCCACTAGTATTATAGGGAACACACTGTGGGAACTGTTTTCTACAGCAGAAACTCTGGTCTTCCCCTCCTTTCAAAGCTCCAGATGCTAGACCTCTGCCTGTGAACTATGCCCAACCCACTTCTGCAGCCAACCTGAGCAGCACAGGAAGACTTCAGTGACCTCAACTTCCCCAACAGAGGTCCTCGAGAAGATCATGAGGGCAAAGCAGCAGCACCCTGACTCCCAGGCACCTGCTGACCATAACCCACTCTTTCTCTTCCTCTGACCTTCCCCTTCACCACAGGTGGGCTCAGTCCTTACATCCAGGCTCTTATCCAGTTTCTTTGCCTCACACTTGATTTCTATGCTGGACTTGAACTCTGTCCTCAACCTTATCCCACTTGGTGGGACCCTGACCCTTGCTTCTCTCACTACTCCCTCCCCAGGGGCTGTTCTCTGTATCCAGATGTTCTGCTTCTTCCTGGGAGCCTCCTATAGCTGGAATGTTTCCTGGGAATAGCATTGCCCCTCCACTCTCATGACCTCTACCACTTGGGTGACCACTACCTTGCCCAACAACTTACCCAGCCCCATGTGCCTGGCATGGATGTCTGTTGTATATATACAAGCATGGAAACCTTTGGCCTTTGGGCAATAGAATATCCACCAGACTCACAGCCAGGCCATGTTCCAGTTCTCAAACCCACCAGGGCTATCTACCTGTCAGCCTCCTTTGGTCTCTGTTGATGAGGTCTTGGTATGCTCAGTAGCTAGGCCCCTCCAAAGTTAGGAATAGGAGCTTGGCATTTCTTAGACAATGTCCCCATCCAACCACAGGTCAACAAGACACAAAGCTAGGGCTCAAGGCTCAAGACCAAGACACAAGTGGTGAGAAGTGTTGGGGCTTCCCTTGTACATGGTGCTGGCTGAATGATGTAGAGGGCATTCTCATGGTTTCGATTTTCTGGGAAGAAGAGGACAGTTATAGTAGATCAATGATTCCAGGCATTTGGATATCATGGGCTATTACAGTTTCAAAAATACTCTTTTAGAGACTTTATAATGTTGGCAACCAAATAAGAGACAATAAAAAATAACAATAATCTGTATCGAGAGGCTGTAACAAGAGACTGTTTTTTAATACCAAAAAAGTAAAGAATATAATCTCAGCATTTGAAAATTGAGTTCTATGGAAAATTTCTACACTTTCTCTGTTTCATCAGAGACCAGTAGGAATTGACCATGGATCAGCCCTAGCCTAGGGCCTGGGATTTTTGGGCCCCTGTCCAAGATGCTCTCTGAAATCTCCTCAGATCTTCTCATCCTTACTGCCTGGCAGTCACACATACCTAACAGCTCAGATTATAGGGTGGCACTTCCTTTTATGAAAACAAATCTGTCTTTCTGCAACTCATATACCTCAGTCTTGGTTCTGTCTTGACCTGGAATGGGTTGACTGCCTGATTTCTAAGGCATCTCTTCGTATATTTGAAGGCTGTACCAAAAACCTTCCTTCAGCTCCCCTCTTGGTCCCTTGCCCCAGCTCAGGACTGGATGGTGAGGAAGACTTCCCAGAGAGGAAGGGAACAGCCCAAGCACTAGGGATGCCTCTATCAGCCCACCTTCCCTCTTCCCCGGCCTGCCTTCAACAGAACAGGAGCAGGAAGATGCCAGACAGAAGTAAAGAGGCCGAGAGAGGTGGGACAACTGAGCAGCAGGAGCCCAAGCCTCATGCGACAGGAGAAAGCTTTGGCAGGGGTCCAGAGACATCACGGGATGTGCCTCTCCCAGAATGCATGGCTCTGTCACCTCCAAACCAGAGCAGTTCCAGGGCTGTCCTTGCAGCATGGGAGGAGACCTTACTGCAAGACCATCTCTCAGAAGAGAGAAGTATGCCTCTAACGCTCATTTGTGGAGCATTGTCCCAGGACACAGCTGTCTATGGGTCACACACTAGCAGCCCTAGCTGGACATGACACATCAGGGCAGAGTTCTACCTCTCACCATTCTGTGAGTCAGAGCAGCTTGGAACCTGCAGGAAGACCATGGCCTCAGCAACAACCCAGGGAAAAGGAAGTGACACTCCTCGTGAGGCCCCAAGGCATTCATGAGGCTCATTCCCATGTATCAAATGTTGAGCTTAAAATTCTTCAGTGTCTCCTATTCTTTAGATAAACAGCCATATTAAAAAAAATTTTTTTTAATGTTTGTTCATTTTTGAGAGACAGAGAGTGAGCAGGGGAGGGGCAGAGAGAGGGAGACACAGAATCTGAAGCAGGCTCCAGGCTCTGAGCTGCCAGCACAGAGCCTGAAATGGGGCTTGAACCCATGAACTGTGAGATCATGACCTGAGGTGAAGTCAGATGCTTACCTGACAGAGCCACCCAGGCATCCCTAAAAAGCCATATTTTTAAACTTGGACTACCAGGCTCTTCCCGACTCACGAAGACCAACCACACCGACTATCTTTCAGTTCAAATGTACCCTGCCTTCAGGCATGGACTGGCCCCTTCCTGTGAACCCTTCTCGTGACATGACCCCTTTTATCTCCCTAACCCTTGCTCATCCTTCAACTCTCAGCTAACCAGCCCCCTCTTAGGGAGGCTTTTCTTGACCCCCTGGTCTGGAATTGTGATGATACAGTGGCCACTAGCCACCCGTGGCTACCCGAGCCCTCGAAAAATGGCTAGTCCAAATTGAGATGTGCCATAAGTGTGAAATACATGCCAAA
Organism: Prionailurus bengalensis; assembly: GCF_016509475.1. Taxonomy (NCBI): domain Eukaryota; kingdom Metazoa; phylum Chordata; class Mammalia; order Carnivora; family Felidae; genus Prionailurus; species Prionailurus bengalensis. Next base: position 68,077,669 of record NC_057346.1, on the reverse strand, counting down.
TTTTTGAAAACTTGGGACAAAAACAGGAATGTAAAATATCTTATTGATAATTTTTAATACTGATTACATGTTTAAATCATATTTTAGATATATTGGGTTAAGGAAAATATTATAGTACAATTTCACTTTTTTTTTTTTTACCTTTGCTAACGTGGCTACCAGGAAATTTAAAAGTTATGTACGTGGCTTGTATTTGTGTCTCACATTATATTTACATTGGATAGTGCTGGTCCATAGCATAACGCCCTGGTATATGTTTGGATAGAGCCTTTTATGTTTTCTTCCTGACCATTATTTCACCTTATAATTATGCATTCCCCCTGGAATATAAACTCCATGAGGACAGAGACTGTGTTCATGTTGTAGCCTTTGTGACCTTGGGCAACTCTGATCATGGCTCTGAGATAAATGGAGATGAATAGGTCTATTTTGAAAGTATTGCTTGGGGGAATTAAATAAGAGGATGTATTGTAGCACCTAATATAGAGCCTGGCATGTGGTGGGTACTCAATAAATGGTTGCTGTTATTATCATTGTTATTAAAAACAAATGAGCAAAAAGCCTTGGCAACAGGCCATCTAATGGTAGCATACTTCAATCACTTGCCAAATGTATTTCCATGCTGTATTAGTGATTAGTGATCACTAATATTAATGATCTGTATGTATGACCTACGCTTTGTACAGGTACGCTTTGTACAAGCACACATGGATATATGCACTAAGTATACACGTTATTGAACTATGCAGTCTGTTTGGGTAATATATGCAGAATAGGAACAGAGTGAATATATTTCCATAAGTGGTCCTGCACAGAGACACATGATCCTGAAACAGAACTGTGTCACCTCGCAAAAAGTTTCAACACCACTGTCTCTATGAGCTGAACAAGGGGCATATGAACATTTGTTCCTAATTAACAACAACAAAAAAATCTGTCTCGCTTATTCTTAGTAGCCAATCCTAACCCCAGTTCCTGAGGTGCTACTTGTCATGTTTCATTTGAGAAAGGCATCATCACGTCTCCATGGTGCCAAGGAAGGGCTCCAGGTCTCTGCACTGCATACAAAATGGCAGCTCCCACTTGTCATGTATCAGCACGGCAGCAGGCCAGGGGGACTGGCTGCCCAAAGACTTGGTGACAACCCAGCACCTGTCAAAGTGGGGGCCAATGAAGCTAAAAACCGTAGTGTTTCCACTAAGAACTCTAGAGGCAGGAGCGTCCAAAGCAAGACCTGCTGAACAATGACTTACTGAACTCTCTGTGGGCCCCAGCTGCTAGATCTGGGCCTGGAAACCAGGTGCGGTCCTGCTCCTTCCACCTTCCCCCTGCCCCACAGCATAAAGAAGAGCTGTATTCGGTGGCCCTTCCCCAAGGCGCCATGAACCCAAAACTGGGGCTGTAGAAGCCTCCAGGTTACGGACAGGCCAGCAAAGGGCATGGAGAATCCTAGGCTTCTCCTGTCCTGTCAACAGAAACTCTGAAAGCACAAGTTGCTCAGGGCCCACAGACCTTTCCCTCCCTTTCCTTCCCTTTCCTCTCTCCTTTCCACCCATTGTCACACTTTATTCACAAAAGTGGTTTGAAAAGCTTCAGCCTGGCTCAAAGTGAGGTTACTATCGGGGTTCCCAAACTCTTTCTGTAAATGGCCAGATTATGAGTATTGTTGGCTTTGAGATTCACAGCAACTCAGTTGCAAGTACTCACTTCCTCTCTTGTAGCGCAAAAGCAGCCATAGACAATAGTAAATGACGGATGTGGCTACGTACCAATAAAACTTTATTCACAAAAACAGGTAGGTAGGATTTGGACCACAAACTGTAGATTGCCAACCCCTACTTTACAATGAGCAAAGCAAAAACAAATTCAAGTGTCAACCAGAACTTTTGTTTTTAAATGAACTAGGATGGGATGAAATAGAATAAACAATATGTAGAGCTTATTGCATGTAGAAATAGGTACTGTGTTATGAATATTTTGTTACAAATATGTTTTATCCAAACACACCATATATGTGTTTGACTATGTTCCAGGCAGGAATTATAATGTATTTCTTAGTCTGAGCCAGAATCAGAAAAGTTTGAAATACACTGGTATAGTGGATGGAATCTTTCATTGGAATCTGGGTGACCTGGGTTAAAAAATCTCCATTCTGCCACCAGTTTTCACTTTGAAATTTTAGAAGTCACTTCCCCTCCCTGAGCCTCAGTTTCTCCACCTGCAGGCTCTGAGATTTTACGGGGGCATCGTCATCATCTGGTATAGCTGATCCAAGACACCCACAAAGCAGATGGTCCAGCTCTGACACTTCCAGGCAGTTTAGTTTCATCCCCAGGGTGTCTACCCCTCTCCAGCCGGGTATCTTTTTAGCTGAGAAACATTCCCTTCATTGCATGGCTTGAAGCCTCATTGAACAAGTCAGCTCCAGTTTGTGGATGAGACTGAAGCCCAGAGAGAGGAAGGAAGACACACATCTCATAGGTGCCTGAACCAAACTCAAATGTTGGCTTGTTTTTTAGATCTAAAGCTCTTGCCTTTTTCTCAGCAGCATGATCATCTTTGGGGGAAATAGTTTGCTGCAGCCCCAACCCCCAAGCTGCAGCTCACCTTCTATTCTTCCTTGGGAATAATTCCTAATCAATTATTAAACACTTAAAAATGAAGCAGTGACTGCCAGGAGCCAGTGCAGGCTTACCAAGAACAGGCTATGTCAACTCACATCCTTTCCCTTTTTAATGGGTTATTAAATCTGCAGATCAGGGAAATCAAGTAGAGAGTGTGTAACTGAACTTCCAGAAGATGCTGACTAGGTGTCTCACAAGACCCTGTGGACCAGCTGGTGAGATGAAAGCTGAAGAATGAGTGAGTGAAGCTGGTTCATGGTTAGTAGATCAACACAACCAAAACACATCATTTAATGAAGTGAAGAGGGTCTCTGATGCCTATACATGAGTGGAGAGAATGGCGAGGACTCCAGCAAAGAGGAAGTCAGCCCAAAGGGAGAAGCCACCATCACCTCGCTGCAGTGTCCTGTGGCCATGAGGGGACTCGAGCAAGTTGGAGCCAGAGCCCTGGCTTTTCAAAGAAGGTAAAAATCTGGATGTGCCATTTTAAAATGTTGCAAGCACATTCCAGTTAAAAAACAAACACTGGGCATAACCAACAAGACACATCTGTGGCTCCAATATGACCCCAGACACATCTGCAGGTCCAAATAATGTCCGTTTGTAATGTCTAGATTAAAAGTCTGGTGTCAACCAAGAGGAATTTCTCTGAGAGATGACACAGGGCTCTATTCTCTGTCCTGTCCTCTTCAACATTTTCATCACAGACTTGAATGAGGACACAGAAGGCACAATTATCACATAACCAGATGTCGGGAAACTGGGAAGGGGGGCTGGCAGGATCAAAATTCGGAGTGATTTTCACAGGCCGAACCACCAAGCCAAACATGTCTAGATGAGCCTTATTAGAGAAAAATGTAAGGGTGTCGACCATAGGTCAAAACAAATTAGACCATAACTGCTCCCATTCATGCCATACTGCTCAGCTCTCTGCTCCTCTACATGCTGTATGTGCCCTTCTTTCCATTCTTCTTCTGGTGGGTCATTCTTCTCCCCTGGCCTTCCGGAAGCAAGCCAATACTGTCTCACAATGCCCAAAGCCCTTCCCTCTCCTCAAGGGATGCTATTGTCCTCAGCCTAGGGCCTCTGCAATCCATCTCCTAGAAGCTAGAGCCCAAGCCTGTTCCAGCTACCTCCTCATCCAAACTGAACCAGCAAACGAGGCTTGATTGTTTTGGTTTGGAGTGCTCAACCACCATGGGAGTCACCCAGACCCAAGGAAGTTCACGGAACCAGACCCAGCTCCAAGATGAGGAGCTCAGCCTTCACACCCTCTGGACCATGAGAATGCAAGCCCCACCAGGGCGGGATCCTGTCCATAGCATCCTTCCCTGCGGGCCTGGCACTTAGCACAAAGCCTGGTCCAGATGAGGTAGCCAATAAATATTAGTGGTCAGGGCTATAAAAATGCGCTTTTTAGGCAGTCAAAGAGATATGAATGTTAACTATGGATTAGATAACAGTAAGAAATTGTTAATTTTGTTAAATGTGATAATGACAATGTGGCATAAGAACATGCCTCTCCTTTTTTTTTTTTTCCTTTTATTTTTTATGTGGGGAGGTGCAACGTAAAGGAATTTAGGAGGGTGATAACATGTCAGATTTGCTTTAATCTGCCCCACCCTGAGGAAAATGAGGGCGTGGGTTAGATCCAACTGCATGTGTGTGTCTGTTGGGATATTTTCAAAATAAAAACTTAAAAATTTGATGAGGCTGTAACTTAGACCTCCCACCAGTGGAGGTGCTCTAACTGGGGTTGATTGCAGCAACCCCAGCCTGAATCACATGGAGCCCTTCTGGCCGTGGCCTCATCTCCTTCCTTTTGGCTCCCCATGAAGGTGGGAGGAGAGATTCCCACCTTGTGATGAGAAAAGACCCAGGATTCTCTTGGCACACTGACCATCTCCCACCCCATCCCCAGCCGGGCCCCAAAGCAGCCTGCCTTGGGTGAGGCCCTGGGGCTGAACAGTACAGCTGTCAGAAAAATTATCCAAAACTTGGAGACAAAGGGTGGATGGCATGCCCTTTCAAAGTCACAGAGGGGTCAAGGGCACCCAGGAAATATCTAGGGGATTGTATTTGGTTCAACTCGCTATTTACTATTGATTTAAAACCTCAGATTTAGTAAAGTTACATATTGTTGATTTTGACCACTAATGGTGTAAATAATTTCTATCCAGTGAAAAAGATACCCACAAAGTTTACATTTATGACCCTATTAGACACTAATCAGTTTTGGATCCAGCCCAGCAAACTTCCCTCAGCATTTCCTACAAATATCTACCTTCTTAATGCTCCTGAAGCCAGTTCCAATGTTAATTAGACTGGTTCCCTTATTAATTAATGAGTAGAATAAAATCTTTGACATATGTTCATTTTATATTGGTATGAGAGTGATGTTTTTTAACCTTTCGAAAATTACACTTTATCAACATCCTGGGACCTGTCTCCTGTGAGTCAGCTGTTCCCATTCTGTTGACATGGGAACTGTGGAGCTGGCCCATTTCCACATTGGATGGCTCCAATCCTTAAAAAAAAAAAGTTTCTTTTTTTTTTTTTAAGCAGAATCTGTCTCTGTAGACCTTTCTTCCTCTGCTAATGCAGTGAAAACAGTGAAGGCTTTGGAATCAGACAAACCTGGGCTCAAATCCCAGTCCCACCATTTATCAGCTCCTTGACCTTGGGAAAGGTACTGGATCTCCCTGAGGCCCTCCTTTTCCTGATCGTCCCACCTTGAGAATTAAATGAGATAGTGCATGTAAAACACTTAGCACAGTGCCTGGCAGATACCAGGTGAGTTTACCTTCCTCTCAATCATTTCCTCATTCATTCATTTATTCAACATTTATTGAGGCACTGGCGGTAAATGCTGGAGATGTAAATATGCATAACAAATAGCTCCTGTTCTGAGGGTGCATGCAAATTTGTAGGAGAGAAAGAAATGTTTAAAAAGAAATTCTAATACAGCATGATAAGTACAACAATAGAGTCGTGTACAATGCACAGAGGAGAAAGTGATTAGCTCTGAGGCAGAAGCAGAGGTGGTTGCCAAAGCAGACTTCCCAGAGAAGGTGATGTCTACAATGTGTTTTGAACATAAATAAGGGTTTTCCTTACACTCAGGGAGGGAGGGAACATCACAGGGACTTGGAGAAATAAAACGCATGCTGGGCCTTGATGGAGTATAAAGAACAAACAGGGGGCAGGGAGATGAGCTGAGATGGGACGTGGAGATGAAATTGGTAAGCAAAGGAGGTTTCCCTTTTTCCTTACAAAATGATGGAAAGTTTTTGAAAGACTTTAGGCAGGGGAGTGATATTAACTTGTGTGTTTAGAAAGATTACAGTCTCTAGGGGCGCCTGGGTGGGTGGTTCAGTTGGTTAAGCATCCGACTTTAGCTCAGGTCATGATCTCATAGCTTGTGAGTTCGAGCCCCACATCAGGCTCCGTGCTGGCAGCTCAGAACTTGGAGCCTGCTTTGGATTCTGTGTCTCCCTCTCTCTCTGCCCCACCCCCGCTCACACTCTGTTTCTGTCTCTCTCAAAAATAAATAAACATTTAAAAAAATTTTAGAAAGATTACAGTCTCTTTAGCAAATGGTGCTGGGAGAACTGGAGAGCAACATGCAGAAGAATGAAAACAGACCACTTTCTTACACCATTCGCAAAAATAAACTCAAAATGGAAAAGGACCTGAATGTGAGACAGGAAACCATCAAAACCCTAGAGGAAAAAGCAGGCAACAACCTCTTTGGCCTCAGCTGCAGCAATTTCTTACTTGACACATCTCCAAAGGCAAGGGAATTAAAAGCAAAAATGAACTATTGGGACCTCATGAAGATAAAAAGCTTCTGCACTGCAAAGGAAACAATCAACAAAACTAAAAGGCAACCGATGGAATGGGAAAAGATATTTGCAAATGACATATCAGATAAAGGGCCAGTATCCAAAATCTATAAAGAACTCACCAAACTCCACACCTGAAAAACAAATAATCCAGTGAAGAAATGGGCAGAAGACATGAATAGACACTTTTCCAAAGAAGACATCCAGATGGCCAGCAGACACATGAAACGATGATCAAGCTCAACGTCACTCCTCACCAGGGAAATACAAATCAAAGCCACACTGAGATACCACCTCATGCCAGTCTGAGTGGCTAAAATGAACAAATCAGGAGACTATAGATGCTGGAGAGGATGTGGAGAAACGGGAACCCTCTTGCACTGTTGGTGGGAAGGCAAACTGGTACAGCCGCTCTGGAAAACAGTGTGGAGGTTCCTCAAAAAATTAAAAATAGAACTATCCTATGACCCAGAAATATCACTGCTAGGAATTTACCCAAGGGATACAGGAGTGCTGATGCGTAGGGGCACATGTACCCCAATGTTTATAGCAGCACTTTCAACAATGGCCAAATTATGGAAAGAGCCTAAATGTCCATCAACTGATGAATGGATAAAGAAGATGTGGTTTATATATACAATGGAATACTACTTGGCAATGAGAAAGAATGAAATCCTGTCAGTTGCAGCAATGTGGATGGAGCTGGAGGGTACTATGCTAAGTGAAATAAGTCAGTCAGAGAAAGACAGATACCATATGTTTTCACTCATATGTGGCTCTTGAGAAACTTAACAGAAGACCATGGTGGGGGGAGGGGAAAAAAGTTACAGAGAGGGAGGGAGGCAAACCATAAGGGACTCTTAAATACAGAGAGCAAACTGAGGGTTGATGGGGAGTGGGAGGGAGGGGGAAAGTGGGTGATAGGCATTGAGGAGGGCACTTGTTGGGATGAGTACTAGGTTTTGTATGGAAACCAATTTGACAATAAATTAAGAAAGATCATAGTGACAGCAGTATGGGGAATGAAGCAAGACTAAGGTTAGAAGCATCTTTGAGGGGTGCTTGGGTGGCTTAGTCAGTTAAATGTCCAACTTCAGCTCAGGTCATGATCCCATGGTTCATGGGTTTGAGCCCCTCATCAGTCTCTGTGCTGACAGCTCAGAGCCTGGAGCCTGCTTCAGATTTGTGTGTCTCTCTCTGCCCCTCCCCAGCTAGAGCTCTGTCTTTCTCTCTCTCTCTCTCTCTCTCTCTCTCTCTCTCTCTCTCTCTCTCTCTCAAAAAAATAAATAAACATTTAAAAGTAAAAAAGAAGGGATCTTTGACAGGCCCATCCAAATTATAGTGAAATAGGCAAAACGTGGAAACAGAATGGAGATGTTTAGGAAATATAATTCACTGGACGTGGAAAACTACGTGGCAACCATGATGACCACCACACCCACCCTCCCTTTGGAAGGGAAACTCAGCAAACTGGCCCTTTAGCAAAGACCAGCAACTAACTGGACCAGAGTGGACACCTGGGCCAAGATGAGCCCATCCAGAGGCTGCTCAGTTACCAAAAAGTAGCTGCGTGTGAAAAGCTCTGTTCAATAGGGTTGGTGGTAATTCACTAGGACTGTCAGATACTTTCCTTCCAGAATTTGAAGGGGAAAATGCAAAGATAATTAGTCAGCTGGGAATAGGAAGAGAAAGGAGAATGACGTGTAAAGCAAAGTGCAGATGCTATGGAAAAGAGATCAATGCCAGAGGCAACAGCAGCCCTGACACAACTAGAGAGCCAGACACTCTACAGTAAGGTTGCTGTTAAAGTCTTAGAGTCGCCGGCATCTGGGCATAAACCCAGCTAAGTACATCTAGGTTCCTTGCCACCAACACAACCAGCACACTCCTATTCTCTTGCTTTGCAACTGGTCAGATGTTAGGGAACGAAATGCATAATATCTGGATACAGGTCCCATATCCTCCAAGTCTTCCCTTCTTCAAGCTAGATACCACCTCCTTCCTTTACTCTTCCTCATTGACCCTGATTCTGCCTTCTCTCCCCAATCCGATTTTCTCCATTGCACAAATCTCTGGCTGATCTTGCTTCCTGTCCTCAGGATCCAAAGTCAGGGCACTTGGTTCTTTCCCAATTCCTGTCTCCACTTGCCTATTTGAAGCTCAGTCCTTCCCCATACCTCCCATCCAAACCCTATGCTGCTCTACCCGTTAGCAGGTCTGAAGGAGAGAAAAGTGGCAAAATGAGACAGAAACCTTAGGGAGCTACTCCTGGTCACAAAGAAAAACAAGCAAAAATTTCTTGCTTGCTGGAAAGAACTACATTTGATCCTCCATTCAGGAATAGTATTTCTCCAGGACCCTGGCTTAGGAGGTTTGAAACTGACATTTTGAAAAGAGGATCTGCTGGAACCCAGATATCAATACATTCCACGAATGGTCAGATATATCCCTAAAAGTAGAAGGATGGAAATTGAAGCTCCATGAAAACTAAGATTTGTCTTCTTCATCACCAAATCCTCAGTGCCTAGAATCATATCTGGCATGCACTAGGAACTCGGTAAATATTTACTGAGTGAGCAAACGTATGGATTCACAGCAAGTCTGCAGAGAAGCCTCTGATGGAATGTCAGAGTTCTCTGTCCTCAGCTTAATATGATTAATAATTGAGTGAAAACGCAAAGGGATTTCTGGGGGAAATAGATAAAACAAGAATGGAGCTGGGAAGAATTGAATGCATCGGTGAATTGACTCAAGATTTAAAATATCTGAAGAAGACAGAGCAATCATCAATATTATAAGAGATTTTAACAAAACTGTCATACCAGTTGAGAGACAAGAGTTAGCAGCAGTTCACCTGGAGAAGAATCATGGGTCTTAGTTGACCATATACTCAGTAGGAATTTGAAATGCTAAAAAAAAAAAAAAAAGGTGCCAAGAAAGCCACTGTGCTCTGAGGCACAGAATCCAGAAATGTGGAAGGCCATGGTCTCAGAACAAGATGGGCTACTCAGACCACCTTGAGAGTAATTGGCTTAGAACAAGAAATATGATCAGTGAAACAAGGTGTGGGAAAGGATGGAGATCATATGACATGAGAAACAATGGAAGGAACTGGGTGTGTTCTGTCTCAGAGGGTAGAGGAGCTCTCTAAGGCTGCCATAACAAAATACCACAAACTAGGTGGCTTAACCCAACAGAAATCTATTCTCGCACTGTTTTAGAGTCCAGAGTCCAAAATCAAGGTGTTCACAGCACCATGCTCCCTCTGAAGTCTCTAGGGAGGAGCCTTTTCTGTCTTTTCCAGCTTCTGGTGTGCTGCCCCCACACCCGGTATTCCCTAGCTTATGGCTGCCTCATCCCAATCTCTGCCTCGTGTTCATGTGGTGTTCTCCTCTTATGTGTCTGTGTGTCTTACAAGGACACCAGTGATATTTGATTAAGGCCCACCCTACTCTCGTAGGACCTCATTTTAACTAATTACATCCACGGCAACTGTATTTCCAATTAAGGCCATATTCTGAATACTGGGGATTAGACTTCAATACCTTTCTTTGGATGACACCATTCAGCCCATAACAGGGCAAGAGAATTGTCTTCATGTGTTCAAAGAATTCTCTTGCAGAGGATTTTATTCATATGGCCCAAAGGGCAAAACTAAGAACAGGGAGTGAAGATTACGGGGATGCAAATTGTAGTTACTTATAAGGAAGAACTTTCAAAGTGTTCAAGTTGCCACCCTTGTGACTCCCAACCCTAAAGCTGTTGAGGAAGAGGCAAGATGACCCATGGGGGTGGCTCTGGGGGGAATTCTTTCCTGGGAAGGGGTCAGGCTGCATGGCCTTGTGTCATTCTCTGTTGACTTGATTCCATGTGTCTCTGCCCTTTGGTACTCTGTCACAAGGGAACCGTCTTTAACCAAGCAGAGATTTAAGAGGTTGTTTCCAAGAGGTGATATAAGCAGATGAGCTCCATGATAATGCAGTCTGCTTATGAGAAATGGAGCGTGAATTGCAAACCCAAGAAATGAATATAAATTCAGCAGCTATTTTAATTTTTAATTGGAAAAAAAAGCCCATCCCAGCCAGAAAGAATAGCGGAAGAGTGTATTTTGCACAGCACTATAGAAAACATTTGTTAGCGCTGCTGAGACGAATGGCATAGTCTTGTCGCCTCTGCCACCCTCGCAATTGGGATGGGAACGATTTCTACAGGGACTGCCACTGCTGGCCGCCTCCGTGGATAATGAAGGTCATGGTTTATGGGCACAAACTATTCTGCTCCAGATGCAGCTTCATTGGTATGCAGGCATAGAAACCCAGCAGCCAGCCCCACGCGCTGATCAGATTTTGGAATGTAGTCATAATATATCCCCTCTCGAACTCCCTCCCATTTTTCCGGACAGTCTACTACAGAATGGAGCAGCTGGAAGAGAGAGAGGGGTCAGAGGAAGAGAACTGGCATTTATTAGGCACCTACTTTATGCCAGGCATTGGTCTCATTCAATTACAGAGGCTTTGCACCCTGTGGATAATGGGATCGGTGCGTGTGTGTGTGGGTGTGCGTGTACATGTGCACATGTGGATGCACAGTTGCACATGTTAGCACATTTGTGATCTAGATAGAGAAATGAGGGAGAAGGAAAAGATGCAAAGTGCTTAGAAGAAGGAAAGATTATGGACCAAAAGCCGCATCATCAAGGTGGAGGCCTGGGTCCAGTCTCAGACCATGAAGTAGGCCACATCTTTGGGGGCCAGATAGAGAGGTTCCTGCCTCCAGCAGGGGAATCCATCTGGGACAGGATCCACAGGGTCGGCCCAAACTGGAGTTTTAGAGGTGCCTGGAATCAAGGCGGAAAAAGCTGAAGATCTAGCTGAGGATCTGAGAGGAGGGAAGGTCTTCCCAGCCAGATGGACCCCATCTGGACATGCAGGTATCTCTGTTGAGAACCCTAAGGCACCCAAAGCCCTAAACTCGGTCACTTTTACTCACTTTACATTCATTTATTTGCTTGATTTGCTCTGGAACCTCAATAAAACTATCCCCTTTAAGGTTCTAGACCAGTGGTTCTCGGGCACAAGGATATAAGTGGATCAATGGGGAGATTACTTACAAAGCAGATTCCCAAATCCCACCCTCAGAGAGAGCCAGATTCGGTGGGTTTTGGATGAAGCTTGATGATGTGTACATTTAAAAAGCATCTCAGGTAAAATAGAGGGCCATGCTATGAGACTACTACTCAGATCATTTATGGCTTTGTCAGGGAAAAAAGAAAAGAGAGGTATATATCCATAGTTTGCCTAAAAGGAAAAAAAAAAGTGTCCCTGGAATGGCCAGGTGTGCTGGTGCCACTGTATAGGAGTCTGAGGGGCCTTGGAGGCTGCCCCATAGCTGTCCAACTCTTACAAGTTTTAGAGATTCTTGATTGTGCCTAAAATCTCACCATGATCTCTTCCTTAGGGTACAAGAATGTTCAGCTTTTTCAGCTATTAACACCTTAGTATTAATTAGACCATGCTCAGCCAAATCCTTTCCCAGAAGGAAACACACAAGAGAAATGAACTTTTCTGGAACGTCCCCACAGGTGTCTGGCACTGTGTTCAGCACTCTGTGATGAAGATCATTGAATGAGGCTTGGTCAGTGCTCGTACCAGTCCTTTGAGATGGTATTTTCTGCATTTGACAGATAAGGAAATGAGGCTCAGAGAGATTAAGTACATTGTCCAAGGTCCCCCAATTGATGGTAGTAGACCCTAGATATAATCCAAGTCTGTCTTCCTCTAAAAACCATCCTTTGCCCATAGGATCACTCTCTAAACAGAGACTTTTATAAAAGGGAGTAAGTGGGGGGAAACCCTAGAGATGAGTCCTGGGTGAGCTGCTACAGAGGGAAGGAGATGATGACCAAGACAGGACATTGGCATAAAGGTAGTGGGTCTAAAGGCACCTTGTGCTTTCCTTTTTTTTTTTTTTTAATGTTTTAATGTTTATCTTGAGAGAGCATGCAAGAATGGGGAGGGGCAGAGAGAGAGGAAGAGAGAGAATCTTAAGCAGGCTCCATGCTGTCAGCACAGAGCCCTACACAGGGCTTGATCCCACAAACCATGAGATCACGATCTGAGCCAAAATCAAGAGTTGGACACTTTACCGACATAAGCCACTCAGGTGCCCTGACAACTTGTACTTTTCAGTGCTTACACTTTGATCTGGTTCTTGAAGGGAATTCTCTGTCCGTCTAAATGAGTACTGGCATTTATCCAGACAGAGGTAAGGGCACAAAACGTTATTTCCCTAGATGGTCGGCACTGTGGGAAAGACAAGACCTGGGTGGTGAGCAGCTGGTCACACCTTGGATTGATGACAAGGATGGGGTCAAGGCCTGGTATGCCTGGCTATCAGCTCTTAGCTAGGCATGAAATGTACCTCATTGGGATGGGAGGAGGGTTTGCACGAGGACTGAGCAAGAGGACTTTAAACAGAATGTAGTTGGGGCAGGGGCGAGGCCCAGGTGAACCCGTGGTTGCCGTACCTGTGGTGCTGTTGAGAGAGTGTAGTGGGAACCAGCGGCTTCATGAGTCAGCTCTCAGGGCAGGCTGAAAACAGGCCCTCGCCTCTTCTGGGAGCATCCATGTGGCAGCGCCTAGGGCGGTGAGCCTCTCTGGGATGTCCTGCCCTTCCCTCAGCTGCACCTAGCTCACACAGAGCCCACCTGCCTGCCTCCAAAATCGGTTTCTACTCTGACTTTGCTGATACTGTCAGAAGCACCGACATTCTTGGAGGTTCCACAGCTGGACCACTTCTTTGGATGCTCCCTTTTTCCTGTCACTCACCACAGCCTGCCAATGGCTTCTATATAACATCTCCTTACCTTCTCAGTCTCACTGCCACAAGCCTGGGCCAGGCCCAGCCCACACATCCTGCAGTTCTAGCAACTCCAATTCTAGCAACTCTGCAGCTGGCTGTTTAAAGTTTTTGATGATCTAGCCCCATCCTACCTCATAAACAACCACTCACTCTCTCATTGTTCACTCACATGAACCACTCCCTCCCGTCAGTATGGCCTGCTTTCAGCCAGCCTCATTCCTTTGCTCATGCCATTTCTGTCACCTGGATTTCCATCTCCCAGGTACATTCAGCCCCCACCCCCTTCCGTCCATTCAACAAACACTAATGAGTGCCTACTATGGGCTAAGGACCCTTCTAGGTGCTGGGGATCCAGTGATGATCAAAACACAGACCCTCGGCTCTAGGAACTTACATTGTAGTGGGGAATATGGAAAATAAAGCATGGTAAAGGGACAAAGAATGGCACAGGGTGGTCAGGGAAGGCTGCTCTGGTGAGGTAACTTTGGGTCTGAGACATGAATGCAATGAAAGTCAATTACATGAAAATTGGGGTAAAAGCTTCAAAGTCTTCTCCTTCTTAGAGATCAACATAAGCTTTTTAGAAATCACCCCTACCCCCAAATTCCAGGACTTAATCCCTAACATATTCATACATCCCTGAGCATATCCTGCCTTGAGTTGCTTTTTACCTTTCTGTGCCTAACCAGATGGTAAGTTCTGTGCTACCTTCCTTCACCAGCTACTGCCACCGAACTTTTGTCCCAGATGAAATGTCCCTTCCTCAGGGAATTTGCTCTGACCACCTTCCCCATACATTCTAGCAGCCCATGCTTGTATTGCATGGAAGGTTGAAAGTGACAGGTTAATTGTGGTTTGAGCAGGCAAGGATCACTCAGCTATGGCAAAATCAAGGAAAAATCATTTCATTCTGCTTCTAAAAGCTGACTGTGAGGAAGAAAAAAGACTCTTTCCTGTGACTCGAGGAACCTCTTTGTTGGTGTCATTTATTCATAGCGGAGGTTTTTCCTAGCTGGAGGTGAGGAAGGCAGCGAGGGCCACTCTGATTTCAATCCATGAGCAAGCGATAAACTCCTTATGACTGAGGCAGAAAATGCCACCAACCAGTCTAAGACGGAAGGGCATGTGTTGTCAAACTGTCTTGAAATCACTGAGCTGAAGTCACAGAGAAAATGTTGTCCTGAGGATGCTTCTGACTTTAGGGTAATGATTCCAGGATAAATCAGTAAGAAATGTTTTCATGATGAGTAGCAGTTAAAGATCAATGAAAAGGATACTAGAATGTGTCTAGAATTTATTGAATCAAATCTTGCTTTGTCAATATTTTTTAAGTGTACAAGGTTAGGGGCACCTGGGTGGCTCAGTCAGTTAGGTGTCTGACTTTGGCTCAGGTCGTGATCTCACGGTTCATGGATTCGAGCCCTGAGTCAGGATCTGTGCTGACAGCTTAGAGCCTGGAGCCTGCTTCGTGTTCTGTGTCTCCCTCTCTCTCTGCCCCTCCCTGCCCCTAACAATAAAAAATAAGCATTAAAAATTTTTTTTAATGTACAGTGTTAATATTTAAAAGTGTGTATTCTTTTACTTTAATGCACTTAGCTGTTTTACTTAAGAGTTGTATTTTTGCCCATCAGCTAACACCTATTAACTGAGTGCATCCAATCACTGTGGATACAATGTGAGGAAGGTATAGTGGTAAACTAATAGATATGGCCTCTGTCCCCAAGGAACTTACAGTCTAGCAAAGAAGACAAAACTTAAATAAATTAGAATCGATAATTAGATGATTGCAAGTGAGCAAAATACTGCAATATAAGCATGGGCTACTAGAATGTATGGGGAAGGTGGTCAGAGCAAATTCCCTGAGGAGGGGATATGTCATCTGGGACAAAAGTTGGCTGGTAGTAGCTGGTGAAGGAAGGTAGCACAGAAGAATATTCCAGGCAGAGGAAAGCACATGTACCCCAGTTCAGTGGTGGGAAGGAATATGGTGCTTGAAGTTCAGCAGGGCAGGGATGCAGAAGGCACCGGACTGGCTGGGGGGACGGGGGTGCGGGGAGGGGGGCACGGAGCAGCAGGAGGCAAAACCAGAGGAGGGCCTCTCAGGTTTTACCTTTGTAAGCTTTACCCTATAAACGATGGAAGAACATTTCACATTTGCATGTTGAGGAAGTATACTAATCTCGCAAAAACAGAATCATGTAAGTCCCCCTCTTCAAGAAAGAAAAATTTGAGATGAGAAATGAATCACCTTTTAAGAAGGGAATCAGCTATAATTAAAGGGAAACTGACAAAAATCACTTGGACCTAGAAGTGCTCTTGTTTATCCAGGCATTATGCTGTAAATTGCTTTTCTTGGCTGATAAAAGAAGCTGGAGGATAAAGATTATTTACAACCTAGGCAGTTAAAGAATCTATTTGCTTACAAATCAGATTGAGACAAGTTCCCCAGTAAAACTAAACTAGATTATATCCCACTTGATTTCTCAGCTGCCATTCTATAAAAAGAGATAAGGACTATCTTTCTCTCAAATTGTTTTGACATACCTGTTTCTGCCCATCTGAACTGCAAACCTTTAATGTTTACATACAAACATCAAGAATTGTGAAACTAGTTTAGATAATCATGGGAAGTCATAAACACAACTAAGTTGGGAAATGGGTAATTATTAGTAGTAACTTCAGATGTAATTAAACATGAAATGAATTAATTTTTTTTTTTTCTGCTTTTCTTTGCCTAAACCCCATTGTCGATGAACCTAAAAGTCCAGTTTACAATGTCTGGAGTTTGAAAGAGTAGCTATCGGTCTTTTTCTTTTCTTTTTTTCTTTTTTTGTTTATTTATTTATTTTGAGAGAGAGAGAGCACACACAGGGGAGAGGCAGAGAGAGACAGAGAGAATCCCAAGCAGCTCCTTGCTGTCAGCACAGAACCCATGGCGGGCCTTGATCTCACATACTATGAGATCATGACCCAAGCTGAAATTAAGAGTCAGATGCTTAATTGACTGAGCCACCGAGGCACCCTTTTTTTTTAAGCTGTTAAAATAAAAATGAGAGCTTTTCTTATACTTCGCTGCCCCCAGTTAACCCTATCCATGGCTGTTGTCAAACTCCAGCTTCCATACCTTTGTGAGTGTCATTGTCTCTGCCTGGAATTCCCTTGTCACTTCCAGCTCCAGAGCCTGGGATTTCATAACAAATGAATAAGGGGACACTGCTACTTACTGGTAAGGAACGCATGAGGCAAATTTAAGTCTTTGAAATAATCAATACACTTTTTGAAAGTTGCCAACTCTAGATCCAATTTGCCACCATTTGTTGATTTTCTTCATTGTGTAGGAAACAATATCCAAGGAAGGAACATATTGACTGACCAGGTATAGCCAAAAGATAAGCTCCATAAATCAAAGTGGCACCCACTGACCCACTGTTAATAAAGCCTGTGTTTTGTGCTGCCCCCTAGTGGCTGAGGTGAAAGGGCCAATGAACTGCTCTCCTCTTTGCCAGCTCCTCAGAGACCAAAGGCACACACTGCCGGTGGCCCACCATTATAGACACGTTTGTGGCCAATTGGGGCTGCCTGGCTCCTATGTGAATTGAACCTGTTCACCTTGGCCTCAACTAATGCTGAGCTAAATGGAAACAGACAACTTGGGAATGGGATATATGTTCCTCGGTCAATCTGGTAGTATTAACACAGATACCCAGATCATTTGAGATACTCTCAGAAGGCAGAAGTCAGGTGGAGAAGAATACTTTTCATGCTGCCAGGGAGAGGATGAAGCGAAAGTGAGTAACCTCTGGGTTACTTTGAGTATAGTCCTTTCAGGCGTTGTCTCCAACACTGTACCCATAAACCACCAACCAAGAGAGCACCGTGGAAATCCTCTGGTGTTTGATCTGGGTGGACAATCACATCAAATCATCCAAGCCGAGAACTTCCGAGGTTAAAGCTCCACGAGTCTTCCTGGATTCTGTTAGTTCAGAATTTGCCCCACAGAGGCAGCCCCCGGGACTCCTACAGCTAGCTGCAGCCCCCTTTGTCATTCTAAACCACCACTGTGCAGGACAGCTGCTCCCCTCCAGATTGCTCTAATTAGCAGCCTGGCACTCATTAGCAGCTGCTGTGCATTTAAATGTTCTCCCCCACATGGAAAAGGCCTATAAAACCTCCCCAAAATACATCCTCCCGCAAACGTGGTGCACACCATGGCAGCAGAGATTGGTGACAATAAGCCTGACAATTTGGTCTGCTGGGATCTCAGACTCTGATTTCTCCCAGAGCCAGTCAGGGAGGGGCAGTGCACTCAGAGGTAACACCACCATCGCACAGACTCATGGTGCCCGGCTGAGTACCTGGTACATAATAGGTACTCGATTCATGCTCAGTACTAGTAGAGCTGATATTCGGAGGATATACACCAAGACGGTACAATAGTTGTCAGAACACAGGAATGTTTTGACACCCACAGTGTCACCCACAGTGAATGGTGAATAGCTGCTTCCCCAAGTGCCTGGCCACCCAGTGTCAACCACCACCACTATCACCATCACATGGTGGTGGGATGGCTTTCCCTCACGGTCCCTGGAACTCCCCATGGTCCAGCACCCAGTCTGATTGGTCAGTGCCATAGGTACTGTTAAATTCACCATATGCCTGGCTATCATCATCCCATGGTCTCCGTTATTTTTTATGGACACATACTCTCATTATGCAAGCATTAACCCAGAAATTTAGCCCTGCCTCCCACCAGCTCTCCCCTACTCCACAGATTTCTCCTTCTCCTCCACGGGAGGTTCCTACCCCGTGCCTATCCCTAGAATGATACTTTCTGGCTCGACACAATCCCTGACTCATCTCATCCATGGCCATGACTTCCCTTGCCTTGCGTGGGGATTTGTCAGTCCCCACTGTAGGGGATTTGTCCATTTGGCAAGGCTGAACCTCTGTTCTCCATAAATCCCTTCCCCGCATAGTCCTGGGTTAACAACGGCCACAAAAGACATTTTATGTGAGCCTTGGAAGACGGAAGGGAAGCAGAGACAATTTTTGTTTTACTCTCAGCTGCTGCAGGGTAGCAGGTGCTGTTACCGCTTATCCACTAGCCCTCCTCACCCGTGTGAGCAAAAGCCAGGCAGACAGCTCCTCCAGCTCCCGCTGGAACGCTCCCTTTATCTCACACTGCTGGGCCAGGTGCGTGTGAGCTCCGTGTTGAAGGAAATCATCTTCTCCTGCAATGAACACTTAAAGACGGCGACAGAGCAATACAGGTTCTAGCCAGTCTTGTGGGTTCCAGCTCATGCCTGCAGATTCCCTTTTGCATTCCCATGTCACATCTATCTTCCTTTCCTGACCGCTTGCCCTACAGACACCAAAGTAAGTAACTCCCAGACACAACTGTTGACCCAGCTCCCACCTTGTGTGTCAAACCCCTATAATAAATCTGTACGCATGCCTATATCTCTATGCATATGTGTCGGTAGGTAGATGATAGATCAATTGATAGAAAGAGATCAGTCTCCTAGTGGTTCTGCTTTTCTGATTGTATCTGACTGATACAAACATCCACCAGATTTACCTATGCTGCAAATCAAGAATCATCCTGATTCCTGTTTCTCCCTCAGTCCCGACATCTAAGCGTTCACCCAGCAAGCCATTCTGCCTTCCAACCTGTTTTATTCTCCAAGTACTTGGATCTTTTTGTTGTTGTTCTGTTCTGTGTTAGGATTTGACAATGGGACTGTGTTGTATAAACAGTCACCGGAATATCATGGTGGAAAAAGCAAAAAGGAATTCGCGAGTGACTGCTACTTAAAGGCTCAAGAAAGAGCTGTGAATAACCTAAGTGCAGGTCAGCTTGCCTTTTCATCCCCTCATGGCTGTGCAAACATGAAACAACCAGACACGATCCCTTGGAAGGGCACAGCTGTGGAAAGGGTGCCCACATTTGTAGGTCAGAGGCTTTCACTGCAGAGCATTTGTTGTAACCAGCGACAAGCATTGCACTCACTGGGGGCTTGGCAGCAGCTTAATTATTAAGAATGCCTGTTACAGAAATGTGTCTGTATTTATTTATCATAAAGGAGTTGCTAAGCAAATTCATAATGCAAACAGCAGAAGTGTTAGCCGACTGAAGAGCAAGGAGCTTAAGTACTGGCCTTTATGCTCACATAATAAATACGTTCATTACACATCTTCCTACCTCTTTAATAATGTCCTGGCGTGGGTCCCTGACACATCCTCCCTCTTGCTTTCAGCATTTGTTCTGTGGTGCTTGATTATAATGGAATCACATTTCTTTACAAATGTTCTGTTTCTCCAGCCTATCATTCATCATCCATTAATTCACAAAACATTTATTAAGTGCCTGTTGTTTGCCTGGTGCTAAGAATATGACAGCTTATTAGTATAGGATTTTCATTTGTGGAGTTTCCATTCTAATGGAAGAAGATCATCTATCAGGAAGTAATCAAATAAATAATAGAGTTTTATTCAGTGCACACACACACTCACACACACACACACACACACACGAGGTTGGATAAGGGAGAATGGGTGTGAATGTGTGGTGAGAGAAGGTCTCTTGGAGGAGGGGACAACTAAGCAGAGATAAGAACAATGGGGAAGAACCAGGCATGTGATCCTCTGAGCAAGAACTTCCCAGGCAGAGAAAATAGCAGCTTAAAGACCCCAAGGTGGGAAGGGTCCTGGTGTGCATTTATGCTGTGACAGATCATAATAATATTTTTTCATTAAAAATTTTTTAATGTTTATTTATTTTTAAGAGAGAAAGTGTGAGCAGGGGAGGGGCAGAGAGAGACGGAGACAGAGAATCTGAATCAGGCTCCAGGCTCCAAGCTGTCAGCCCAGAGCCTGACGCAGGGCTTGAACCCATGAACTGTGAGATCATGACCTGAGCCGAAGTTGGATGCTTAACCACCCAGATGCCCTGATTATAATAATAATATTAATAATACAGACCGAATGTTTCTTCTTTTAGCTTCTGGAACACTCCCAGTTATTTTCTGCCTTTGTACATTCTATTCCCTTACTGGATCACTCTGGCCCCTGCTCTTAATCTGGATGACTCCTCATTTTTCAGGTCTGAATCCAAACATCCCTTCTTCAGAGAAGTGTTCCCCACCTGTCCAATCTAAGGCAGGTCTTCCTCATGGTTTTCTCTAATAACACTTGCTTTTGCCTTCACAAAGGGGAACTATTTACATGTTGTATTAGCCAGGGTCCTCCAGATCATGTACGTACATATACATATACCTATATATATGCATGTGTGTACAAATACATATATACATGCATATATGTATATATATGTAAGAGAAAGAGAGAGAGAGAGATTGAGTGATTGATTGATTATAGGAATTGGTTCACAGGATTATGGAGGTTGAGAAGTCCCATGCTCTGCTCTCTGCAAACTAGAGAATCAGGAAAGCTGGTGGTATAATTCAGTCCAAGTGCAAAGCCCCAGGAATGGGGAGTGGACAGGTGAGAGCACTGGTTTACCTGTCCAAGTCTGAAGGCCCGAGAACCAGGAGTAATGATGTTCAAGGGCAGGAAAGATTGACGTCCCAGCTCCAGCAAAGAGCAAATTCATCCTTCTTCCGCCTTCTTATTCTGTTCAGGCCCCCAGCAGATTGGATGATACCCACCCCCACTGGTGAGAGCTATCTTCTTTACTCAGTCTGTTGATTCAAATGTTGATCTCTTCCAGAAACTCCCTCACAGACACACCCAGAAATAATGTTTTACCAGCTATCTGGACAACCCTTGGCCCAGTCAACTTGGCATAAAATAGCCCATCACATATATGTGTTTATTTAACACATAGAAAGCATTCAAGATAATTGCTGAATGAGTGAACCATGAATGGATCGTAATACAGTTTTCCACAAAGCACACAAACCAGGCAGGCTGAGAATTGGGAAAAGGGTGGGGATGGAATACAAAGGAAATAAAGTTGTCGAGACAAAGAAGGATTTAAGGAGGAAGGGAAGAAGGTGGAAGGAAAGTCTGCTAAGAGAAGCCAAGCAGAGGGGCTAGGTTAGGGCGGAAGTGGCAGAGAGCAGGCCTGCACAGGGGCACAGGATGTCTGATACCAAAACAGCTGCTACATTGCAGGCCGCCTGCCAGCAAAGGCTTCAGCACCACTTAGAGGGATGGGGTCATGCAGCCTGAGATGCAAAGCCTGAAGGGCCCACCCTGGTCACCTGCTACCTACCACAGAATGCCCCTGTGTATAAACACGCTCAGCAACGGACAGGGTAGGGTGCTCACTTCCGGACTTAGTCATGCATGGACCTCCACACAATGAGTCTTCCCAACTCAAAGCATCCATTCTTCCTGGGCCAGTGGCCAAACCAGTTATCCTCTGCTCACCCACCCCCAGGACAGGTTCCAGTTTGTCAACATCTCCTTTGCAGGGTGTCTCCCACAACATCACCCACTGTACCAGACGTGGCTAAAGCCCGATGCCCTGGGACAGCCGTGACATTTGGAACTGTGATGGCATGACCTTCTCAAGGCCTTTGAAACTGATAAACCTGCCAGCTGGGAGAAGGCCGGGGATGGCTTTGAGCCCGCCTGCTTTGACAGGAGAGGTTACAGCAGATGCTCTTGTATTTCATTGTGTGGCAAATGAATGCTAGGTGGGAGGAGAGGAAAATAGAACTCGGGAAAGGGCGCGAGCCTTTCTGGGCGGCCCCAACAGATGGGGCCATACAGAATGAGATAACACAGCTTCCAATCTCAGGGCCAGCTGCTGAGGCGTGACTTCTTTCTTTACGGAAAGAGAAGGAACTCTCCTTGAAATGAGAAATACAAATCAGACAAATGTGCCCAAGGAGAGCTTGAGGATTGAATGCCCCCACAGGGCTCTTTGGGGAGCCAGCTAGTTCGATTGAAAATGTCACTGCAGGTGGAAGCAGGTTCCTTGTTACCTGCTTAGATTGGCTGGAAACCAGACCCTGCGCATTCTGTGTGCACCTTCCGTAGGCACGGGGCGCCTGCATCTCTGATTGATGTCACTTCAGACAGCTTTCTCCTTGGAGCTATTATCTCCCCAATTTTCTGTTGCCAGAAAAATAACTAAAGGGCTCTGGTACCCTCCTTCCCTAAGACATCTTTCTTTTAATGTACCCATAAAAGTATATCTTAAAACGAAGTTGCTCAGTTTTCAACATGTGGATAATTGATTTGTTACAACTCACAAAAGAGCATTTGTCATTTCGAAACAACCAGGACCTATGTGCTTCTTCCTCCCGAGATGAGCGTGGAGGCACTTGACTTATTGCTGCCATTAAATTGAAGTGTTTGCCTGATTATTTGGTATTTCAGAATTCCTTATAAATCACCGCCTTATTTGGGTGATTACAATTTTAAAAAGAGACGCTTGATTTATAGGCAACATCGGGGAGGAGGAGGGGGAAGAGGGACGGGCCAGGAGCTACAGCAGTGGCAAGAGGCTTGATGAAGATGCAATTGGAACCATCTGTTTGATACATTGCCCCCTTCTGCACACACTTCAGCCTAGGAATATGCCTATGCCTGGGAGATTTTCATTACCAGGCGCTTTAGCAGATAAATACAAGAAGGGGAACGTGGAGGACAGGGAGGGCTGGTGCCCAGGGCTCTTTGCAGATTGGGATGTGCAATTCCATGTAGGATTCTGGATTCCCTGTCAGTTGGGGGGTAAAAGAGAGTGATGCTCCAAAGTGAAATTCACTCTATTGTGATGCATGAGCAAGCTATGGGGTCTAAGTCCATGTTCACGGAGGAAATAGGTGAGCTGGAGAGCTGGTTCCAGCGGACACAGCTGGACTCTGAAATGCAACAGAGTGGAAAATGACTTCTTAGGCCCCAGTGAGTCCATCAATCAACCGCATTTATTGGCAGCAAAGGGGGGCAGATGGATGCAGTAGGCATGTAGGAGGAACCCAGGGATGATTGGGTTGCCCACCCTGGATAAACTTGGTCTAACAAGGAGGACCAGAGTGACACATAGATTGTCCACATCGGGTTAAAAATTCCTACAAAATGAGTCATGGGGTGGTTATGCATACATGGCACTTGGTTCAGAAATACCTCTCCCAACTAGAAGTCAGTCTCTAAAATTTCTTTACAAACCCTACTCCAGCAGGGAGAAGTCAAGGTTGAGTTTCAAATGCCCCAGCAGAAGGACCCTACCTGGTGACATATGTTCAGTGCTATTTTTTTTTTAATGTTTTTTCAACGTTTTTTATTTATTTTTGGGACAGAGACAGAGCATGAACGGGGGAGGGGCAGAGAGAGAGGGAGACACAGAATCGGAAACAGGCTCCAGGCTCTGAGCCGTCAGCCCAGAGCCCGACGCGGGGCTCGAACTCACGGACCGCGAGATGGTGACCTGGCTGAAGTCGGACGCTCAACCGACTGCGCCACCCAGGCGCCCCAGTGCTATATTTTTTAAATTGGAGCACGTACAGACACTCAGGTGGCCGAGATGTGAGAGAGTCCAAACCTAGTCCTATCGGAATATGTCAAGAAAACAGGGCATTCCGCACAGAAAAGCGAAGGGATATGAGAGCTCATGCATATCTGAAATGCTGTCATAGGATGGAGGAAGCAGCTTTATTTTATACTCGCTCCAGAGAGAAGAGTGAAGATTGCTGATGGTGAGCTACAGAGAGGCAGATTTCAGTTCAACATAATCTAGCAATTAGTGCTCGGTGAGTATAGAGCAGTAGTAGATGGTGAGTTCCCTGCCATGGGAGGTGTTAAAGGACAGTCAGGTGGCCATGGTAGAGTCACTGTTCAGAGGATTCTGACTTCGGTGGGAAGCAATGCTAGATGCAATTTAAGGTCTCTCGTCACTGTAAGATCACAAGACTCAGAGACTTGAATTCACGTTCAAGTGTGAATTGTTAATAAGTTTTTTCCAGAAAGTATATTGTATTTAAACCAGAATTTATAAAAAGTGATGTATGTATTAATGGAACCATATGTGCCCTAACATGACAAATGGATATGACTAAGGATGTCCATTTCAGCACTGACGCTGGTGTCCTAAACTGGAAGGCAACAACACAGAAGGATTAAGAACAAATACATTGGCATCAGCCAGTGGTTATAAGTTCTGCTTCTAGCACTTGCCAGCTGTATGGTCTAGGAAAAGTGACTTAAACTTTCTGGCCTTCATTTGTTTGTTGTTGTTGTTGTTGTTGTTGTTGTTGTTGTTGTTTTGGTCAAGGGAGGATCCTAATGGTGCCACTCAGGTAGGGACACTATGACGATTTGATGATGTAACTTCTGCAAAGAATTTAGCACAGTGCCTGTTGTATAGCAAGCCCTCAATCATGATAAGGTATTAAGAGGAGTATTGCATTTTCTTAATTTAAGATGCACAATTTTCTGTATCTTAATGTTTCTGAAATCAGAACATGTCTTATAATAGATATTCACATTCAATATATTATTTCTCTCTCTCTCTCTCTCTCTCTCTCTCTCTCTCTCTCTCACACACACACACACACACACACACACACACACACACACATGGCTATTCTAAACACAAGGTGCACCTTACAAATGACAACATCTTAGAATCAAGGCCTGCATTCACCTTCATGCATCTTTTCATGGCTACCAGCCTAAAGTCCTGCCAGGAGAATAATACAAAAGATCTGCTAAACTTTTTCTACATCCATGCAGGGAGCGCATTCAGAATTTAGCCAACAATATAGGCTACCATTTATCTTGCTCTTTCTGGGTACCTGGTTGTGGTTCTATACTAGACGGTCGCACGTACATTATCTCATTTAATTCTCATGTCACCTGAGTGAAGGCAGCATGATGATCCTGATCTGGACACTGAGGCATGCTGGTCTGGTAGGCTAGTCCTAAAGCACGGAGCTAGGGAATGGAGCATTTGGTTCTTTGACTTCATTGCCCGAGCTAATACCCAGGATGTTATAAGAAAGATGGGGAATTATAGTTCGTCTTAACTTTCAGAGTTTTAACTCCCAGGCTAACACCTCATATGTGGCTCTTAACAAATAGTGATTCCCTGGGGGTTGGGAGAGGTGTGTGGGGAAAGGGAGTAATACAGGCTCCAGTGGCCCATCCTGCACTGGCCCTTCACTACCTCCTGAAGGCGTCAGCGCGGGGAGGGGGCGGGGTACACACACTCACATTCGCCCGCATACAGACATGCACAAACAGGCAGCCGTCTGAGGGAAAGGCCTGGGTGAGGGTGGGCTTCGCTGGGCCAAGCATGCCGGTAGTTCCCCAACAGCCTCCCAAGACAGCTTTTACCACTTTGGCAAACCTCTCAGTCCAGGGACTGGTCCTCAGCCTCATCATAGGCCTAGAAACAGAATTTTTGTCAGTCCCAGAGCAAAAAAGACTCAGGCCGATTCAGACTAACGCTCTAAGCCGGTGGTCATTGTGTTAATTTGCAGCGAGAGTTTAGTGGCCTGGGTGTGGGCCTGATTTGACTCTGTGTCCCTGGAAACAGCCAAATTGCCAGCAGGTGGCTCAGGGAGCATAGAGTCACGGTAGGGTGACAGAAGGCCTGATGCCTCATCCTCTAGAGGGACGGCCTGGCAGAGGATCAGACTCAGGGGCAGGCCTGGCCTACTCTCTCCCCCCTGCACAGGGCCCTGCTACCTTGGCCCTTGTGGCCACTTTGGGGGGCTTTCCTGAGCTGTCGCTCTCCTTCTGATAGTGCACCGCTTCCCAGAGGTCACAGACTCCATGTCAGGCTGCGTGTCTGAAGTGATGTTGCTGAGCTCTACCTGATCAGTGCCCAACCCCCCACACATCCTGAGCACACTGCCCCTCCCCCAACACGTACCTGGAGGCCACCCTCACCTGGAAGAGCAGACGGGGCAGGGGTGAGGGGCGGCTCAACAGCCAGAGTCTGCAGTACCAAGGAGGGGCTCCTAGGGTCTCAGCCTGTTTCCCACCGCCGCCGCCCTGCTGGGTGCAGCCAAACTACAAGCCCCGGCCCCGTCCCATCCTACCAGAGCAGATATCAGTAACTGTAGCTACACAATCCTCAGCCTGGAGGTAAGCTGTCTTGCCCCAGCCCTCAGGTGTATATGA
Organism: Prionailurus bengalensis; assembly: GCF_016509475.1. Taxonomy (NCBI): domain Eukaryota; kingdom Metazoa; phylum Chordata; class Mammalia; order Carnivora; family Felidae; genus Prionailurus; species Prionailurus bengalensis. Next base: position 68,051,241 of record NC_057346.1, on the reverse strand, counting down.
CAGATGAGCCCTGAGGAGGAGCTCTCCAAGCCCAGTTCACAGCCCCCTGCATCCATTGTCCCCAAGGGGCGTCTGCCAACCCCCACCCTGGAGTCTGCCCTGTTCCCTGCAAGGTATGCCAGTCTTCCCCCAGGCCTGAGGCCAACACTGAGCCTCAACACCGGCCAAGTTCCTGCAACCACTCAACCTCAGGAGTGATTCTGGTCCCTGAGGCTCCCCGTGGCCCCCTGGTACTACCTGAACTCTGAGAATGGACGTTTCATCTGGGTAATAATAAAAAGACACTAATAGTACTAGTAATAGCATCTAGTATCATATCAATATTTATCATATGCCAGGCACCCTGCTAAATGCTTTACATGCATTAGAATCTCATTTATTTTATTTTATTTTATTTTATTTTATTTTATTTTATTTTGTTTTGTTTTATTGTATTGTATTGTATTGTATTGTATTGTGTTGTGTTGTATTGTGTTGTATTGTGTTATTTTATTTTTGAGAGAGAGACCGGGCACAAGTGAGTGAGGGCAGTAAGAAAGAGGGGGAGAGAGAGGGAATCCCACAAGGAGCAGAAGGAGAGAGAGAGGGAGAGAAAGAAATGGGGCTTATGCTCACCCAGTGCAGGGCTCATGTTCACCTGACAGGGGACTCAAACTCACAAACCGTGAGATCATGACCTGAGCCAAAGTCAGTTGCTTAACTAGAATCTCATTTAATCCTTCTAACAACCCCTAGAATCTCATTTAATCCTTCCAACAACCCTAAGAGGTTGGTGTTGGCCACAGCACATGGATGAGAAAACTGAAAAGCCAAGAGTAGAATCCTCAGTGTCACACAAATATGTCACAGCTAATATGTGGCGGGATCAGGACTTGAACTGAGGCCTGTCTGACCCGAGAGCTCGTGGTTGCAAGCACTAGTCCATTTCCTGCCCCTCCAGGAATGCCACCTGCCTGGTGGCACTGGCCAGTATGCTGTCGTGGAAGGAGTAGTGGGAGGCTTTATCTCTTCTGTAACTTATTCAAAGGGCTAAGAAGAAAACAGCTGTAGCTCATGGGATGGGAGTAATAGAGGGTGCTATTTAGATGGGGTGATCAGAGTGGAAGTCCATCAGTGCCCCATACCTTCATATGGACGATTGAACTCTTCTTAGTTCTGCATATATTGCTATGCGAAAGCACTTTCAGTCCTATTTCAGCCAAATTGTCACCCCTTAAAGCTTTCCAATAGGAGAACTCTGGAACCACTCTACTCTGATTCCACCATCATTACTTAAGGCTAAGACCACTCCCAGATGAACCTGCCCACCCAGATGGCCTCCTGGTGCCAACATCTGGCCTCCCTGGAACCACTCTCCCGGCCAGGACAACTTTCACCTGGCTTGGCCTCGTGCCCTGGCTAGTGGGACTCTTCTGCCCCCCCCCCCCCCCCCCCACCGCTTCCCAGCCCACAGGCTTCCGGCACTTTCTGCACTCGGGCTGCCCCTTGTGGAGCCATCTCCATTACGCACGCAAAGAGCTCCTTCCTTCTCATGGTTCACTGGCATGGCATCCCAAAAGAAATTACAGTGAGAAAAAATAAAACTATGGTTTAAGATTTCCTGGAATCATTCAAAGGGAGATTATGCTAAGTATAAGAAAAAATAAAATCTTTTCATCAAAGGAACATCGTTAGAATTTTCTGCATCATTTAAACCTCTGCAATGATTTAAACCAGTGGATTTATTTTTAAAAAAATAAATAAAATAATGATAGTAATGTGACTGCCATTCTAAAAGCACACAAAGTATGTTTAAGCAAATGCCTGGGAAGCTGCTGAAGATGTCTTCTGATGGGTCCTTCTCTTCCAACACTGACAGGGACTGATAATCATGGTTTTCCAAATAAGCAGCATGAAAAGGGACTAAGCTAGAAAACCTCGACCAAGGACTATGGCACGCACACAAGGGAAATGGGGAGAGGCCATAGAAGATGACAAGAGGAAGGCAGGTCTGTTCAACAGATATATTTTAAGCACCTACTGGATGCCAGGCCCTTATTAGGCACCTACTGGATGCCAGGCCCTGTGCCAGACATTTCTGATACAGCGATATAAAATGACCTGGTCCCTGGCCTCAGGCAGTTCCTAGTGTGGTGCGGGGTGACAGACCCGTATGTCAGCTGCTACCGCTGTGATGAAATCACAGGGCACTTGTGACACACACAGGCAGCCACTCTGGTGTTCAATTTCTAACTCTGAGTCAGTTGGGAAAGTCACTGAACCTTTGTGCCTCCTTTTCCTCATATAGAAAATGAGGCCATACTGCAAAGTATTAGTGGGCTCAGGTATGTAAAGGGTCCGGAAGAGTGCCTGCTTCGTGCTGTGTGGGCTGGCCATTAGTGTTGTTGTTATAATAGACAGGACACCCAGTCTGGCCCCCATCCCCTCACCCATGACCACCAAAGGCAAGGTTTGGGGAAGGTTTGGTGAGCTGTGTTATCAGGAATAGAGTAGTTGGCCAAATGGAGGAGGAGAAGAGGGAATAGAATGGTCGAAGCAGAGGCATTGAAGAATATGTTGTATGTGGGAGCTGATGGACAGTGAGATTTGGAGTGGAAAGTAGCAGCAATACAGCAGGGAGGTACTAAAGGGTCAGCTCTAGGGGAATCTTCTTTGTCATGCTGAGGAACTTGAGTATTTTTGTTTGTGTGTTGGAACCTGAAAAAGAGCTTTGCATGGGGAGAGGCTAGAAGTCGGGTCAGCCAATAGATATTTGATGGATCTTCCTCCTAAGAAGTGAGGACACAAAGTAGGATGGATTAAGAAAGAGAATCAAAAAATACTTAGGATTTCCAGTTTAAGATGGTGGATTGGATACACGCATTTTTATCTCTGTTCCCTTCTGAAACCCCACTGAAACAACAGTAAATTATTTCTTAAGTATAAATCCTCAAGGCAAAGGGAATAGATTAAAAGTCAATAGCAATAAACTTTTAGAAATCTGAAAGCAGACAACTAGTCCGTAATTGATGAGCAAATCCAATGAAACTGGATTCCACCCAGGCAACGAGCAAAGCCAGACCACTCCTGATCTGCACCCAGAAGCCCCATAGGCGGAGGCACTGGGACCTCTGCCAGGGGCTCAGATGTGAAGACTCACTGCATGTACCTTTACAGAGCAGGGAGACTCAGTCCCAAGCCGAATGACAACCCGCATGCCCCCTGAAGCATCATCCCTAGCCTCTCAGACAGCACTACCCATAAAAACACAGTGTGAACCACACACATAATTTTACATTTTCTAGTATCCTCATTTAAAAAAAAAAAAAAAAGGAAAAAGAAACAGGTCAAATTAACTTCACTTTAAAAAAATTTTTTAACATTTATTTGTTTTTGAAACAGAGAGAGAGAGAGAGAGAGAGGGAGAGCATGCGCGGGGAGGGGCAAAGAGAGAGAGAGAGAGAGGGAGATACAGGATCCGAAGAAGGCTCCAGGTTCTGAGCTGTCAGCACAGAGCCCAGTGCCGGGCTCCAACTCATGAACTGCGAGATCATGACCTGAGCCGAAGTCAGACACTGAACCTACTGAGCCACTCAGGTGACCCTCAAATTAACTTTAATAATGTGTTTTATTTAACCCAATATTTCCAAAATATTATCATTATAAGAAAATTATTGATGAGATCTTTTACATTCTTAATTTTCAAAGTACAGTGTGTACTTGACACTTGAAGAATAGACATCAGTTTGTTTTTTCATTTTAATTCCACTGTAGTTAACATACAGGGTTATATTAGTTTCAGGTGCACAATGTAGTGATTCAGCGCTTCCATATGTTACTCTGTGCTCACCGTGATAAGTCTACTCTTAATCCCCAGCAACTATTTCCCCCATACCCACCCCCAGCTCCCCTCTGGTAAGCCTCTGTTCTCTGTAGTTAAGAGTCTGTGTTTTTGGTTTGTCTCCTTTTTCCCCCCTTTTTTATTCTGTTTCTTAAATTCCACATGTGAGTGAAATCATATGGTATTTGTTATTTCTCATTTCTCTTAGCATTATACCCTCTAGATCCATCCACATTGATGCAAATGGCAAGATTTCATTCTTTTTATGGCTGAATTTTATTCTACTGAAAATATAGATCTTTATTCATCTATCAGTGGATACCTGGGCTGCTTCCATTACTTGGCTATTGTAAATAATGCTGCAATAAACATAGGGGTACATATATCCCTTCAAATTAGTGTTTTCTTATTCTTAAGGTAAATACTTACTAGTGTAATTACTGGATCATAGGGTAGTTCTATTGTTAATTTTTTGAGGAACCTCCATACTGTTTTCTAGAGTGGCTGCACCAGCTCCCATTCCCACCAACAGTGCACAAGGGTTTCTTTTTCTCCACATCCTCACCAACACTTGTTGTTTCTTGAGTTTTTTATTGTAGCCATTCTGACAGGTGATATCTCAGTGAAGTTTTGATTTGCATTTCCCTGACGATGAGTGATGTTGAGCATCTTTTCATGTGTCTGTTGGCCATCTGTATGCCTTCCTTGGAGAAATGTGTGTTCATGTCTTCTGGCTGTTATTTAATTGAATTATTTGTTTTTTGGGTGTGGAGTTTCATAAGTTCTTTACATATTTTGAATATAACCTTTTATCAGACATGTCATTTGTAAATATCTTCTCCCATTCAGTAGTTTGTCTTTAAGTTTTGTTGGTTGTTTCCTTTGCTGTGCAGAAGCTCTTATTTTGATGTAGTCCCAATAGTTTATTTTTGCTTTTGTTTCCCTTGCCTCAGGAGACATCTAGAAAAATGTTGCTACAGCCGATGTCAGAGAAATCACTGCCTGTTTTCTTGTAGGGTTTTTTATGATTCCAGGTCTCAAATTTAGGTCCTTAATCCATAGTTTATTTTTTGTGTGTGGTGTAAGAAAGTGGCAGTTTCATTCTTTTGCATGTTGCTATCCAGTTTTCCCAACACCTTTTGTTGAAGAGACTGTCTTTTTCCCATTGCATATTCTTGGCCTCCTTTGTTGAAGATTAATTGACCATATAATTTTGGATTTATTTGTTCCATTGATCTGTGTGTCTATTTTTGTGCTAATACCATACCATTTTGATTACTACAGCCTTATAATATAACTTAAAGTCAGAATTGTGATGCCTCCAGCTTTGCTTTTCTTTTTCAAGATTGCTTTGGCTATTCAGGGTCTTTTGTGGTTCCATACAAACTTCAGGATTGTTTGTTCTGGCTCTGTGAAAAATGCTGTTGGTATTTTGATAGGGATTGCATTAAATCTGTAGATTGCTTTGGGTAGTATAAACATTTTAACAATATTTGTTCTACAAATCCATGAGCATGGAATGTCTTTCCATTTCATTGAGTTGTCTTCAGTTTCTTTCATCAATGTTTTATAGTTTTCAGAGTATAGGTCTTTGGTTAAGTTTATTACTAGGTATCTTATTATTTTTGGTGCGTTGTAAATGGGCTTGTTTTCTTTATTTCTCTTTCTGCTGCTTCATTATTAGTGGACAGAAATGCAATGGATTTCTGTACATGGATTTTATATCCTGCAACTTTACTAAATTCATTTATCACTTCTAGTAGTTTTTGGTGGAGTCTTTAAGTTTTTCTGGGTATGGTATCAGGTCATCTGCAAAATTGAAAGTTTCACTTCTTCCTTACCAACTTTTATTTATTTTTGTTGTCTGATTACTGTATCTAGGACTTCCAGTACTATGTTGAATAAAAGTGGTGAAAGTGAACATCCTTGTCTTGTTCCTGATCTTAGGGGAAAAACTCTCAGTTTTTCCTCATTTAGTATGATGTTTGCTGTGGGTTTTTCGTATATGGGCTTTATTACATTGAGCTATGTTCCCTCTAAACCTACCTTGTTGAGAGTTTTTATCATGAATGGATGATGTACTTTGTCCAATATTTTTTCAGCTTCTATTGAATTGATCGTATGGTTTTTATCCTTTCTCTTATTGATGTGATGTATCACATTGATTGATTTATGAATATTGAACTACCTTTGCATCCCAGAAATAAATCCCTCTTGATCTTGGTGAATGATATTTTTAAGGTATTGTTGGATTTGGTTTGCTCGTATTTTGTTGAAGATTTTTGTATCTATGTTCATCAGAGATTTGGGGATGTAGTTCTCTTCTTTCGTGGTGTTTTCTTTATCTGGTTTTGGTATCAGGGTAATGCTGGCCTCATAGACTGAATTTGGAAGTTTTCCTTCCTCTTCTACTTTTTGGAAAAGTTTGAGAGTAGGTATGAACTCTTCTTTAAATGTTTGGTAGAATTTATCTGTGAAGCTTTCTGGTCCTGGACTTTTGTTTATTGGGGAAGTTTTGATTACTGATTCAATTTCACTGCTGTCAATTGGTCTGCTCAAATTTTCTATTTCTTCCTGCTTCAGTTTTGGTAGGTTATATGTTTCTAGGAGTTTATACATTTCTTATAGTTTGTCCAGTTTGTTGGCATATAGATTTTCTTACAGTCCTTTGTATTTCTGTGGTATCAGTTATTTCTCCTCTTTCATTTGTGATTTTATCTATTTGTGTCATCTTTCTCTTTTTTTGATAAGTCTAGCTAAAAGTTAATTGATTTTGTTGATCTCTTCAAATACCAACTCCTGGTTTCACTGATCTGTTCCTTTTTAGTCTCTATATCATTTATTTCGGCTTAATCTTTATTATTTCCTTCCTTTTGGTGGGTTTGGGTTTTGTTTGTTCTTTTTCTGTCTCCTTTAGGTGTAAGGTTAGGTAGTTTATTTGAGATTTTTCTTGATTCTTGAAGTAGTCCTCTATTGCTGTAAACCTCCCTCTTAGAATTGCTTTTGCTGCATCCCAAAGATTTCGGACTGTTGTGTTTCATTTTCATTTGTCTCCATGTAATTTTTGATTTCTCCTTTTATTTCTTAGTTAACCCATTCATTATTTCGTACTGTGTTATTTAACCTCCATGTATTTGTGGTTTTTTCTAGATTTTTTTTCTTATGGTTGATTTCTAGTTTCATAGTGTGGTGGTCAGAACAGATGCACGGTGTGACTACAATCTTTTTGAATTTGTCAAGGTTTAGTTTTGTGGCCTAATATGTGATCTATTCTGGAGAATGTTCCATCTGCATTTGAAAAGAATGTGTATTCTGCTGTTTTAGGATGGAATGTTCTGAAAATATCTATTAAATCCAGGTGGTCCAGTGTGTTATTCAAAGCTACTGTTTCCTTGCTGATTTTGTGTTTGGATGATCTGTCTGTTGATTTAAGTGGAATCTTAAAGTTCCCAATATTATTGTTTACCATCAGTTAGTTCCTTTATGTTTGTTATTAACTATTCTATGTGTTTGGGAGCTCCCATGTTGGCTGCATAAATTTTTATAATTGTTATATCTTCTTGTTGGATTGTCCCTTTTCTTATTATATGATGTCTTTCTTTGTCTCTCGTTACAGTCTTTGTTTTAAAGTCTTTTTTTTTTCTGATAGAAGTATTGCTACCTCAGCTTTCTTTTGGCAATCATTTGCATGATAAATGTTTCTCTATCCCCTCATTTTCTATCTGCATGTGTCGGTAGGTCTGAAATGAGTCTCTTGTAGGTAGCATATAGATGGGTCTTGGGTTTTTTTTGTTTTTTTTTTAATTTTTTTTTTCAACGTTTATTTATTTTTGGGACAGAGAGAGACAGAGCATGAACGGGGGAGGGGCAGAGAGAGAGGGAGACACAGAATCAGAAGCAGGCTCCAGGCTCTGAGCCATCAGCCCAGAGCCTGACGCGGGGCTCGAACTCACGGACCGCAAGATCGTGACCTGGCTGAAGTCGGACGCTTAACCAACTGCGCCACCCAGGCGCCCCGGGTCTTGTTTTTTTAATCCATCTTGTCACCCTATGTTTTTTTACTAGAGTGTTTAGTCCATTTGCATTCAAAGTAATTATTGATAGGTATGTATTTATTGCCATTTTGTTATTTGTTTGGTGGTTGTTTTGTAGCTCTTCTCTGATTGTTATTCTTTTGTTCTCTTCTCTCATGGTTTGCTGGCTTTCTTTACTGACATACTTGGACTCCGTTTTCTTTATTCTTTGTGTATCTATTACCGATTTTTGATTTGTGGTTACCATTAGGTTTGTATATAACATCTTCTGCGTATAGCTGTCTATATTAAGTTGATGGTCACTTAAGTTGAACCCATTCTTTGCTCCTTTCCCCCAACCTCACATTTTAGATGTATAGTGTCATCTTTACATCCTTTTGTTTTGTGAGTACTTCGACTGACTTTAACAGATACACTTCCTTTTACTGCTTTCGTGCTTCCTACTTTTCTTTTACTTATGGTCTTTGCTTTGCACTCAGAGTCCCCTTTAACATTTCTTGTATGATTGCTTTAGTGGTCATGAACTCCTTTAGCTTTTGTTTGTCTGGGAAACTCTTTAGCTCTCCCTCTATTCTGAATGATAGCCTTACTGGTTAGAGTATTCTTTTTTTATTCTTTTTTAATTTTTTTTATTTGAGAGAGTAAGAGAGTGAGAGCGAGCACATGAGTGGGGGAGAGGAGCAGGGGGAGAGAGAGAGAGAGAGAAAGAGAAAGAGAGAATCTCAAGAAGTCTCCATGCTCAGCTCAGAGCCCAACACAGGGCTCCTCTCACAACCCTGGAATCAGGACCTGAGCTGAAATCAAGAGTCAGATGCTCAACCGACTGAGCCACCCAGGTGCCTCTGGATAGAGTATTCTTAACTGCAGATTTTCCCTTTTCAGCACTGTGAATATATCTTGCCACTCCCTTGTGGCCTGCAAAGTTTCTGCTGATAAATACACTGATAGCCTTATGGGGCTTCATAAGTCCCGTTTGTATGCAATGATCTTCTTTTCTCTTGCTGCTTTTAAAATTCTCTTTTTGTCATGATTTTTTGCCACTTAATTACTTTGTGTCTTGGTGTGGACCTTCTTGGGTTGATTTTGTTGGGGCATCTCTGTGCCTCCTGAATCTGGATATGTTTCCTTCTCCAGAGTCAGGAAATTTTCAAATGTGATTTCTTCAAATAAATTGCCCCCTTTTCTCTTTTTCTGGGACTCCTATGTGAATGTTATTATGTTTGATGGAGTCATTGAGTTCCTTAAGTCTATTCTTGTCTTGCATAATTTCTTTTTCTCTCACCTGTTCCCATTTGATTACTTTCCAATACTCTGTCCTCCTGGTTGCTAATTCATTCTTCTGCATTCTCTAGCCTGCTGTTTATTCCATCAAGTGTATTTTTAATTTCATTTATTGTGTTCTTCATCTCTGATTAGTTCTTTTTTATCTCTTTGTTAAGGGTCTCACATCCTCCACTCTTTTCTCACATCTAGTGAGTATCTTTATTATTATTGCTTTAAATTCTCTATCAGGCATATTACTTATCTGTTTTGCTTAGTTTTTGTGCTGTGGTTTTGTCCTATTCTTTTTGTTTGTTTGTTTTTAATATTTATTTATTTTTGAGAGAGACAGAGACAGAGTGTGAGCGGGGAAGGGGCAGAGAGAAAGGAAGACAGAATCCAGAGCAGCCTCCAGGCTCTGAGCAAGCTGTCAGCACAGAGCTTGACGCGGGACTCAAACTCACAAACTGTGAGATCATGACCTAAGCTGAAGTCAGACACTTAACCAACTGAGCCACCCAGGCTCTCCCGTTTTGTCCTATTCTTTCATTTGGGACATATTCTTCTGTCTCTTCCTTTTGTCTCTGTGTTTAGATGTGTTAGGAAGGTCAGCTATGTCTCCTGCTCTTGAAAGTAATGGCCTTGTGAAGAAGAGGTCCTACAGTGCCCTGTTTACCAGAACTTGGTGCTTCAGGCATGTCTCCTATGTGTGTTGTGTATGCCTTGGTGTTGTATCTTGGCCATTTTTTCCTTCAGTCCATTAGTCTGCAAAGACTCTCTTTGTTGTGGTTAGTGTTTGATCCGTGCTGTGTTAGTGGACCAATTGTAACAAGGTGCGTGCCAGCCTTCATGGGGAGGTGACCCACCAGTGCCTCCAGTTGAGGCCCCACAGAGCATGCAGGTTGAGAGATATGGTCTCTGCAAGGTTTGTGGGTGGTCTTCTCAGGGAGGGGACCTGCAGCACCGGGGACTGAGGCAAGCATGACTGGGAAGGGTGGATCCATGGAAGTGTGGTTGGGAGTAGGGGCAGGGGTGGGGGGGTTGAGGTGCAGATCTTGGTATAAGGAAGTTAGGTTGTGAGGGTCAGCACCGAGCTGGTTCCTGCAAGTGGCCGTGTGTTCATGCTGAGGGCAGGGGAGGGAAATGGCACCTACCAACTCCTATGCTCCTGGAGGAGTCTCCCAGCAAACCCTGCCCCCCCACCCCAGGAAATACTCTGAGATGAATAAATAACCCTCGGGTATCCTTCTAATTTTTCAAACTACTGCTTCTAGGCCATGTCTCTGTGGGTTGGTTGTCATGTATGTCTGTAAGGACTATGTCGTCCTATGTCTGTGGACTCAGCTTCCTCTCACCCTCCAGGCTCTCCCAGAGCCAAACCTAATGATTTTTAAGGTTCCGGGATTTAAGTCCTGTGCGTTAAAATTCAGCGCCTCTGGTTTTCAAAGCCAAATTCTATGGGGATTCATCTCCATGCAGGCTCCTTGGCACTAAGGTCTGTTTCTCTCCCCTCTCCATGCCAGCAGCAACCTCTCCGGGACCACTCTGGTCAGTTTAGCTCCGCACTACATCTCTGTTCTTCCCACCCTCTTCCACGTGGCCTTCTCTCTACCTTTAGTTGTGGAGTTTGTTCTGCCAGACTTTGGGTCGTTTTCTGGGCTATTTACACTGATATGAGTATTATCTCATTGTATCTGTGGGACAAGGTGAGCTTAGGATCCTCCTACTCAGCCGTCTTCCCCACTACTCTGGTACACGTTAATTTGAACAGTTAATTTTCATTGAAAATACTTGATCTATGTTTAGATTTCATAAAACCTACAATTTAGAAAGTAGATCCACATACCTAAGTTTTCCAAAATACGGAACAGTTTCCCAATACCAAATAGAATGTGCAGTTTTAAGAACAAGTTAAAATTAAAAATTGAATTTAATTAAGTTCCTCCATTACACTAGCCGCGTTTTAAGTGCCGATAGCCCAATGTGGCCAGAGGCTACTGTTGGATCTCTGGGTTAAGGGACACCAAGTCCATTTAATACCAGAGGCACCGTACTAAAAAACAGACAGATTAGAAAAGTGTTTACACACTGGCTGTTGAGACTTCCAGCCTTTTTCTCCACATGGATTCTAGTGATTGCTATTAAGTTAGGCTCATACCCTCTAGGCAGGAAACTGGAATACTGTTCTCTAGGAAATCTGACCAGTCTAAAAGGAAGGCTCAAACTGATGATATCACTAGATCCACCTAAATAATCCAGCACAACGACCCTATGTTGACGCCCAGGGTTGGTAAGTCCCAGTTATGAATAAAGACAGACAGATAAGAATCCACAAATGTGTGAGGAATGTCCCCACCCTGGAGACAGACTAAAACAAATGGGAAAAAGTAATGTGAGGGACAGAGACTATACAGGAAAAAGAAAATATCCAGGTGCCTATTGATAATAACCCTAGAGAGGTATGTGAAGATTCTGAATCCACTAAATTAGAAAAAGATGCTATTATGAAGCACTATTCAGAAAACAGACAAGTATGAGCTCTCAGAAATTCACAGAAACCTGTGAGCGGAAGTGAAATATTTAACACAAGGTCTGGAAGATAACAATTGAGTAAATCACCCAGAAAGTACAGCAAAAAGATAAGGAGATGGAAAATGAGAGAGAGAAGGTGAAAAAATTAGCAGATCATCTCAGAAGATCTGGTAGCTGACAAATAGGAATTGTAGATTTAAAGAAGACAAAATAGTGGGAAGGGAAACATTAAAAAAAATGGTGGGTGGGGAGGCACCTGCATGTCGCAGTCAGTTAAGCGTCGACTTCAGCTCAGGTCATGATCTCACCATTCATGAACCCCAGGTCGGGCTCTGTACTGACAGCTCAGAGCTTGGAGCCTGCTTCAGATTCTGTGTCTCCTTTTCTCTCTGCCTCTCCCCGACTCATACTCTATCTCTCTCTCACAAAAATAAACATTAAAAAAATTTTTAAAAAAATTTTTTTTCCAAGACAATATCCTGGAACTGAAAGACATAAGTTTCCATAATGAAAGGACCCATCGAAAATCCAGCGCAAGGGATAAAAATAGTCACTTTAAGGCATAAAAGGAAAATTTCAGAACCCTAAGGCCAAACAAAATACCCTAAAATCTTGCAGAGAGAGGGAAGAAAAGATTATAGTTAATGGGTCAAAATATGATTGACATGAAACTTCTTAACCACAATTCAAAAATCAAGAAGAAAATGAAGCAATGCCATCAAAATACTGAGGGAAAATAATTTTCAACTCAGAATTCTATACTGTATAATTCAAAATATCAAATAAATGTGAAGGAAGAATAAAAACATTTAGAGATTTGCCAAGTTAAAAAATAAGAATATCTCCTATAAACCCTTTCTCAGAAAGTTACTGGAGGTTGGGAAGCCTGGGTGGCTCAATTGGTTAAGCATCTGACTTTGGTTCAGGTCATGATCTCACAGTTCATGAGTTCAAGCCCAGGGTTGGGCTCTGTGTTGACAGCTCAGAGCCTGGAGCCTGCTTCAGATTCTGTGTCTCCCTCTCTCTCTGTCCCTCCCTCACTCACACTCTAACTCTGTCTCAAAAAATACATAAACATTAAAATAAAAATTTTAAAAAAAAGTTACTGGAGGATACACTATACCGAAATAAGGAAGTAAATTAAGAAAAGGTAATGAGGTCAGGAAATAGGGAAACTGACACAATGAGGGACAAAGGGGCTCCCAGGCTGCCGGTGAAGAATGATGGGGTATGCTCTGTGCAGCAAGCATAGAAGTCACCAGTCCCTCCTAGAGTTGGTCAGGAGCTTCACAAACAACTTTTTAAGATGTTGATAAACCACTTATCTGGTGAGTATATTGAGAAGAGATTAGACATTTGGGAAAGGGCTTAGGGGCTAAATTACTGATGAGTACAAGAAAACTATGGGAAAATTTTAATGCCAGATAAATATCAATTCCATGGAGAACAAAAGGTTGTACAGGAAAGGACAACCAGTAACAGTCTGCAGTCATAATCCTATAGATGCGGAATCTTGATCAAACTGAAGTGATCATACGAATATAAAGGGAGGATGGGGAAACTGTAGAAGTATGTGGTTTGTATACACAAGGAGATAAGGGTTGACAAAACTAAACTTTCACCACCACACGGGAGTCAACAGATGAGACTAACACTGAAGGACCGAAGTAGCAGGTGTGAGTATACAGTTCAGAGCTGGAGGTAAATACTAACATAACCACCAAAGGAGAGGGGACTGGAGGAGGTGGAGTGACACGGGGTGGGGACTGCAGTATTTTTGTAAAGGACTTGTAGAAATATATGACTCTTTAAACCATGGGTCACATTTAACTTTATAAAAATAAACACTGTAAACAGAGAACTATTTAGCCACTGGGATTGACAGAATTTTTCAAATTGTGGGGAGAGAAAAAAAGCAAAAGGAAAGCAATGACATCTCAGGCTGCCATAACAAAATAACAAAATACCATAGGCTAGGTGGTGTAACCAATGGGAAATTTTTCTCCCAGTCCTGGAGACTGGGAAGCCCAGGTCAAGGCTCAGCAGGGTCAGTTCCTAGTGACAGCTCTCTTCTTTCCTTGCGGATGGTCACCTTTTTGCTATGTCCTCACATGTCCTCTTCCTGTAAAACCACAATCCTATTGGATTCGCCACTCCCCATGACCTCATGCAATCTTAATTGCCATTCCGTCCCCTGATATGGTGGCATTGGGGGTTAAGGGCTTCAACATTTGAATTGGGGAGGAAATGAGGAGCCAAACCTAGGTTCTATATGGTGCAAATTCTATTTTCACCATAGCACACTGCCTTTTTCCCCTGTAAACTGTAGAAATTTTTTTGAGCAATAGGGTAGAAGTAGAGGGTGGGTGGTAGTCATTCTTTAAGCTGGTTCCAGGCAGAAGGAACTCCTTCTAATGGCATTTCCATAATTAGAATGCATTTTTTTCTGATAGTTATAATTTAGGCAATTGCAGTGACATTCAGCTGAAACCTGGCATGCAAGATGTTCATTTCTCTTAAAAGTTCACTTTTAATTGGCCTCAGTTCTTTCCAAGTCTGGAAGAAGGCAGAATGCGTACTTATGATGTTTCCATTGTTAACGTCAGTTTGACACAAGTACTCAGTCCCTGGAGTTTATTCTGAATTCCCTGGCAAGAGACAGGGAGAACTGGGTGGAAGAGGCAGACAAAGAGGAGAGGAAGTAAGGAGGAGAGGAGAGACCTTGTCAGACAAAGGGAAGGCCAGGCATACATTCTACAAACAATACGGAGTAGGAAATACCCTGCAAAGGAGATTGCTCTCCCTCACTCTCCACAGATCTTCAGGGACACATGGGCTGCAACCATGATGCCTTACTCCATCCCTTTGGACAGTTCTTACTGGGTCTTCTACCATAATAAAAGAGGGTCCCCTCAGAAGAAGCCGGACTGTGTTTGAACAAAGGAGAGGAGAATTAATATAAGATGGCTGTAGAATTCTCCATGCATTTCTGGGCTAAAGGAATAGCCCAAATCCTGCAGAGTTCTAGAATTTGCATCAAATGAAGAGAGAAAACCAGAAAACCAGAGTAATGTGATGGGGAGAACACAGAAGAAATGTAGCCAGAAGACGTAGCTTTAGGTCCCAGCCCGGTTCTGTCACTTGATGTCTGCATAAACTCCTTAAGCCTCAGTTTCTAGGGCCAACAAAAAAATTGAGTTTCTAGTCCCAACGTTATTGTGAGGACTAAATATAGCATTATATATTGAGTCTAGCTCACACTACTGTTTCTTACTACAGCAGGTTAGAGGTTCTTCCATACCCTCGTACTATGTTAAATAAAGTATGGAAATAAATGAGTTAGGAAGAAAGTTAGAAATTCTCAGAGCCAAAAGTAGGTAAAGGTGGAAACCTAAGAGAATACTGAAACCAATATTCCTTCAAAGGCATTTGGCAAACCCACATAACCTTGAACTTCAGTATTCGTGGCCTTGCAGCTTATAGGAAACAAGAGACAAAGGCTATGACCCCTCCAAAGTGGGAGGTCCAGTAGAAGAAACACTACCCCCTGCATAAAGTAGGAACCCAAGGAGCTTCAACCTTAAAGGGTGAAGTACAAATAACAGGCCACCACTCACCAGCAGGGACAGGATAGAAAATCGACTCCCTCAGACCTTGGCTTCTAGGTGAAGAGGACAACATTTTCTAAGAATTGCACCTACAAACCAGATCATCATCAGGATTTGAAGCTCAAATTTTTATTGCTTGGATTGTCCACTAAACCTCAAATTGAGAATGAAATGTAAAGGGGCCCTTGCTTAATAGTGCTCCTGGAGGAGTCCATGAGAAACAAATCCTTTCTGGAGGAATTCATCTTCAACCCTGTCTTCAAATAATTCCTATGAATAAATTTCTAAGGAATATGCAGTTATATTCAAAAATATAAACAAAACAAAACAAAACACACAGGGAAACATGACACCATGAGTAAAAACCAACAGAAACAACATAAGCCTCATCACATTTATACGAACTTCAGATATCAGAATTAACAGACACAAAATATAAAAGATGCTTGATATGTTTATAAATAAAAAGACTAAAATAACAGTATGGAGAGCTATAAGCATCAGCAAACAGATCTGAAAAAGAATCAAATACACCATCTATAAACAAAGTATAAACTGAAATTTAAAAAATCAACAAATGGGTATAACATTCTTACATACACCTATGGAGTTTTTGTCAACTTTAAGGCAAATCCCAAATGCAGCATAGAAGTTATATATATATATATATATATATATATATATATATATATATATGTTATATACATATGTGTATACACATATATATACATATATATGTATGTATATGTATACATATAACAGAAGTTTTATATATATATATATGTATATACATATGTGTATACACATATATATACATACACACAATATATAGAGGTTATATATAATATACAGAAGTTAAATATATATATTTATATATAACAGATAATACATGAGAGGTTAGGAGACGAGGAGGATAAAGCAAGAAGGTGTAACTTACACCTAACCAGTGTTGCCAGAGGAGAGGAAACAGTAAACTGTGAGGGGAGAAGCATTATTTGAAGAACTGATTGCTGAAACTTTTTCAAAACTAAAGG
Organism: Prionailurus bengalensis; assembly: GCF_016509475.1. Lineage (NCBI taxonomy): Eukaryota > Metazoa > Chordata > Mammalia > Carnivora > Felidae > Prionailurus > Prionailurus bengalensis. Next base: position 68,034,953 of record NC_057346.1, on the reverse strand, counting down.
ACATTAATCTTAGGATTCAGCAAATTCCAAGGAGAATAATTAAAACAAAATCCACTCCTAGACATATCTCAACACCCCAAAGGCAAAGACAGAACCTTGAAAATAAGCCAGAAAAAAAAGAAAAGAAAAAGACAAACAAAAACCAATCAAACCCACAGGTGACTCCTTGGTGAAAGCCAAAAGACAGTGGAATGATACCTTCAGGTGCTGAGAAAAAATAAATTGTACACCCAGCAAAAATGACTATCAAGAAAGGGGGTGAAGTTTTCAGACAAAAATTGAAACAAATGTCATCAGAAGACCTTCATTGTACCAGTTATCAATTTATTGTCTCCCAGCTTCAAATTTGCCCTCTGCTCTGCAAAAGTAGAGATGGGCTGTATGAATACTTTTCCTGTGCCAGCTGGCATCATGTTAGGCTTTGTCAATGGAGAGCACTGGAGGGATGTTGCAAGACAGTTTTCCCTCCTCGTTCTAGTTCATGACCTCTCATCCCAGCTTCTCCAGCACCTGGCTCCTCCATGGCCTGGCAACTGACAGCACCAGCAGCTTCCCCCAGAAACTCCCTCAGTTGGTGTCATAGTGGAGGGACTCTGGAAATAACTCCTGATAAACAGCTTTCCCTGACAACCTAGAGGACAGATTTCCAGCAAGTTCCATGAGTGCAGTCCCATAGCAACTTTTCCACCATTAAATGAGCCACAGCCACACTCTCTAGCAAGGCCTGGACCTCAACTCTGGAGGTGCTTGGTCTAGGTGTTCTATCTCAGCCCTAGGAGGGCTGGAAGCCCTCTGTATCTATTTCTTAAAGTTTTATTCTGATTTATTTTTGAGAGAGAGAGAGAGAGAGAGAGAGAGAGAGAGAGAGAGAGAGAATCCCAAGCAGGCTCTGTGCTATTAGTGGAGAGCCCAATGTTAGGCTTGATCTAACATGAGATCATGACCTGAGCCAGATCAAGAGTCAGATGCCCAACCAATTGAGCCAGCCAGGAACCCCTGATATTCCTATATTCTTTAAAGTGGTCTTTGCTACTCATTAACCAATCTCTTATCACTCCAGTCCCCATTATAATTAATAATTCTTTATATTAAACTTTCTCTGTTCAAATTACTGTGTGGTTTCTCTCTCCTGATTGGACACTAACTGACGTATTCACTAAAGGACATACTTATTCAGAACAGTGCTCACAGATAGAGGGTCTGAGATACAATAAGGAATGATAACCAAAAAAAAAGTGGTAAATAGGGGTAAATCTAAAAAGTCCATACTTATTTTCTCCTTTCATCTTCCTAAGCTTGGTCCTTTCAAAGGAAATCTCCAAGAAATTCTCCCTTTGGCCCTCCCCTCCTAGCAGAACCTGAATAGTGGTCTGATGCGAGCATGAGCTTTGGAGTCAGACAGACCAGGGTGTAAGTCACAGCTCTGCCACTTGCCAGCTTTGTGACCTCAGAAAAATTTCTTAACTTCTTGAAGCCTTTTTCCTCATCTTAAAACTGCCATGGCAATGGCTAACTTGTCCATTTGCCATGAGACTTAGCTGAGATCACCTATATCCTATATGAAAGTGCCTGGAATACAGTAGGTCCTCTGTTTCTTTTGAAGAAACCATTGTGAAAAGACACTTTCGCCCACAGATCCTTGAATCCCTCTCCTGGTCATACAGCTCTCTTTCCTCCAGAGGACCTCCATGCTCTTGAAAGGAATTTCCCCATGTTCTTTTCCTAATGGGTTTCATTGGCTGATGTCTCTGCATATCTCAGGAGAAGAAAAGTGCTAAGCCAGCCCTTTCTACCTGGTTCTCTTCACTACCTAATGGACTTCTAAATCTTTAAATCTGAAAATCTGAGCCCTGGGTATCTGGCCCTTATGCTGTAATTGATCCAAGAGAGACCAACTGTCCTCAGCCAAGAATGAAATGGCAAGGCGAGGTAAATGCTTACACATTCTCTAAGGATATTTGCTGTGCTGTGAGTTTTAAGTCAGCCCATCTTTGCTGGACTAGCTGAGCCAAAATATTATGTAGTATACAGGGTTGGTATGGAAGGAGTGAGTCTGACATCAAGATCCTTCCCCCAAGTCCACAGCATAATCTGAGTAACAGCCAACTCTGCTCACCCACCCACCATGTATTTGAGTCTGGCTCGTTTGAACAGATGCCTGCTAGACCGCATACTACTCAGAAATTCAGCCACTCAGTCATCATGCCATTAGTGACACAAACTGCATTCTGTGGGCAAAGGCCAGCACGAGGACCCAGGCCAAACAAATGAGAAATTACACATGGCCTCTGTCCCTGGGAGCTCATCCAAATGAAAGCAAGTGAACTCACAGTTTCACAATCTTATGAAGGCCTTAGAAGTAGTGCCTCCTTCTTCCCAATCCAGGACTTTCAGCCTCTAATGGGATGTTTCCAGGGATGGGGAGTGTACATTCTCTAGGAATGGGTCTCCCAGGAGAAAAGAGCTGAGCATTGGAAAATTGTTCTGTGCTTGCTCCTGAAAATTGCCTTCCATGTATAAAAGAGTATATGATGCTAAACCCCAAAGTGAACAGAGAAGCTAATATCTGAACCATAAATACAAGGAGTGATTGGAGTGTCCCATGACTGGAAGCTAGAGGACAGTATTTAGTGAGGGCTTCATGGCAGAAGTGATCATTTACCTATTCACTTGAGTTGGGACCTTCCATTGAAGTTTTATGAATCAAAAATTCTCTGTGCAAAGAGACAGACTTTAACTTCTGGGAAGCTGGAACAAACATACTTTTCCCCAATTCCTCCTGCTAGTAGAACCAAAAAGTCCTTGATAGTATATTCGAAAGCAAATGTGAGAAGCATCTGAAAGATGGACAGAAGTAGGCAGATCAACTAGAGACCATGGAAACAAGGAATGAGATGGTGATGAGTTGCCTGACTTTTATTTTTGCCTCATTTATCCTAGACATATGGAGCTAAAGAAACCAGCAAACTGAAAATGCCAGGAGATACAGGGTGGGGGGAAAAATCTTGCTCTCTCTAGCCAAAGAATCCAAAAGGAGCAGCCTAGGAAGACAGAAAACTTTTAGGCAATAACTCCTCTTTTTCAGTCACACACCACATAAAAAAAAAAAAATCTGTGGCCCCATCCCCATCCATGCCAATGAAGGTCAAGTGGGGAGCCTAGACTTCCACTTTTGTAATGTCATAACAAGGCACCCTAACAACCCAGTCAGAATAGTGTCAAAAAAGGACAAATAGAGAACTGAGACTTATATCCCCACCAGACAGTATGAGGCCAACCACCACCCTTCCTACAGCAATGGAGACCACATGAGATTCCTGGCTTTCATCCCCACCTGGCAATAATGAGACATCTTTCCACTCCTCATTGAAAGTGGAATGGGAGGAGGTCTAGTGGAGAGTCAGGACTTCACCCCCTCCCAGCAATAACAAGGCCACCCCCTAGGGTGTCAGCAGAGGCTGAGTGAGGAATCTGTACTTCTCCTTCCACCTGGCTGTAATGAGGCATCAACCCTCCTCCCCGTCAGAGCTTGTCAGAGAAAACCAATTAAAATAGAAGGTTTCGACAACACCCAGGGTCTCGTAATGTAATGCAAACATGTCCAGGTTTCAAGCAAACAGCTCTTGTCATATCATGAACCAGAAAACTCTCAGACTGAATGAAAAAAATACAATCAAAAGATGCCAACCCCAGGTTGAAAGAAATGTTAGAATTAATTGACAAAGACCTGAAAGTAGCCATGTTTTAAGAAAAAATAAAATAAAGCTTCAATGGGCAATTCCAGACGTGCTTGAAACAAATGAAAAGATTGAAAAGCCTCAGTAAAGATATAGAAGATAGAAAGGAGAACCAAATAGGAATTTTATAACTGAAAAATACAATAACCAAAAGAAAAAGTTCAGTGGATGGGCTCAACAGCAGAATGGAGGGCATAGGGGGAAAAAATCAGCAAACTGGAAGATGGAATAATAGAAATTACTCAGTCTGAAAAAGAGAAAGAAATAGATTGCAGAAAAAAGGACAAAGCCTCAGGGGCTTGTGACACCGTGATAAAACATCTAATACTCATGTCGTTGGAGTCCCAGAAGAAGGAAAGGAGAGCAGGTATGAAAAAGAATTCAAAGAAATAATGGCTGAAAACTTCCTAAATTTGGCAAAAGACATAAGCCTACAGATTCAAGAAGCTTGAAAGTCAAACATGATAAACCCAAAGAAATTCCAAACATCTCATCAAAATTCTAAAAACTAAAGACAAAAAATGTTTTGAAAGTAGAGAGAAATACCTCACTGGTATGAAAAAAAAATTAAAGGACAGTGAATTTCTCATTCAAACTGTGAGTGACTACTGGAGAATTCTTCCATAGATTTAAAGAATAACACAAATTCTACACAATCTCTTCTAAGAAATAAGAGAGGAAGGAATACATCCCAGTTCATTTTATGAAGCTAAAATTACTCTCATACCAAAACCACACAAAAACAGAATAAAAAAGAAAACTTCAGACAAATATTCCTCAAGAATATGGACACAAAAATCCCTAACAAATATTAGTGAATAGAATTCAACAATATATAAAAAGAACCATACACTGTGACCAAGGGGAGTTTATTCTAGGGGCACAAGGCTTGCTCAGGATTCAATAATCAATCAATATAATCTACCATATTAACAGTCAAAAGTAGAAAAGTCATATGGTCATATTAATCAATGCAGATAAAGAAAAATTCACTACACATTCAGGATTTTTTAAAAATAATTTTAAGGGCTCCTGGGTGGCTCAATCAGTTAAGCACCAACTTTGGCTCAGGTCATGATCTCATGGTTTGTGGGTTCAAGCCCCACATCAGGCTCTGTGCTGACAGCTCAGAGCCTGGAGCCTGCTTTGGATCCTGTGTCTCCTCTCTCTGCCCCTCCCCGACTCATGCTCTGTCTCTCTCAAAAATAAAATAAACATGTAAAATAATAATAGTAATTTAAAAAAAAAAAACCTCTCAGGAAAATAGAAACAGAGAACATCCTCGATTTGATAAAGGGCATCTACAACAAATCTACAACTAACATTATAATAGTGAAAAGCTGAATGCTTTCCCTCTAAGATTGGAAACAAATCAAGGATGTCTATTCTCACTGTTCTTTTTTTTTTAATTTGTTTTTAATGTTTATTTGTTTTTGAGAGAGAGAGAGAGAGTTAAAGTGCACTGAGGAGGACACCTGTTGGGAGGAGCACTGGGTGTTGTATGGAAACCAATTTGACAATAAATTTCATATAAAAAAAAAAGAATGAAAATGTCGAAGGAAAGAAAGAAAGAAAGAAAGAAAGAAAGAAAGAAAGAAAGAAAGAAAGAAAGAAAGAAAGTGCAAGTGGGGGAGTGGCAGAGAGAGAGGGAGACACAGAATCCAAAGCAGCTCCAGGCTCTGAGCTGTCAGCACAGAGCCCAAGGTGGGACTTGAACTCACAAACTGTGAGATCATGTCCTGAGCCGAAGTCAGATGTTTAACTAACTGAGCCACCCAATCGCCTCTATTCTTGTTGATCTTACTTAACATAGGAATATGAAAGGTGGTGCTGGAAGTTCTAGTCAGTGCAATAAGGCAAGAAAAGAAAAGATAAGGCATACCAATCAGAAGGGAAGAAATAAAACTGTCCCCATTCGCAGATGACAAGATTGTCTACATGAAAAATCCAAGGCATCTACAAAATAGCTTCTAGAACTAATAAGTGAGTTCAGCAAGGTCATAGAATACAAAATGAACATTCAAAACTCGTATTTCTGTGTACTAGCAGTGAACACATGAACACAGAAACTTAAAATACAATACCATTTAACATCATTCAAAAACTGAAATGTTTAGGAGGCACCTGGGTGGCTCAGTTGGTTGAGCATCTGACTCTTGATTTTGCCTCAGGTCATGATCTCATATTTCTTGAGATTGAGCCCTGAGCCAGGCTCTGTGTTGACAGTGTGAAGCCTGCTTGGGATTCTCTCTCTCCCCCTCTCTGCCCCTCACCTGTTCTCTCTCTCTCAAAATAAATAAATAAACTTAAAAAATAAGAAAAAAATGAAATATTTACATGTAAATCTAACAAAACAAGTACAGGACTTAAATGCTGAAAACTACTTAATGCTGCTGAGAAAAACCAAAGAGGAATTAAATGAAGAAAAATTTCATATTCAAGAAACTCAGGATAGTAAAAATGTCAATTCTCTCTGAATAGATATACAGGTCTAATGCAACTCTTACCAAGATCCCAGAGAGGTTATATATCTGAAATTTACATGGAAAGATAAAGAAAACCAGAATAGTTAAGTCAATTTTGAAAGGAAAAAGAAAGCAAAAGAAATCAGTGTATCTAATTTAAAGTCTTATTATCTACCTACACTAATCAAGACCCTATGGTATTAGCAGAAGGATAGGCACAGTGGTCAATGGAACAGAATAGAGAACCCAGAAACAGACCCACATGAAGATGCCCAGCTGATTTTTTACCAAGGTGCAAAATCAATTCAGTGGAGGAAAAATTGCTTTCTCAACAAATGGAGCAGGAGAATTGGAAATCTACAGGCAAAAGAAAAAAAAAAAAAGAAAAAGAAAAAAAAGAAAAACAGAATGAATCTTGACTGAAATCTCACATTTTGCAAAAACGAACTCAAAATGGGTCATGCACATGAATGTAAAACAAAACTATAAAACTTTTGAGAAGAAAACAGAGGGAGTAATCTTGGGCACCTAGGGATAGAAAGTGAGTTTTTAAACTCAATGCCAAAAGCACAGTACACAAAAGGAAAACTTTATAAATTGGACTTCATCAAAATTAAAAACTTTTGCTCTGTGAAAATCCCAGATGGAAAAATAAGCTACAGACTGGGAGAAAATGTTTTCCAACCACTTATTCAACAAAGGACTATATTCAGAATATATAAAGAACTCTCAAACCTCAACAGTAGAAAAACAAACAACCCAATTAGAAAACGGGCAAAGGAAATGAAGAGACATGTTACCAAAGAGAATACACAGATGGTAAATAAGCACATGAAAACATGTTCAATCAACATCATTGCTCACTAGGGAAATGCAAATAAAAACCATAATAAGATATCACTGTACACCTATCTGAGTGGCTAAAATAAACAATAGTGACAATACCAAATGCTGACAAGGATGCTGAGGAACTAAATCACTCAGATATTGCTGGTGGGAATGTAAAATGGTACAGCCACTCTGGAAAATGGTTCAGTAGTTTCTTTAAAAAGTCACCATTCAACTACCACACAACCCAACAGTTGCAGTCCTCTACACTTGCCTTGGAGAAATGATGACTTTTATCCACACAAAAACCTGTGTATGAATATTTATAGCAGCTTTATTTCCAACAGCCAAAACCTGAACACAATTTGGTTGTCCTTCAGTGTGTGAAAGATTAAATAATCTGTGGTACATCTGTACTGTGGAATACTACTCAGCAGTGAAAAGGAATAAACCATTGATACACCCAACAACTAGATGGATTTTCATTGAATTATGCTGACTGAAAAAAAGGTCCCAAAAGGTTATCTACTATATGATTCCATTTACATAACATCCTTAAAGTGACAAAATTATAGAAATGGAGAAGACGTGAATGTTGGCCATGGTTCAGGAGGGGATAGGGAAGGAAGGAAGGAAGGAAGGAAGGAAGGAAGGAAGGAAGGAAGGAAGGAAGGAAGGAAGGAAATAAGAAAGAATAGACTTGTGGCTATAAAAAGGCAATGTGTGGTTCTGGATGGAAATGTTCTATACCTTGACTATCAATATCGACATCCTGATTTTGATGTTGCACTAGAGTTTTGAAGATGTTATCACTGGAGGCCAATGGCTAGAGTGGAGGGGATCTCTATTATTTCTTTGCATATGAATCTATAATTACCTCATAATCAAAGTGTAAAAGTGCTCTCCCCATGTCCAGTACTGCCTTAATTTAGTCATTGCTCAGCTTTTTAAACCAAGCTCAAAGCCAGACTGTTGGGAGCCAGAGCCAGACCTGCCCTCTCAGCATTTCCTCTCTGCTAACAGTGGAGTCAAGGGCAGTCTAATGGCACCAGGCCTATCAGGAAACATGAACTCTTCAAAGACAGGATTCAGGGAAAGAAGCAAGCAGGTCTGGCATGGGAGTTTGGAGCAGCTGATGTCCCCATCTCAGCCATTTTCCAGTGCCCACCAGAAGGTCACTAGGTCCTTGATGGCATAAGACAATGCATCTCCTGGCTACCTGGTCTTGTCCCAATAGCCAAATATAAAGTGAGGCCTTGGTTCCTTGGGTCAGTTTTGTTTAGGATGTGCAGAGTGGACAGAACACCTGTGCACTATCAATTTCTTTGCCAGCTAGCAGAGGCTGCATGCCTCACAAAGCCCCTCTCCAAGGAGTAAATATTGTGGAGGTGATCTGGTCATACACAAATATGGTCTAATTCTCTTTTTCAATCCCCTGAGATTCTCTGACATTCTTTCATCACCAGAGTCTCTGAAGCACCTAACACTTTCCCCAGCCATGCTTCCCTCTGGGATATTTCATCAGACATGAGCCTAAACTGGATCTTAACCTGAAGGCCAAAGGAGTCAGTCTCTGCAGGTCATGAATGATGGAAGTAGCACCTCAGAGAAATTCTACTGGCCTTTGGTGATATCTGGACCCAAATAAGACCACCCCTGGATTGTTGTAGGACCTTTGGGCTATGATACCTTGAGTGGAAGGTTGGCAGGCAGCTGTGTGTCCAGAAAGGGTGGAAAGCAGAGAAATCTGAAAGAGTTGCAGCTACCTAACCTGGAGAGAAGACTTGTCAACATGACTGCTCCCTTGAGAAATCTGAGCGCTTAGAGAAAAGGGAGATATGGTCTCTGTTAATCCCTGTGTGATGGCTGAAATAGCCTGAGAGATGTGTGTTTGTTTCCTAGAGCTTCATCATGGCGGAATGACTTGCCTGGGACCATAGCAAGCTCGTGAAGCCAATGGAGACTTAAGAATGATGGTCTTTTGAAAGGAATGTTATAGAGAAAGATCTTTAGATTATTTAAAAGCTTTCATAGGAGGGGTTGACCCAGAATAAATGACTACGAATACTTGTGGCACTAATTCTGCTGGCAAGAAACCAGTTTGAAAAATGTGCCTGTTTGGAAAAGATGCCTGTCAGGACCCATGCTGCAGGTTGCTGTCTTCACCTAGGGACCGCGACAACCCTGAGTGGTCAATCCTGGAGAACTCCTGAGGTCAGATCCCTGCGTTCTTCAGACCCAAATGACATCTTGAGAACTCCCAAAAGAGGAGGAAACCTCACCTGAGGAGAGCCCTGTGTCCCTCTAAGGACACAGCTACCTGGATAGAAATATAGCATCAGCTAAAAGCCTTCTATTATCCAAGTGCCATTAGGGCAAGGCTTTCTGGAGCTCCAGTCAACATCAACAGACCAGCTAAGCCAGCTCAACTAAGCCCAACCTGAACCATGCTGGCTTGAGCAGAGACCATCTTGTAAACATACCTTCAGGACACATGTGCTGACCTGCCTGTCCAGCCTCCTACTCCTACTGTCCAGCTGATCTTTACTTTAAGCCTGAGATCAGAGAACTTTCTCTGTAATGGGCCTGATAGTAAATATTATAGACTCTGTGGGCCATATACTCTTTGTTATCACAAATACTCAACTGTGACATAGCATGAAAGCAGCCAGAGACAGCATGCAAATGAATGAATATGACTGTGTTCCAATAAAACTTTATATACAAGCAGGCGATGGGCCAGATTTGGCCTGTGGACCATGGTTTGTCAGCCCCTGATATGAACTCATGACCTGACAGGCCAGATTCTTCCTGATTCTGAGTTACATCATCTAAAAAGCCCTTCTTCCCTGTGCCTGGCCCAGTCTCCCAACCTCTTCTAGGCCTTTTGGCTCCTACCTCCCATGAGCCTGGCCAAGGCCAGAGAACCTATCCTTGGATATCACCAGTATCCTCATCCCTACCATGCCACTCCTTGCTTCTTGCTGTATTCTCTAAGACACCAAATGTCTTGTGGTTGCCTGAAGTTCTTCACTCATGTCTGGACAGCCCTCCTCATTCCTCTTCACCAGATGCTTCTTTAACCTCTCAGAAGCATCTCAGCCATCTGATATCCTAGAAGCCTTTCTCTGCACCATCCTCCATCACTCTGCACTCTGGACTGGGGCAGAAGCCCCTCCTTTTCACTCCCATAACACTCCATGGTTTCCACATTGTTTGAAAATTGTCTGTTTATTGGTCTGACTCTAATTAGGTTGTGGATTCCTGGAGGGCAAGGATAGAGTCTTACTCATTTATGTGTCTCTAGGACCCAGCCCTGACTCAGAATAGGTACCCAGTTTTGGCTGGGAGAACAATCAGCTGGACAAATGAATCATTATGCATAGTCTTTTGCAGGGAGTTGCCATGCTATGTGTACACATTTCCTCATCTCCTCGCATATTGCCCTGGAGCTCTGTGCAGGCATTTCCCCATGTCTGTCTCCCATTTCCATCCCCACCCCATCTGCATGTCTAATGTTTTCACACTCAATTCTTTTCCTGGAGGATAAAGCCTACATGCTTCTTCCCTCTTCTCTCTGGACTTCAGGAGACCCCCACCCCTCTGCCACCTCAGCCCCTTCTTGGAATTGAGCATTTCTCTATAGCAGACATGATTTGGGGGTTGAGGTATTTCATACATGGGAATAAATAAGAACTTTTAAAACTTAAGAGCATCATCATCATTAGAAGATGCTCTGTTGGCCATTAACTAGAGGAATCTGTGAGTGTCAAGAGGTCAGCAATGTAAGAAGAAGGAAAATCCAAGCCCAGATCCCAGCCAGAGAAGCACAGAGATACAAATGGTGAGTTATGGCCAGCAGGAAAGTTCATGACCTTGCTTTCTCCAGCTCCTTGCTTTCTCCACCTCCTTCAGTCAAATTTCCATGCTTTCAGCCCTGGCCAGTCCTTAAGGTTTCCCTGAACCAGGATGGGGAGAAGGTTGGGAGTCTCAGCTCCATTAGCAGGTGGGGCCCAAAAGAGCTCTGGACCTCCATAGTCTCATAGACTCATCGACTTCCCGAAGCTCCTATCATGTTGACCCAGGCCATAAGACCAAGCTTCTACCTCTGTTCCCTCCCAGCATGCCACTTCTCTGTTGGAACTGCCTGCACCCAGAGCCCTAACCTCCAGAACAATTGTATAGCTCCTGACTTAGCTTTTGACAGTGTGTTCTCTGGGACCCAGGATCCTCCTCCTGTACCACCTGTTTGACACTAGATGCTATGCCAACACACAAGGGAGGCTCATCACATGTCCATTCTGACCCTCTCTGGGTCCCACCATTTCCCCGGCATGCCTATTGCCCTTCCTCCTAGGTCCCTGTATGGTGATACCAGCCCACACCAGGCTTAAGTGCCCTATACCCCATGGACATTTCATTTGGATACCTGGAAGCCACCACAAGAGCAGCCTAATGGTCCTGCCGAACTGTAGGCCTAATCAGCCCTGACACCTCTCCTGCCCACAGGCTTGGTCCTGCTGTGCCTCCAGAGCCCTCCCACTGACCTGTCAATCATGTCAGCCAGGTACTCTGCTAGAGGAGAGGCCGGGAGGGAACATCCCTCTTAAAGTGTTTTTAGGGACTGGAATTCTGGGGAGAGCGGCAGGTCTTTCTTTGAGCTCTGAGACTGCACCCCAGCACCTGGTTCCAGGGCCTGAGGCCTATTCAAGCCTCTCCTGTTCAGCAGAGAATGGTCAAGGCTCTACCAAGGGCTGAGGGCAGGCAGAAGTCTAGGTCTGCAGGGCACCAGCCTGGATGGCCTGGGGGCTTTAGCACTGAAAGGTTGTGTGGACTGAGCTGTATCCACTTCCCTGGGCCTGGAAGCAAAGTGGGAAGATATCGGGAAAGAAAGTGAGCAGAAAGCAAGACCCAGGGTGGACTTGTGTATGAAGCTGCCCTTCTCACCTCCCTCAGACCTAGTCCCTCTTCTCAGCACAGGGCAGTTCGCTCACAAGCAATAATTCCCCAGGAAGGGAAAGGAGTGAGTGGGGCCCAAGAGTTCAAAATCAGAGCCAACCTGCTCGAGAGTCAAGTTGGAGAGGAATACAAGATAGGGATGGGGCCAAGGAGGAGTCACCAGATTCAAATAGTCTCCTCTCACTGAGCAGTTTCCTAGGATCTGGCCTTGGTCTGGGAGGTTTCCTGACCTGACCCTCCTTCTCCCCCCAATTTTTCATGGTGGGTCCATTGTCCTTAGTTTACATTTGAGAGGAGGGAGTTTCAGCAAGGGTAAGCGGCCTAAGGTAACACAGAAAGTAATGGGGTTTGCATTCAACACTGCTCAGCCCCTTTTCCATAGTCTGACATGACCTCCCTGGGAAACACCTCCAAGAGGAAGGCAGGGAAAATAGGAGGCAGGGCTGGTGGGAATGAGGTAAGCAAATACCGAAGCAGCATGGTGCAGGCAGGCCTCCCACAAAAGCAGCTGCCCGGGGTGTCAGGTGGGACGCAGGAGGTAGAAAGACACCAAATCTCCAAGATGCCTTGGGCACAAGAGGCCAGTAGGTGGCCAGTCTCTGCACAAGGTATCCAGTAAGCATTGTCTCCCAACAGTAATACCAGACACCAGGTGATTGAGGCCCCTGCATGTCTAGAGGCACTCCACCCTCTCCCATGAACTCTCTCCTCAAGAGCAATGTTCTCCCTCCTTCCAATGCTCTCTGTTTCCCGGAACCCTGAAACATAATCCAGACTCTACACCATCCCCCTTTTGGCAGGGTTTCATCAATTAATCTTTCATCCACATTGATCCCCTGAAAAATGATTTCCTCTTTATCCATCTTGCAGAGATTCCACTTGGCAGTCTGAATGGCAAATCATCCGTCAAACTCTGATGCTCTCTGGTGGAGTGTGAGAGCCAGGGCTTTGGAGTCAAACCAACTGGAGGGGAGGCCCAGCTCTGCCATCCTCCAGCTACTTGACCTTGGATGAGTCATTTGGTCTCTCTCAGCCTCAGTTTCCCCATTTGTAAAACAGGTTAAAAGAATCCCCTTCATGGGTCTATTGAGAAGACACAGTAACACAATTCATCTGAGGTTTTTATAAACTCACAAATGTAAAGCCTATTTTCATTATTGTTGTTTTCCACTGGTTCCCAGGCAGATTGAGGCTGACCTCCGGCTTCTAAAGCCTCAGAGAGGCAAAGTGGAGGGCACAGGCTTAAGAGTGTCCCTCAATGCTCCCCATCACTCCACTGGCAAAAACAAGTCACAAATTTACCCTGCAAGGCAAAGGCCCGGATGTAGTGGAGGCTCAGAGGGAAAGCCAAGAAATGGGAGCTCATTTCAGCCGAAGAAATAAAGACACAGAGTGGCAAGCTCAGAAACGTGTGGGGTACCCCTCTTCAGACCGGCCTGGGGCCTGGGAAGAGTTGCTTGGTGCCATCCTAGAATTTTCAGGCTGTGGTTTCCCCCAAGGGCAGGGGCGCAGGGAAGCCACACAGAACACTGGCTTCTTTTGCCTTCTGTTCATACACACGGGAGAAGGGGTGGAAACTCCACAGCACATACGTCATTGTGGGCCCATCCCCTCTTTTCTGCTCCCTCTCCTCATGCCATAGTGACCAGGACGTTCACAGATACATAGTGTCAAGTCCTGGCTTCACCCTGCTCACTTCTCAGGCTTTAGATTCTTCTTGTAAAATGGGGATGAGGGGCACCTGGGTGGCTCAGTCAAGTAAGCATCTGAATCTTTATTTCAGCTCAGGTCATGATCTCATGGTTTGTGAGTTTGAGCCCCACGTCGTGCTCTGTGCTGACCACACGGAGTCTGCTTGGGATTCTCTCTGCCCATCCACCACTCATGCTCTCTCTCAAAATAAATAAAATTTTTTTAAACATGGGGATGGGCGGCTGGATGGCTCAGTTATTAAACATCTGACTTTGGCTCAGGTCATGATCTCTCACAGTTTGTGAGCTTGAGCCCCACTTCGGGTGAATACAAGCCCCACTCAGGTAAAAACGGGAGCCCTGTTTCAGGTGACCCCTGCCTCTCTCTCCCTCTCTCTCTGCCCCTCGTGGGATTCTCTCCTCCCCCACCCTGCCCCTCACTCATTTGCACCCTCTCTCTCTCTCTCAAAAAAAAAAAAAAATAGGGATGATGATACCCCTAGTGTCAGGCTTCTGTGAAGACTGAATGGATACAAAAGTGCTTTGTTAACCATAAAGTGTTACCTAAACATTTACTTCATCCCTTCCTCTCTGACCACCCCCACCCTCCCCGAGTCAGACCAGGGCCCTTCTGTTCTCTAACCTCCCCCATCTGCCTTTTCAAGGCAGGAGTGGATCAAATCAGATGGGCGGAGACTGAAAATCAACCACAACAATGTGTTTCCCTCCCAGAGGAACATGCATTCAAAGTTTTCTCTACGCAGAGGGAAGATATAGAGACCTTCTGTTACAGGATTTCAGGCAAAATGAGCAGAAGGGAGGATTATTGGGGGTTATTGGGTTCCTTGCCTCTGAGTCCTACCAGGACCATGGCTGGTTCTTGAGGCAAGTTGTTGCGAGGTACTTAGTAGTTGAATCGGAAAACAGCAGGATGTGGGCAGGCTCTTCCATGATCCTAACACCACCTTCCCTGTCCTCCCCTGGCCAGACTCCTCATGCTGAGAGACCAGAACTCTTCCCCCTGTGAAACTCCCTGTTTGTAAGTCTTCCTGTTGCTTTCTGACTGATCTACACATGTCTACTACCAATGTAGAGGTGAAAGACAGCTCATCCATAGGACCTAGAAACAGTGCCATCAGAGAGAATTAAAAAAAATTGTTTAGTGTCCATCTGAATGACTTTCTACTGAAAAGTTGCCATTTGGGCAAGAAGCAGTCACGGTTAAAAGCCCAGATTGTCCAGGTTCAGATCCTTGGTTCAACTTATTACCTTGAGCAAGTTGCTCTTGCTGTGTGCTTCAGCTATCTCATCTCCAATGAGAAGAATATATTCTTAAAAGGATTAAATTAGTTAATATAACTGAAACCCGTAGAATGGCGCCTGGTGTGAAGTAAGTGTCGTATGTGTTTGCAACAGGGGTGGTTGTTATTGTTGCTGTTGTGTTGTGGTTGTGTCACTGCAGTCAAGGTGGCAGACTGAAACAAATTGAACCCAGAGTTCCAGTACCCCCAGCATCTGTTGTAACTGGCCCTCCAGGGGATCCTGAGGCACACTAAAGTTTTAAACCACTGGGCTAGAGGGGTGAGCAGTAGTAGCTTCCAGAAAAAAAAATGTGGCACTAGTAACGGGGTGAAAAACTGTGCAACCTCACTTACTATAAGAGAAATGAACATTAAAATTATATTGAGATATTTCTCATTATCCAATTGGCCAAAATCCAAAAGTTTGACAACAGCGTCTGTTGGTGAGTCTGTGGGGAAGCAGACATTCTTATACTTCGCTGATGGAAATGCAGGAGGTTACATTTGGCAATATCTAGCGCAAGTACATATTTATTCACCTTTTAAGCCATAATCCCATCTCTTGGAGTCTATTCTAAAGGAACACCGGTAAAATATAAAGGGAAAACAATGGATGAAAGAGACGATTCATTGCAGCAGTATCTATAAAAGCAAAAGATTAGAACCCACTCAAACATCAAGAGGGGACCAGTCAAATAAACTATGGTACATCCATCTGTACAAAGGAGTACGGGCACCTAAGAAAAGGAATGAAGACCTCCATCTACTGCTGTGGCGTGATCTCTAAGATAGCAGATTAAGTGAAGAAAGCAAGGTGGAATAAGGTGTGTATGCGATTATTTTACTATTTGTCTAAGGGAGAGAGAGAAAGTGTATGTGTGTGCGTACGTACATTGCTTCTTGTTTAAATACACACACACACACACACACACACACACTGTGCAAGGATATGTTAGACTCTTCACACCCTGCCTTCATCTTTACAGCCCATGTTTAACTCCAGGCAGCCATTGCTGCAGAAACCAGCTGTGCACAGCTGTAAGCTGCCACCGCCCTTGCCCAAGTTGTACTGCGCATCGCTTGCATTGTCCTTTGAGATGTGTTGGCCACTGCTGACACCCACTTTGGTTCATAAGCACATGTGGAAGCTCCAGGAAGTTAACACCCCCTGAGACAATCCTTGACCAACAGGGGACAAGAGAACAGGAGCCGTGGATCCTTCCATCTTCTGTGTCTTCAGCAGACAATTCTGAGGCACAGTCTATGTGGTTCCTCAGAAGGTCCTCTGTGGTTTGAACCCCAGTTGCCCGTTGTAGTTATCAGCTTAATAACACATTTTAGATTAACCTTCTTCCCTCTGTTTTTCTCCTCCTCTCTCTCTGTCATTACTGTCCCATAGGGTCACCTCCAAAACGTAATTACCTGCACACATTCATTGTCTCAGAGCTGTTTCATGGGAGGAAAAAAAAACTAAGGCAAATAATAAACCATAATTTTTTTAAAAAATTATTACTTACAGGAACAGGAGAGAATAAGTGGGAGAGAATAGTAGAAAGTAGATTTTATGAATGTACCTTACATTTTAGACGACTTTTGATATACTTCAATATTTTCCATAATTATGAAGCAAAATTAAGATTCAAAAAGTCACCCCTAAAACTGAAAGTAAAATAAAACAAACAAATGTAAATGCATATAATGTTGGAGGCATAACCACACAGAGAACTATTCCAAGTGACTTTAAAGCACATAAACATAATTTAACTGCACTTGCCTAGTGCCTAGTACACAAAAGAAATAGGAAAATAATCTTAAACCGATTGTTGTTAACAATCTTAAATTGTGTTAATAATCTTAAATCGCTACTCTGAGACTGTTTATATGTGGTATGGGATAAAGCAACAAGAATTATATTGTTGTCATTGGGAGCCTGTATTTTTGACAGTAATGAAAGGAGGTACAGATTTAATAAGATTGATGAGATTTTTTAAGCCATAATGTTTCATTTGAATTAGAAGTATCCATTTAAAAAAAAACCTCATTGTATATTTAATATTTAAAAATACATAGTTTCCCCGGCTCCATCACACTATAAGACCTAGAAACAATAATTAGAAACAGTGTTAATGAAAACCATAAGCACTCAAATTGTGGCCAATTAAAATTATTTCCCACTTTAAAAAAAAAAAAAGCAAAGCTTCTTGGGAGAAATGGTGGATTCCAGACAGGGACAAGAAATGTACAAGATAAGCCTGGAATATTTTGTCCCACCAGAAAGGGAAGAGGTTACTAAAGACTACTAGGCTTGCATCAAAAGGTCTTCAGAGGCCACTTGAATAAGTTCCTCGTGGTCAGCCAATGATGCGATGATGTGAACACTAATAAGAACCAGCATTGCAGTGGATTGAAATATATCAAATATGTTGACAAATTGCAAATTGGTAAATAAAGGGAAAGAATCTAGTATGTTCTTGCCTTTTCTGTATGACCGTATATCATGTGAAAATTCTCTCCACGGAAGTATTCTAAATTATCTCTTTTTTTTAAGATTTTATTTTTTTTAATTTTTTAAAATATTCATTTATTTATTTTGAGCTAGAGAGCACATGGAGTAGGGCAGAGAGGGAGGGAGAGAGAGAGAATCCCAAGCAGCCTCTGCACTGTCAGCACAGAGCCTGACACAGGGCTCAAACTCACGTACTGTGAGATCATGATGTGAGCCGAAACCAAGTCAGACACTTAACAGACTGAGCCACCCAGGCACACCTAATATTTTATTTTTAAGTAATCTCTACACCAACATGGGGCTTGAACTCACTACCCTGAGATCAAGAGTTGCATGCTCCACTGACTGAGCCAGCCAGGAGCCCCAGAAGTATTCTAATTTAATAAAGAAGAAATAGGGATGCCTGAGTGGCTCAGTCAGTTAAGCATCCGACTTTGGCTCAGGTCATAATCTCACGGTTTGTGGGTTCAAGCCCTGCGTTGGGCTCTGTGCTGACAGAACAGAGCCTGGAGCCTGCTTTGAGTTCTGTGTCTCCCTCTCTCTGCACCCCTCTCCCACTCACTCTCTGTCTCCCTGTCTCTGTCTCTGTCTCTCAAAAATGAATAAACATTAAAAAAAATAATAAAGAAATAAAGAAAACTAATAGAAGTAGAATATCACCATTTTGCAGCCATTACTGAATGAATGGACTCCAGTCAATAATTATCGATAGTTGTAACATCACAGAGTAAGAGACCATTAGATATTACATACCTCCTGATGGTCAGCCTTTGAGTAGTCCTGCCAAAATTCAAACCCCAATCTAACCAAATCTCTAGATCTATCTACCAAGTTACAGTAAAGACACAGAAGCATGTGTTAAACGACACCACAGGGAAACAAGCAGCAAAATTCGTGTGAGAAACTCTATACATCAAAATGCTCAGCTCATTCAACAAGTAAACTATAACGGGAAAAAAAAGGTACCTTAAAGATAAAAAAAAAAAACTTAAGAGATGTATCAAGCAATTGCAGTGAATTCACTTTATGTGGATCCCAGTTAGGGTTGCCATGAAAGATAGGACTCTGCTTTGGCCATGGTCCATGTTCCAACGGAGATCAGACTCTCCTGTCCTGGCAGATCAATGGAGACTTTTTGGAGAGACATCCTGAAAGGAGGGCCATCACCGGTATTCATGTTCCCTGGCCCTTTAATGCACCATCCCTCTCCCCTCCCACACCCTCTAGCCTTCCCCCACTATTCCTGGCATCCATGCTGAACTGTGTGTCTTGCTCCTTAGCCTTTATTCCATCCTGTCCTTCACTCCCCTGCTTCTAAACCTCATTGTCTTTCTCCTGTTTCTGACTTCATCCGTCCCTCCAGAGGTGACACCCAATACTACCTGCCTTCTAACGTGCCTGGGCTCCCCACCCCACCACCCTTTCCAAACAACCAAGCTGCCACACATTGCCTTGAGTAAACAGCATTCTGCTGGCCCCTCAGTCTCCAGACTTCGTATATCCTTGCTCAGCTCGCTGGGCACAATAGTACCACCCAAACAGTCCACACACCCACCCACTTAAGCCCAGCCATCTTTCAGGGTCTCGGAGAATGTCCGAGTGCAAGCTCTCCTGCTTTCACTGATGGGTATTGGTCGTGGGCCTCCAAGGGTAGATTAGTCATAGATGCCAAGCAGTCGGACATGAAGTCTCCACACTCTGCCCGTCAGGGTAGACTAACAGAGTCCTGGCTCATTAGAAGCCAAGAATGGGGTGGACAATGGGCTACCACTCACACATTTTCAGAGGACTAAGATGGCTCCAACAACTCCCAAGTTATCTTTCAATCCAGGTTAACTCTCTTGGTGGAGGTCAGGGCAGCGATATTGACCTCTAATCCTTTGCAGGACTCAGGACAGAGGCTTCGAGGATGGGCTGGTGGATCATCCAGCCCCACAATGGGAAGTCCATAGTAAGAGCTGAAAGGACCTCTTCAGAGCTAAGCAAAGGGACAGCCAGCCCCCGAAAACAAGCAGTCGTTAGGACTAGATGTCTTGTACGTGTGTGTTCTATTTCTCACTTTTAAAGAAAGATGAAAAGTAGCTGAATAATTTATATGAGGAAATGCAAGCAGGCAGGCCACAAGGAAAGGGAATAAAAGTGAAAGCGTTCTTCTGGGAGAAAAACATAAACATAAACAAAGCAACAGAAAAAGCAAGTCAGCTTTCAAAACCAGCTGTGGTTGTTAGAAAGTTTGCCCTTGCCCTGGGTTCACACTCTTCCTCTGCAATTATACTTCTTTGTAAGACTTCTGTCTTCTCAGTGGTATATCATCCCAACAATGCTGAAGAAGCATTTCTGTCCCCATTTTACTGATCAAGTACTGAATCTCGAGGAGGTCCCATGGCTTGCCTATGGCCCCCCAGCAGAACATGAAGGAACCAGCCATGTGAACCAAGTCTCTCTGGCTCTAAAGCTCATGCTCTTGTTCCAACTCTTAGCTGCCTCCTGTCCAAGTCAGAATACCTAATTTTCTCTTCCTACGACAGCCCTTCACATTTTCAAAAACAACCTTTGACTCCTCCTTCCGCTTTCTGCCTCGTTCCCAGACTGATGCTCTGCAGCCTGACAGCCCCAGTCTCTTCAGGCAATCTGACATGGTTTCAAATCTTGGCATCTTCCTTCCCTGAATTATGTTCCAATTTGCCCCCACGCCCCTTAAACAGTCCCGGAAGTGGACACCGATTTTCAGATGTGGCCTGACGGGCTGACCAAAGCAAAGCCTGCAGGGATTATCTCTCGCTTTGATTGCGGAATCGAGGCTGATGATAGCACAGCTTAAGGTGGATTCATTAGTCCCGCTGACAGCCAGGGCATAGAGGTGGCGCATAATGAGTGCTCACTCGGGGAAAGCTCCCCAGGACTTTGTACCCTGGCCTCTGCTAAGCCAGCTCTCCTCTTCCTACACTTGAGCAGTTTGTTGTTTGCAACCTCAGTTCAGGGTTTTCCCTTTACGGCTTTCAATCTCATTCAGCAAACACCCACGGAGCTAGGCACAAGCCCCGGCTGCCGGGGAGCCAAGTTAACAAGGTACTATGGAGCTCCACGCTGCTCTTTTCCAGCCACAGCTCAGCTCGGAGATCCTCCGGGCACTCCCCACCCCATGTCGCCCCTCCGAAGGGGACTCTTCTCCTATCAGCCACTGAGGCCTTCCTCAAAAGCAGAGCCACGCCTTAAAAACTGCCAGGCCTCTTGAGTGGGTTTTGACTTGACCATAGCTATGCCAAGCAGGGTATTTTTGTTAGTGAGTGAACAACTGCCAAGAACATTTCAAGAGATGATTTACTCCTTCTCCGAGGGTTGTTTACGCCAGAGCTCTCTGTTCCCATCAGAGCCTGTGCCTCCCATGAAAAACCTGTCACAATTTGTGATCTGAGAGGGAGCCTGTTTGCCTGAAGGAAAAAACTGTGTATATTTTTTTTCCACGTAGGAAATAATGCCCTGTTTTCTCACTTGTCCAGGATATGTTCCCTGGCCTAGAAATGGACACAGAAGTACAGGAAGCAAGAGGTGACCCAGGCCTAGACCCCATTCCAGTCAGAGGTCATCTCTGTAGCTGGAGGTGCTATTTCATGTTACTCATATTCTCTGGCAAGCTGATAGTGCTTGAGCTAAGTTACAGTATACTGAACCCCAAAAGGCCAGGAGTATAATTCTAGTCCATTCCAATTAGTCAACGCAAGGTTTGAGTTCTAGCTAAAATGGCTTGAGATTTGGTTTGGTAACAATGGTGACCACATGGACTGTCACAAGGGCTCTAAGCTGGGAGCCAGAAGGCCTGAGTCTGTGTTCAAACTCTGCCACTAACTATGTGACCTTAAGCAAGTCGTTTACACTCTCTGGGCCTCCGTTTCCTCATCTGCCACAGCAAGATGGTTAGCATACAGGCTCTCCAACGGTGCTTCAGACTGTGATATTATATAGTATTACACTATGAGGATTGTGAGCATGGCTATGGAGCCAGAGTGCCCAAGATTATACCCCAGCTCTGCCATTCACTAGCTGTATGAACTTAGGCAAGTTACTTGAGTTCTTTAAACCTGTTACCTCTTCTGTAAGATGGGAATAATACTGTATTTATCTCATAGGATTCTTATAAAGATGAAATGAGCACATGAAGTGCTTGGAACAGTGCCTGGCACACAGTAACTTCCCAGTAGTTGGTGGTAGTGTGCTTGCCTTTATTACTGATTACCAATCTGAACGCAGTCTTTACTATCAGTGTTAAAATAAGCTGCTTCTGAGATGGTCAGTGATATGGAGGCTCTGTGCCTCTGAATGTTCCCCTGATGAAGGTTATCTGCAGTTTGAGGCCCCTCAGAGCAAGAATGGGGGAGTATCCGTGGTCTCCAAGAGCCCCAGAAGGGACAGGGGACCTCAGTTCAGAATGCAGCTTTTTGGTCCCAGTAGCTTTCCTGGTTACCCGAGACTGTTCCGTACACAAGGCACAGGAGAGCTCTCTTTCTGGAAGCTCTCCATTCTCAGTCTCCACTTAATGATGAAACAGGGGTGAGGAAAAAGGCCAGGAGGCTCTGAGGTTTTATAGGGATTCCTTCCCGGGTCCCCAGTCTATGCCAAAGGGACAGCTTCTGGATGTGCAGCTCCTCCTTGCTTCCTGCCCCACCAGGGTCCCTGCAGGAAGGTGAGCCATCTCAGTGAAAGGCCCCTTTCCCCCGAAAAAGGCTCATTTAAGATCGTGGAGGGAGCTGGTGAAGAGCTGCAATGCTTCTGGCCAGCTGGATTTTGAATACTAAGGGAAGAAACTAAAATTCCAGATACCTCTTCTGCCAGTTGGGGTGGTTCCAGGACAAGGCTTAGATGGCTTAAGGGCACCGCTTCTTTGCTGTTGCTGATTTACTTTGTGTCTAAAATAGCCCGAGGGAGGCCCAAAAATGGCAATGCTGTTCTCCACCACCATCCCCCTCACTGAAATCTTGACTTCCTGAGTGGTAAGAACAAATCTGGAAACTCATTACAGAAAAGGCTAATACAGGAGTGTGTGGCTTAGGTACACCACAGAGGACTTCCTCATTCTGAGGCCCAGAACTGAACGGACTGGCCGCCCCAGTCATAGCCACACTGCACGGCCGCCCACCCCTCACACGGAGGCCTGCCCTGGAAAATGCTCTGCCTCATTCCTCCCTTAGGAGAAAGGGGCACATGCCCATTTCCTCATCCCAAACCTACAAGTCAAGGAAGAAGCCAGGAGGGTTGTACTAACTTGCCCTCCACGTGGAAGGAAACATCAGAAGTGGGGAATAAGTGTTCCCCACAACACTCACTTGCCTACTTTGCCAATTCCTACGCAGGCCTCCGCACTCAGCTGCTGAGCGTCCCTTTGTGACTCTTGTTCACGTTAGTGGCTTGTGCTCCACTGATGTAAAGTCTTCACGGGCTGAAAGGGTCTTCTTGATCTGTGCTGTGGCTCAGGGTGTAGGCTGCGTGGCTCTGACATTTCCTAGCTGTGCAACTTTGTACAAGTTACTAATCCTCTGTCTAGAGACCGCAAGTACCTTTTCTGTAACAGTATAGTAATAGTCTAGGCCTAAAGCCTGCTCCCTGCTGAGAGGCTCTAGGGTCCCATGTGGGGTTAGCTTAAACCAATCTCAGTGAGCTTGAGGGATGGGGGCAGCGGGGAGCTTCCTGTAGAAACAGTTGGACTGGCCTGTTCTCATGCCATGTTTTCTTGACAGAGTCTGTGAAGCAGATTTCTATAACAGGAGAACCAATAAACTGGCAGCCAAGTTCAAGCCCAGCCCCAGACCAAGCCAGCCCTGAACTAGCCCAGGCCTGACGTTTTCTCAACTGAGCCCAGCACCAAACTCACTCACTCCCAAGCTCAGGCAGACTCCTGGGCCTGAGGAGTGGGTTCGTACATCTGGACCCCACAAGCCCGGAATCACTAGGTGATTAAATTCACCTTTTATTGTGGTCCTGAGGGTTATAAACAAGCAGGCCTGACATATGGGTCATTCCTGAGACTCCTGCTTCGTTGGTTTTAAGGGCCCCTTGGCAGTAAAGAATTTCAAAGCTGCTAACTCCATAGTATATTAAAGTGGAATAAATTCCTCTGAATGGTCCTCAGGTGAGCAGCAATACTTAGCAAATGCCTCTTGGTTTCCTCTTGAAGGACCCAAGACTGACCTCTGGTGGTCTCCAGGACCAGCTGAAGGCCAGCCTTGTCAGCATCCACTCTCAAGTCTTCCCTGTCTGCTGAATCTGCCTCCTCTTTCTCCATGTCTCTGTCTGTCTCTCTGTCTCTCCTTCTCCCCTTCCCTCCCTCCTTCCTTCTCTCTCTCTCTCTTTCTCTTTCACCCCCCACCCCCACCCTCAGTTTTGGTCTTTGTCTCTTTCTGTGTACCTCTGTGTACATGTCTTTCTCTCTGTGTCTCCCTTTCTTCTTTCCCAGGAAGCTCCCAATTCCTTAGAAATATGGGGGTAATAGGATAATCACAATGAGATTCTTCTTGCCTTAGTTTCAACTGCGGTACCAATATGTGAGAGAGCAAATAGGGAGATATCAAAATGAGTATAAAATAAGCCTCCCTCAAATATGCAAATTTACTAAGGACAGAATCCCCAAAATTTATTCTGTAATTTTTAGAGCACCTTAGTCAGGTTCAAAATGAGGTTGTCCTCACTAACCTTTCCAGATTCATTTCCATTATACGCCCATACTCTATGTTGTGTTGTTGCTGATGCGCCCACTTCTGTTCCCCAGCTGGCCAGACGCTTTCCAGCCTCTGTGCCTTGGTTTATCCTGCCCTTTCTTCATAGACTCCCTTGCTCTGTCTTGCCTCTTCTAATCCTCTTTTTCTTTCAAGGCCAAACTCAAATGCTTCTCCTTCCTAAAGCCATTCCTGCCCCCCCAAAGATGAATTGTACTCTCCTCTGGGGTCCCACCTGGGCTTTTATCACAACTCTCAGCTCTTCCCACATGGTATCAGAGAACGTGTGTGCACACCTGTCTCCACTGCCAGCCTCTGAGGTCCCTAGGGCATGGGCTATCTCCGGGTCATGGCTGGCAGGACATGTGCACATTGCTACATGCTTGGTGAATGAGTTAGTGAGTGGATCCTGTTGTCAGTAGAGCCTCAGAGAGTTTTCTCTGTTCTGAGCATCGGTGAAAAGACAGAAAGAAGTGACTTCCCAAGTCCCTTGGGGGTGGGAGTGGCATTGTAAGGAAAGCTCCAAGCCAGTACTCAGAGCAAGAGTGACTCAACAGCCGCTTTCCTACCTTGCAGACATCAAAGTCTCTCCCTGGCACAGGAGTGGGTAGCTGTTGCTGGGCTGGAGCCATACAACCTGCCCGAAGGCCAGGACTGAAGAGTTTGTCACAGCCTGTGTCTACATGACTGATGCCTTCAGGGCCAGTGTCTATACTACAACTGCATCTATAAATAATAGATAATAATAAATAATCCAGACTGCATACTGTGCTTTTGAAACTCCTGTCAGTAACCTCCATGTCTCTACAATCCAATTTCTGCTCAATCCTTGTCTCCTCAACTTTTGTCTCTACAGTGGGTCTATACATCCCATGTCTGCCTGCCTTCCCTGTCCACGATCCTGTCCTGGGCAGCCCATATCTGCACAGCCGGCTGTGCTGTCACCATGAGTTTCTGCACACACCTTGTCTGGGTAAAGAATGGGTAACCAAACAGAAGTTTCGTTTGTGACCCACTATAAAAGGCATGCCTTCCTGCTCAATTCAGATGCCAAGGTGGTGATTGCAAAAGCCATCTGAATTATTCCCTCTGGCAATGGTTCCTTTATCTCAAGACATTATAAAGACAGAAGAGAGAGAGAGAGAGAGATATTGAAGGAGCAAGGACGAAAGAAAAAGCTGAAATGTTTATCTCAATACTTTATAAAGAGGGAAGGAAGGAAGGAAGGAAGGAAGGAAGGAAGGAAGGAATGAAGGAAGAAGAAAGAAAGAAAGAAAGAAAGAAAGAAAGAAAGAAAGAAAGAAAGAAAGAAAGAAAGAAAAAGAAGCTGAAACCTTACTGAGAAATAGCATAAAACAGATTTTCTATTTTCAAGGTAATCAGAGTCACTATATTTGACTTGTAAAATAAATTTTAAAATAAGGTATATTTATAGCTATGTTTCTCTTTATAAATAATCTATACTGTCCTTTTTACTAATTAATTAGCACTATATCAGTGAAATTATAGTTAACATCACACAAGGGTTGATGTTAGGTGAAGTGAATAAAATCAACCTTCTATGGCAAATATAGTTTAAAATTGTAGGCAGGGGGAAAAAAAGATAGAAACACAGTTTTCCACACATAACACATAACAAATATGCTTTATTACAATAAAGACTTTTTTTTTAATTTTTTTTCAACGTTTATTTATTTTTGGGACAGAGAGAGACAGAGCATGAACGGGGAAGGGGCAGAGAGAGAGGGAGACACAGAATCGGAAGCAGGCTCCAGGCTCTGAGCCATCAGCCCAGAGCCTGACGCGGGGCTCGAACTCACGGACCGCAAGATCGTGACCTGGCTGAAGTCAGACGCTTAACTGACTGCGCCACCCAGGCGCCCCTACAATAAAGACATTCTAATAAGTGTTTGTTTCCTATAACAAAACTTCAGAGTAGCAAGCTTAAAAATCTTAGAAGTTAAATAAAAATATTAATGTTGAGGGAAAACTCTTTGTCCATCTTAATAGACAGGTTTACAAAATCAACTTTATGATGACAAGATACAGAGTAAGAATATATTTCATGTAAATTTTAGAGTACAGAGCATATAAATAGTTGCTAAGCAAGTATTTTTCATCAGGGTATCAATGGCATTTGGGGTAAGAACATTCTCGTTGTGGCGATGCATTGTAGCATGTTAACATTCTTGGGCCTGTATATTAAGTATCAATGACATCCCACAGTCAGTGTGACACCAAAAACACTCCCACACATTTTCAAAAACATCCCAAAAAGTGATCCTGACTCCAATTGAGAATCACTGGTCTAAACCAATGATTCCAAACATTTTTTCTCATTATCCCCCTGAGCAGCCCTTCTTTCCCTAGTAGCCCCAACTTTTTAAAATGTTAGTACCACAGGTATACCATATATATATATGTCTGTACTTATACTGCTATATGTTTACATACTATATCCTTTGGAGAACCACCATTGTAGTATCTAGAGACTCCCCCCCCTCCCCTGGCCAAAACCAATTTTCACCCCCTTGGAAGTGATACTGCTCCCATTGAAAATGACTGGTCTAAACAAAGGCTAAATGGTTACCAAGGACTCTAGTCTCAAAGCAGGAGAATTGATGGCTCTTCAAAGTTTCTCTCAATGTTTTTGCTAAAAACCTATCACTTTGGCTTTAACTTTATTTTTTTTTTTTCATGTTGATTTACTTTTGAGAGAGAGAGACAGAGCACAAGCGGGGGAGGTGCAAAGAGAGAACGGGGCAGAGGAACCAAAGTAGGTTCTGCACTGACAGCAGAGAGCCCGATGCAGGGGTCAAACTCACAAACCATGACACCGTGACCTGAGTCAAGACAAACTCTTAACCGACTGAGCCACCGAAGCAACCCCCTGTGTTTTTTTCCGTTGTATGTGATTCTACAATTATCTCAATAAAAAGTTCAATTGAAAAAGTAAAGTTAGGGGCACATGAGTGACTCAGTTGGTTAAGCGTTTGCTCAAGTCATAATCTCATGGTTTGTGAGTGAGAGCCTTGCATCCGGCTCTCTGCTGTCAGCCTAGAGCCTGCCTGGGATTGATCCTCTCCTTCTCTCTCTTTCTGCCCCTACCTCTCAAAATAAATAAACTTTAAAAAAGAAAAGAAAAGAAAAGAAAAGAAAAGAAAAGAAAAGAAAAGAAAAGAAATACAGAGAGATCCTTTGTATACTATACCCAGTTTCCTTCAGGGATGACAAAGCTTTTTGGTTTGTTTTGCAAAAGTACAGCTGAATATTGCAACCAGGGTATTGACATTGATACAATCCACCCATTTATTCTGATTTCACCAGTTTTACCTGTATTCATTTGTGGATGTGTGTGTGTGTGTGTGTGTGTGTGTGTGTGTGTGTGTATTAAGTTCCATACAATTTTATCACCTGTATGAGATCATGTATCTACCACCAGCAGCAAGACATTGAATAGTTCCAACAACATAAGGATCCCTCCTTAGCACTTTTATAACCACACTCATATGCCTCCCACATCTCCACCCTTACCCCACTCCCTAACCTCTGGACACTGTTAGTCTGTCCCCCCATTTCCAAAATGTTCTCATTTCAGGAATGTTATATAAATGGAACCATTTAGTATGTAACCTTTGGGAATTGGCCTTTTATGCTCAGCAAAATTCCTTGCAGATACATTCAAGTTGTTCCATGTATCAATAGTCTGTTCCTTTTACTGCCACCTAGTATCCACGATATGTATGAACCACAATATGTTTAACCATTCATCTGTTGAAGGACATCTGGGCTGATTCCAGTTTGGGGCTGTTACAAATACAGCTGCCATAAATATTTGTGCACTGACTTTTGTGTGAACATAAGTCTTCATTTTTCAAGAATGCAATCGCTGAGTTGTTTGGTAGTTGCATTTTATTTTTAAGAAATTGTCAAACTGTTTCTAAGAATGGTTATACCATTATTTTGTCATTATGTATCTTCTGCCTATTTTCTAATTGGATTGTTTGGGGTTTTCTACTGTTGAGTTTTGAGAGTTCTTTATTTACTATAGATACTACTCCTTTATCAGATATGTGGTTTGCAATTTTTTTCCCAGTCTAACATTTGTTTATTCCTCCTCCTTACATGCACTTTCACGGACAAAAATTTCTAATTTTGGTAAGGTCTAATTTATCCATTTTCATATTGTGCTTTAGTTTTCAAGTCTGAGAACTCTTTGTCTAGCCTTTGATCCCAAAGATTTTCTCCTATGTGTTTTTCCATAAGTTGAAAGTGTTAGGTTTGTTCATTTCAGTCTATTTGTATAAAGTACAAAACTTAAGGTCAATGTTCTTTTTGTTTTTGCCTCTGAATATTCAGTTGCTCCAATACCATTTGTTGAAAATGTAGCTGTGGCACAGGGGTCCCAAACAGACCAGGTTTGGCCACTCATAGATGACAAAACCCAAAGGCAGAGAAACAAGTGGTAGTGAAACAAGAGAGGAATTTATTTCAGTGAGGCCAGTACCAGGAAGACAGTGAACTAGAGTCAAAGACTGTCTCCAAAGTGCTGAAAATACTTACAGGTTCATATAAGGAAAACGTGGGGCAAAAATCAGTGGCTATAGGCAGGTGGGCAGTGAAGGTCAGGTTGATCATTTTCTCGGGATCAATCATGCAAGGTCTTTCTGGCTCAGGGCAGTCCCTAATGCTTGAGGGGGTAGTTTGGTTCCCATCAGGGGCTGCTTTGCTTGCAGGGTCTTTTGCTTGAGTTAAGAGATAAGCTGGAAAGAAGAACTTAATCAATTAGAAAGCTTGAGGTCAAAATGGAGGCAAAGTACTCCTTCAAAAAAGCCATTTAACTTTTTTTTCAATTTTATTTTAGAGAGAGCAGGGGAGAGGGGCAGAGGTAGAGAGAGAGAGAGAGAGAGAGAGAGAGAGAGAAAATCCTAGGCAGACTCCACACTCAGCATGGAGCCCGATGCAGGGCTCTATCCCATGAACCTGGGATCATGAATAACCTGAGCCAAAATCAAGAGTTCTGACCCCGCTCACTCAACTGAGCCCCCAGGATCCCAACGCTATTTAACTTCAATTTTAATCTAGACTGAATCAAGGATATTTAAGGTTTATAATCATTTCAAACACACACACACACACACACACACACACACACACACACACACACAGAAGGGTAAACAACATAGAGTTTGTTAATGGTCAACACAAGAACAAGTATTTTTTTAAATGTTTATTTTGAGAGAGAGAGAGAGAATACAAGTGAGGAAGGGGCAGAGAGAGAGACAGACAGACAGAAAATCTCAAGCAGGCTCTGGGCATCAGAACAGAGCCCAACACAGGGCTCAATCCCACAAACCTTGAGATCATGACCTGAGCCAAAACCAAGAATCAGACGCTTAACTGACTGAGCCACCCATGCACCCCACAAGCATCCATATTTATAGCTAGTTTCTAACCATATAAAGTAATGGTATTAAATATTTTTTCAAAACAAAAATTATTTGCAACATATATCATAGTTGAAGTCTAATAGCTATAATATATAAAGAACTCTTCTAAAAAAGTGAGCAAATAGAGCCAAATACCTGATAGAAAAATGAGCAAAATTTGTGAACAATTTACCCAAAAAAAGACATAAAATTTTCTTTAAACTTATGAGAAGTTGTTCAACTCATAAAAAGAGAAATGCAAATTAAACTCACACTGAAATACCATTTATCACCTAGCAAATTAGCAAAAATGTAGAAACTTGGCACCACACTGTGTTGGCAAGGCTGGGGAGAAATAGGCACTCTCCTACATTGCTGATAGGAATGCAAAATGGGACAGCCTTCTGGAGCAGAATGTGGCAGTATTTAACAAAACTATACATGCATTTACCTTTTGTTCCAGGAAGCCATTTCTAGGAATTTGCTCTGAAGTTACACCTGCAACAATACAAAGTGAGAAATGCACCAGTGCACTCATTGCAGCATTATTTATAATTTCAAAATCTTGAAAACAACCTCCGTGTTCGTATGTAAGGAGTTGCGTTGAATAAACTAAATGATACCCGTACAACGTGGTGCTACACAGTGGTAAAAGAGAATAGAGATGGACTGTATGCAGTAACAGGGAGTGACTTCCAGGATGTATTTTGTGTGTGAAAAAGCAGGTTGAAAAAGGGTATATATATAGCATTCTACCTTTTGTGTGGAAAGAGGAAATGAGAAAGGCACATGTATCTGCTTTCTTAAATGCAAAAGGAAATCAAGAAAAAATAAACCGGAAACTAATGAGAATGGTTACCCACAGGGGTGGATGGGAACCAGGTGGGTAAGGGAGTGATACTTCAGTGAGAGTAAATGTTTGGAGTTTGGGATCATATGAATGTTTTAAATACTTTTTTTTTAAATTTTTTGTTAAATGTTTATTTATTTTTGAGAGACAGAGACAGAGAGATACAGAGTGTGAGCGGGGGAGGGCCAGAGAGAAGGAGACACAATCTGAAGCAGGCTCCAGGCTCTGAGCTGTCAGCACAGAGCCCAATGTGGGGCTTAAACTCACGGCCTGGACACAAGATCATGACCTGAGCTGAGGTCAGACCCTTAAATGACCGAGCCACCCAGGTGCCCCTAAATACTTTTTTTAAATTAAGTCAAATCAAAATGGATACCAGTTTTACCACTCTGAAATGGACTATAAACAGAAAAAAAAAGAGCTCTAATTAGAATTTAAAAGAATAACATAATCATCGTGAAGGGGAAAAAACAAGAGAACAAACCCGAGGAACTTTTGAGCACAGTACTGAGACTATGTACCTGCAATCTAAAGATACAAGAAGTGTTAATAGATAATTCTACTTGGTTCTTGCTGTGGGATGGGTCAGCGATTCTGAAACCACTTTCTGTGAAAACTAGGATTGAACACATGAATAAATAGATTGAAATGGTGGGAGCCAAGTTTCTCACTGTGACAGACAGCTGTTACCAATATGGAATGGGAGAAGCTAGGGATGAACTTTGTGGTGTAGGATTGGAATTAGAGATATAGGATAGATAGAAAGACAGATGTGTGTGTTTGTGCGTGTGTGTGTGTGTGTGTGTGTGTGCGTGTGTGTTCCAGATTCATAAGCTGAAAAGGCCTCGAAGCAATGTTATACTAGTAGCAATGAACACACCTACCACCCAGGTCTTCTTAATATTACCCCCTATAATAGTATAAGGAACCAGGTTTCCTTGGAGAAATGGCTGTTTCCAAGGCTGAAGCAAAAAGGACCTAGAATGTCTTGTCACAGAGAGTGAAGAAGTGCTTTAAAAATTATAGGAACATATCAAAAAACATAGGCGCCATCTTAACGGGGCTCCCATTGGCCAAATCTGGGTTAATGTGAGCATCAAGATGAACAGTGATAGCAATGACTTACAACCCATGAATAAAATAAGATCTATGAGTGTACCTGACATAATTAAATACATGAATACGTAAATGGGAAATAAAGAAAAGAGCTTTCTTATACAATAATGCCAACTAATGCATGTAGAAGGAATGGTGAAGGTAAGAAAATCACCACTTGGCCGTCATCATAGTGATAATAGAGTCAGATATGAATTATCAATGGCTGCTACAATGAGTGGGTGGCTCTTTGAGAAGGAACAGATTTACCTAATATTGAGGTATCTTTCTGCAAATTAATTACAAAGGAGAAAATGAAAACTTACAGTGGAGACCTAGAAGGTGCCACCATCCTCTTGACTAAGGGATCAAGGTCACCATCACCAACAATGGGACAAGGCAACATCATGTCCTTTCCCAGTACAACGTTCTGAAAAGAACACAGCATCACTTTTGTGGTATTTAAGCTAAAACTGCAT
This sequence comes from Prionailurus bengalensis, assembly GCF_016509475.1. Lineage (NCBI taxonomy): Eukaryota > Metazoa > Chordata > Mammalia > Carnivora > Felidae > Prionailurus > Prionailurus bengalensis. The sequence continues at coordinate 68,002,906 of NC_057346.1, read as the reverse complement.
GATCTGAGTCCCAGCATGAGGAAATACCGTTCAAGCCGCAACTGAGGGGTAATTCGCCAAATAACTGGCCTGTACTCTTCAAAAATGTCAAGGCCATGAAAGACAAAATCTGAGGAAAAATTCCAAATTAAAGAAAACTGGGGAGACATGACAAATGCAATGTGTGAACCTGGATCAGATCCTGGACCAGGAAAAAATACCTATAAAGGCATTTGGCAAAATTTGAATTTGGACTGTGGATTGCATGACAGCATTTTGTTGATGTTAAATTTCCCAATTTTGATAATCGTACTGTAGAACACATTACAAAATGTACTTGTTCTTATAAACACTGACATATTTAGGGGTAAAGGGATATAATGCCTACTTACTCTCAAACGGTTCAGATACATCTGTATTTAGAAAGAACAAATGATCATGCAAATGCGGCTACATGCTAAGTGTTGGTGAATCTGGTTGAAGGGTACATGGGAGGACTTCGTATTATTGCAATTTTCTGTACTTTAGAATGATATCAAAATTAAGTTACCAAAGGGGCACCTGGGTGGCTTAGTCGGTTAAGCACCCAACTTCAGCTCAGGTCATGATCTTGAGGCTCATGGGTTTGAGCCCTGCATCTGGCTCCATGCTGACAGCTCAAAGCCCAGAGCCTGCTTTGGATTCTGTGTCTCCCTCTGTCTGCCCTTCCCCTGCTCACACTCTGTCTCTCTCACTCTCAAAAATAAATATTAAGAAAAATTTTTTTAATTAAGTTACCAAGAAATCTTTTTGCACAATAGGATATTTACTGAAATGAAATCCCAACTGGAGGCTCAATCTGTCCAATTCAGACTAATCCAGAATGGGGCTGGTGGATGCAGAGATCCAGACACTCAGATCCCCTCCTGCCCCCCATAGCAACACGCGAAGGGTGAGTCTAGAGAGGCTTGGCTGTTCACTGTCAGTCCCTCTCCGCCAGACCTCTCAAGTGGCTAGGGTGAAGCCTCTCGCCTCTTTCCTGTCCAGATACTCTTCCTTGCTCACCTCTGTTCTCCACCTTCCTCTGACCTCTGCTGTCTGTGCTTACTGGACTTTTCCTAATAAGTATGTAAATATCCAGTTGCCGAGAGTTCTCAGTCTCTCTGTGTGCTATTGCCTACTGTCCATGATTCTCAGAAATGTTCTTCCCCAACCTGCCAGAGCTTGCTAGCTGTTATTTCCATTTCTACTTCCAGCCGCAGCTGCCCATACCTATACCAAAGAGGAACTCCCTGAGAGCATGGAGGCACTGTGCTGGTCCCCTCCGGCTCTCCTTGCCTGTATAGGTTACTTCTGTCTGCTAGAGTAGAACTCTTCAGCATCAGGCAAGGAAAAGATACCTGTATTAGTTTCCTACAGTTACTGTAACAATACCACGAAAGTGGTGGCTTAAAACAATACAGATTTTGGGGCACCTGGGTGGCTCAGTGGATTGAGCATCCAACTTTGGTTCAGGACGTGATCTCACAGTTCATGGGTTCAAGCCGTGCGTCAGGCTCTGTGCTAACAGCTCAGAGCCTGGAGCCTGCTTCAGATTCTCTCTCCCTCTCTCTCTGACCCTCCACTGCTTGTGCTCTGTCCCTCTCTTTCAAAATAAATAAACATTAAAAAAATTAAAATAAAAAACAATACAAATTTCTTCTTTTATGGTTCTAGGAGTCAGAAGTCCAGAATCAGGTCATGATCTCATGGTTCATGAGTTTGAGCCCCTCATTGGGCTCTGTGCTGACAGCTCAGAGCCTGGAATCTGTCTCAGATTCTGTGTTGACCTCTCTCTCTGCCCTTTCCCTGCTCACACTTTGTCTCTCTCTGTCTCTCAAAAATAAACAAATGTTAAGTTCAGAATCAGCTTCACTGGACTAAAATCATGGTGTTGACTGTGCTGGTTCCTTTTGGAGGCTCTGAGAAGAGAATCCATTTTCTTGCTTTTTCAGCTGCTACTGCCTGCCTGAATTCCTTGGCTTGTGGCTCTTGCTCCATTTTCAAGGGGTCATTCGAATCTGTATTTCCATCCTCGCCTCCCCTTCTCTTCTATCTAATCTCCCTCTGCTTCTCTCCTCTAAGGCCATCTGTGATTACATTTAGGGCTCACCCAAAGAATCCAGGATACTCTCCCCATTGCAAGAGCCTGAACTTAATCACATCTGCAAAGTCCTCTTTGCCATGTACAGTAACTTTCCCAGGTTCTAAGGATTTGGATGCGGATGTCTTTCAGGACCATTATTCAGCCTACTACAGATACCCAGGTGGATTATTGTCCAGCAGCCTTCCACTATGACCCAAATATCCCGATTGTTTGATTTACTTCACTTAATTTTTCCCTGAAGTGCAATGATTCAAGTTCAAAACAGCTTATTTGCAACAGACACTGCCTTACTCGTGCTGCTCTGCTCTATTATGCCCCTACCTATAAGTAAAATTACAGAGCTGTGTCTGCACAGACTTCCTACACAGTTTTTTTATCAGCTTAACTGATGAATTATGTTAGTCTTGTATAGCCCTAGTCCAGGATGGAAGCTTCTATAAGCAACAGAAAGCGGTTGAGCAAGAAGAGCTTTTGCTCATTTTCCAAGGCTATGGCAGGGGTGGGCTGAGGTCTCCCCGGGAGCTCTCATCAGCAACAACCACACGAATAAATCAAAAAGGAACTGAGCCACAGTGCTCCTAGAGAATGAAAGGGGAACAAGAACATGGGTTGGTGTTTGGGCTGATTCTAAAATATATGGGAATGAAAGGCTTTGGGGTGATGAATTTCCCTTTAATGCTGTCACATCTGTAGTCCCGGGGGTTTAACCTCTGATTTTTGGCTGTAAAACCAACATTATTTCTGCAAACTTGACACCAGATGCTGTCAGGGAGATATAGCTGAAGTGATAAAAATCTATTTAACAGATTTAGTGAAGCAAATACAAACTAATTAACAATTTTGGAATTGGGATTAAACACTAATTCTTTTAAGCCATAAAAACTGAGATGAACAAAAAGGAAAAATGTTTTCCCTCTGAATAACTCAAAGGAGCCATCTGTTTGTCATTGAGAAAATGGCCCAACTGATGGATTTTGAACAAATTCCGACATATTTTTATCTGGATTTGAATGCATTATGGACAGAAGAAGAAAGAAGGCACATTACTTCCTGGCTAACATGTCAATCTGGGCTTCCCTGAAGCTCCAGAAAACAAGCTATTTGTGTACTGACTCAGAAATGAGGAGACAAAGAATGAAATGATATCTTTATAAACTCTGCTTGAGACATATGTTTCCAGCCATTACGAAGGAAAGATGGCCTGAGGTTCCTCCCAAATTCATTGTGCGATAGCCATTGGCAGGACACAGCTCATTCACTGTCTTCAGGGTCATCTTCCAGTGAGGGCAGAGGCAGACCTCCCAAATTAAGTGAAGCCTCAACTATGAAGTAGTGA